>NC_068933.1:37287272-37590303 GCF_023091745.1 Budorcas taxicolor | reverse complement strand
GATAAAAAATGACCACGCTCTCAGAATTCACATTCTAGAGAGGAAGGCAAGACAGACACACACAGCACGCTAAGCACCTAAGCGTTCCCCGCGGTGCAGGGAGCAGAAAGGAGGGACCGTCCACCTGCTGAGGGTGTGGACAGGCTGACAGACGACATTCCAGCGGGACTGGAGACCGAGTGGGCGTGTGCCAGGACTGCAAAATCAGAACATTCCATGGAAAGATGGCAGCGACGGCAAAGATACTGCACAAACAAAACCAGCTTGTCGTGTGTGGCAAAGCTGAGGTGGTTCAGCCAGGCTGGGGCACGGGCGGGGGTGGAAGGCGAAGCTGGGCAGGCCGGTGGGGCAGAGCCCTTGGGCCGCCAGGTCAGCACCAGGGCCAACTCGCCCGGAGCTCCAGGGAGAGGCGAGATGCGCTCGTGCCCTAGCCTGACAGCAGGGGGTGTTCAGGACGAGGGGTGAGGCGGGAAGCAGGAAAGAACCCGCGACTCAGCAGGAAACTGAGACAGCGCCAGCGGGAGAGCGGTGGAAAGGGGTGGAGAAACCCCGTTTAGAGGTGGGAGGGCGGGCGCAGCGGAGTCAGGGAGGCTGCAGGCCAGGGGAGGGCTGTGAGTTAAGCTCGGAAATGCTGACTTGAAGAGCCACGTGGGAAGGTCCGAAGCTCAGCAGAGGGGCCTTTTTTCAGAGGGAGGCCCCCGCCCTCCCCGACCCGCCTTTGAGTGGAGCTGCAGGAAATGGCAGGGAATGGGAAGAGGAGCCCCGGATGCGGGCCTGGCACGTTCCCACCGGCGGCCAGCAGGCGCTGGCGGCCAGCAGGGAGGCGGCAGGCGCAGAGGCAGGGGAGGCCGGCTCAGCCCGGCCGCCGGGTCAACGTCAAACAAGACGAGGACAGGGTTGCCCCCCGGGGCAGCCAGCAGCACCCCCGTGACTGCCACCACAAGGCTCCAGGAGCAGCAGGCGCTGCGGGTGAGAGGTCGAGGGGCAGGGGTGAGCTGGGCGAGGAAGCATCCCTGATGTGGTCAAGTTCATTCCTGCGCGGGGACCTCTGCCCTTCCCTTCCCCTCAGCCTGGGATCCTGCCCCAGGCCGGCTCCGCTGGGTCTTGCCCGCCTTTCAGATCTCCACCCAAGTGGACCTCCGCCAGGAGGCATCTCGCACCCCCGGGTCCCCTCGAACACGCTCCTAGCGCTGTCCCGGCCTGGGACCTACCCTCCCACCTGCTCAGTCCTGTACACCGCGCCCCGCACCACCCCGACCCACAGCAGTCAGGCCCCGAGGGACCCAGAGATCTGTTTCTGGGGTACAGGGTGCAGACGGAGGGGAGGGGACGGTGCTGGGTAAGGAGGGGCGGCCACAGCAGAGCGGCAGTCAGAGGAAGCTAAGGGAGTTGACAGCCTTTCTTTTCTTAAAAATAGAAGAGAGCCCACGGTGTGCTGAGAGTAAGACCAAACGGAAACTGATCGGGAGAAAACAAGGAGGGAATGAGGCTTGCGGGGGGTGGGGGGGTGGGGGGGGTGAAGTCCACCCCCAGGGAAGGGCCACACCTCTGACCACACCCAGCACAGCGCAGGAGGGGGCCAGCGGGTGCACTGCGAGGGGGCGAGGAGGAGGGGCGCCCAGGGGAGGGGCGGGCGAAGTGAAGCAGGAGGAAGGGGAGGCCCAGCGACAGGGCTGGGGCGGGCAGAGGCTGGGGCAGGTAGCGCTGGTGGGTGCTCGGGTGACATGCAGCAGGGTGAGCGGGCTTCCCCACTCTGGGCATAGGGAGTCTGTGAGCCAGGCAAGGGCACGCGCACACAGGACCGTCCACAGCAGGAGAGGAGGGGAGAGACCAGACTCCCTGATCCGGGCGGCTCTGCGCATCGTGTGTGGGGGTCAGGGGCTCAGGGCACTCGCCGGGGTCTGGCCTGGGCCGGGGTGGGTGGGGTGGGGTAGAAGGAAAGGCAGGGTTGGGGGGCAAGAAATGGGCCCAAGAGAGGAACCACAGCTCAGGGGCCAAGGTCAGACGTGACCAGAGTCCCAAGAACTGGCTCCTGAGGCCGTGGAGGCTTCATGGAGGAGCAGGCTCTCGGAGAGACCGGGCCCAGGTACGGCTGCCCTGGAGTTGGGCCTCCCCCACCTCCCTGCAACTCACACCCTCACACGGCAGGACCGACTCCAAGCCCATGGCCTCCTCTCCGGGGATGGGTCTCGGCGGGCCCTCCTCTCTCCTCTAAGGAACTGACATGGAAGCCACACAGGTGATGCCGCCTGGACTGAGCAGAGGGGTCCCGGGTTCTGGAGCAAACCCTGGGGGTGGGGCTCTTCTCCCATTATCACACTTCCCACCAGCTGCTGGCTACCTCTCTGAGCATGTGAACACTAAGTCCAGGCTGTGGGAACACAAGCAACTCAAGACACAGCAGCAGCAACGCAGAGGGGTTAAGGGTCAGAGAGCAGGAGCTGTGTGACCCCACCCTTGTCTCTGGTGACCTCGAGTCCTGTGTCCACAACTACGCATCCACCCCACCTACACAGAGAGGCCATGCGGCCCAAACAGCTGCACAAAGTTTACAGATATCATCTCAGTTCTAAGGAAGTTTCTACAGGACCTGCTGTTCACCGCATCCTCTTACAGAGGACGGAACAGAGGCCTACACAGGAATTGATTAACTTGTCCCAGCTCATGAACGATGCATTCAGGGGGTGATGGCAGGATGGCTGTGAATCTAAGAGCTGGTCATGGCCAAGCTCTTAAAGACCAGTAAATCTCAACGTCAAAAGTGAAACTCGATCAGTCGTGTCCGACCCTTTACAACCCCATGCACTATACAGTCCACAAAATTCTCCAGGCCAGAATACTGGAGTGGGTGGCCTTTCCCTTCTCCAGGGGATCTTCCCAACCCAGGGACTGAACCCAGGTCTCCCGCATTGCAGGCGGATTCTTTACCAGCTGAGCCACAAGGGAAGCCCAAGAATACTGGAGTGGGTAGCCTATCCCTTCTCCAGGGGATCTTCCCAATCCAGGAATCAAACCAGGGTCTCCTGCATTGCAGATGAATTCTTTACCAACTGAGCTATAAGGGAAGCTAACACCAAAAGGATGATTATAACTCTTCTTTCTTTACTGCCCTTCCTTTCTCTTTGAGATTGACTTTTGAGAGGAGAAAAGCATCAACAAAGATTCTTCAGAAAGCTAATCACCTGTACACAATACATTAGAGAAGTGAGTCTTAAAACTCACTTCTGGGATTTAGGTTCAACGTGGCGCAGTAGAAGGACGTGAGCTCATCTCCTCCAGCAAGAGCACCAAAATCACAGCTAGCTGTGGAACAACCACTGACAGGAGGATGCTGGAACCCATCAAAAAAAGACACCCCACGTCCAAAGACAGGAGAAGCTGCGACAAGGTGGTGAAGAGGGCGGCACAGTCACGGTATAATCAAATCCCACACCTCCTGCTGGCTGACCCACACACTGGGGAACAACAGTACCAAAGAAGCTCTCCCACTGTTGTGTTGCTGAGCCCCACGTCAGGCTTCCCAGCCTGGGGATCAGGCAAAGGGACCAGGAATCCCCACGGAACCTGACTTTGAAGGCCAAGGTGACAGGACTGCAGAACTTCCAAAAGACTGGGGGAAACAGAGAATTCACTCTTGGAAGGCACAAGCAAAATCCTGCATGCACCAGGACCCAGGGTAAGGGAGCAGTGACCCCACAGGAGACTGAATCAGACTTACCTGCTTGGCTGGAGGGTCTCCTATAGAGGCATGGGTGGGCAGTGGCCAGTGGTCCTGGGAGGTGCCCTTTGGTGTGAGCCCCACAGAGCCTGAAGACTCCAGCACTGGGTCCCCGCAGGCAACTAACAGGGAGAGGGCACAACCTTATCCATCGGCAGCCCGGCTCAAGTTTTACTCAGCGTGGCCCTGCCCACCCCAGCAAGACCCAGTTTCCCCGCCACCACTGCTCCCATCAGGAAGCTTATACAAGCCTCTTGGGCTTCTCCACCAGAGGGCAGACAGAAGACGCAAGAACTACAAGCTCACAGCTGCCAGAACCAAAACCACATCCCAGCAAGTTAATCATACTGGAAAGGCAGAGGGTTATGTCCCAGATAAAGGGGCCCAGACAAAAACCCCAGAAAACAAATAAATGAAGTGGAGATAGACAAACTTCCAGAAAAAGAATTCAAAATAATAATGAAGATGGTCCAGGATCTCAGAAAAAATAGGGAAGATGCAAGAAATGTCTGCCAAAGACCAAGAAGAACAAACAAACAAAGATGAATAAATAGCAGAATAACTGAGGCAGAAGAATGGATACATGACCTGGAGGACAGAATGGTGGAAATCACTGCTGCAAAACAGAATATAGGAAAAAGAATGGGGGGGGGGGGGAAACGAAGACAGCCTAAGAGCTCTCTGAGACAATATTAAACGCACAAGCATTCACATTATGGGGGTCCCAGAAGGAGAAAAGAGAGAGGACCTGAGAAAATATTTCAAGAGATAATAGCTGAAAACCTCCCTAACATGGGAAAGGAAATGTTCAACCAAGTCCAGGAAGCACAGAGAGTCCCAGGCAGGATAAACCCAAGGAGTAACACACCAAGACACACAGTAATCAAAATGATGAAAATTAAAATGATAAAATATTAAAAGGAACAAGGGGGAAATGACAAATAACATACAAGGGAACTCCCATCGGGCTATCAGCTGACTTCTCAACAGAATCTCTACAAGCCAGAAGGGAATGGCATGACATATTTAAAGTGATGAAAGGGAGGAAACTACAACCAAGAATACTCTACCCAGCAAGACTCTGGTTCAGATGTGATGGAGAAATCAAAAGCTTTCCAGACCAGCAAAAGTTAAGAGAATTCAGCACCTCCAAACCAGCTTCATAACAAATGCTAAAGGAATTTCTTTAGGCAGGAAACACAAAAGAAAGAAAAACACCTACAAAAAATAAACCCAAAACAATTAAGAAAATGCTAATAGGATCACACATACTGATAATTACCTTAAATGTAAATGGATTAAATGCACCGACCAAATACTAATAGGCTAGGAGGATGAAACACGCACAGGTATGCACTTCCACTAACCGTATCACTCTACTCGACCCCCCAAATTGTGTGCAATTATTTTATATTGTTGGATTAATCATGTTTCCACTGTGAATTGCTATTTTGTGTGCGTTTTGTCTCACTATTGATTGTTAAAACTGATAAACATCTTCTACTATTTGGATTATGTAACAAGTATTCATTTTAATACCATTGCATAATGATTGGTCAGCAGAAAATTAGAGAATCCTGTATACTAAACTACTACTTTTAATAGAAAAAACTAGAATCACTTTTCAAAACCCACATGCACATTAGAATTATCTTGGATTTTTTTTTTTTTTTTTTGAAATATACAAATGCCTAGGTATTGCTTTTTCCTTCAAAGCTCTAGATGTGATTCTAGAGGGCAACCATGTTTAAGAGCAACAGGACCTTATGATGCCCTTTAACTTTTATCTAGTTTCACTTTTTCTATTTCATAATCAGTGTTTCCACTTTATTGTTTATGTTTTCTAATGGCTCCATCTCTTTTTTTATCCTTTCTCAAGTCTTTATCAAGGGCAGCAGAAAAGATATATATATATATATATATATGTATAAGAAAACTTGAATTTTTGCTTAGCTAAAAGTCCATGATGTTTTGGTTCCAACTCTTTGACTAAGTATGAATAGAATGCTAGATTTCTAATTTATATTTATTTAAAACTTTGATATAGTTTCATTTATTCTGGCATTTAGTATTACTGCTAAAAGTCTGGAAAGCTTCTTATTTTACTGATTTTTAAAAAGAAATCTGAATGAGACTTGAAACTTCTAATCTAATTCTGAGAATATAAAGAAATACTATGCTGCAAAAAAAAAATTTAACACGTGATACAGTATTATTAACTAAAGCACAGATTCTGTTCAGTTTTCTTATGTGCATGTTTTTGTTTTCATATTTTATTCAAGACTCTACATTGTATTTAGTTGCATTGAGCGCAGCAGCTTCAGCTACATACAATAAATTCTTATAAATTCTTTCATTTTTATTCTGTTACAAATATTTCCTAATATTCCTTGTTACGGATTCTTTGAATCACCCATCGTTTAAAAGTAGACACTTAATTTCCAAATACATGGGATTTACAAAGTATCTTTGCTATGAATTTCTCATTTAAATTCTTCTCTGCAATCACCCTCAGTGTTTTTTCAGTCTCTAACTTCATTGAGGCTTTCAAAGGCTAAGTCAAAGATCTCTCTCGGTAAATGTCATACTGCGTTTGAAAATATGTGGGTTATTTTCAAATATCTTTTGATATTGATTCCTAACATAATTCCACAGCGGCAGGAGAACAGATTCTGTATGATTTCAATACCTTTAGACCATGAAATGTTTGTACCTTATTTTATGTCCCCTGGATATAGTCCCATGTCTCTTGGTTTACAGTCTATCGTAATTTGAATAGAATTTGTATCCTGCTGTTGTGTGAAAACTGCATACATCTTAATTATGTTGAACTGGTTCACAGTGATTTTCAGATCTACTATTATCTTTCCACTTCCCTGTCTATTCATTCTATTAATTTTTGAGAGTTTGATTGAAATCCCAACTAAAAATCTGCTTTAAAAATCATTATACGTAGTGTAACTATATGTAACTTTGTTCTGCGTTTTCCAAATGTTCTGTAAATTTTATCATACTTTTGTAATTTAAAAAAGAAAAAAACCTCATGTTTGAAGACTGAGGTAACATGTCATATCTGATTCCCTGATAGCAATTTCCTCATCTTTAAGAAATGTGTCCATGCTTGGTTGCTCAGTTGTGCCTGACACCTTGTGACCCTTTGGACAGTAGCTTGCCTTCTCCTCTATCTATGGGATTTTTCAGACAAGAATACTGGTGGGGGCTGCCATTTTCCTCCTCCAGGAATCTTTCTGACCGAGGAAGTGAACCCACTTCTCCCACGTCTCCTGCACTGAGGGCGGATTCTTTACCTGCTGAGCCATCAGGGAGGTCTTTTAAGAAATAGGATCAACAATAGTACCTATTTCTTTGTAGGGCTGTTGTGAACACTAAATAAATTAATACATGCAAATATGCCTGGTACCCAGGAAGCACTCAGTAATTGTAATAACAGTATAATCACTCTTATTCCTGTGACATCATTACTCATTACTATGACATCGCCCCACTTTACACCATTAGTCTTTGCATCACTGCTCTTGGTCATGGGGGTTAGGGCCCGGGGCAAGCCCTCCTCTTGCTGAGCGATATACACTGACCTCAAATATGCTTGTGAACTGGATCCACTCACCCATTTTTTAAAGTCACTGTGGACCCAGAGACGAGGATTATTTTTTAATTTTTTTTTAACTGAAGTATAGTTGATTTACAATGTTGTGTTAATTTCAGGTGTACAGCAAAGTGATTCCATTTTATATATGCATATATTTTATATATTACTATATATATATTTCAGATTGTTTTTCCTTATAGGTTATTACAAAATGCTGGGTATAGTTCCTTATGCTATACAGTAGGTCCTTGTTGGTTATCTGTTTTATACATAGTAGTGTGTATGTGTTAGTTTCCAACTCCTAATTTATCTGTTCTCCTCCTTTCCCCTTGGTAACCATAAGTTCATTTTCTACGTCTGTGGGTTCATTTCCCTTTTCCATATAAGCTCTTTTGTACCATTTTTTAAAGATTCCATGTATAAGTGATATCATATGATATCTGTCTGTCTTTGTCCAGCTCACTTCATTTAGCACGATAACCTGTAGGTCTAACCGTGTTGCTGCCAATGGCATTACTTCGTTCTTTTTTATGGCTGAGTAATATCCCATTATACGTGCACCACGCCTTCTCTATGCACTCCTCTGCTGGTGGACTTCAGGTTACTTCCATGTCTTGGCTATTGGAAACAGCGCTGCTATGAACACAGGGGTGTGTGTATCTTTTCAAATTATGGTTTCCTCCAGATACATGCCTAGGAGTGGGATTGCTGGATCATACAGTAGCCCTATTTTTAGCTTTTAAGGAAATTACATATTGCTCTCCATAGTGGCTGCACCAATTTACATTCCAAACAACAGTATAGGAGAGTCCCCTTTTCTCCACACCCTCTCCAGCATTTATTATTTGCAGACGTTGTGATTATGGCCATTCTGACCAGTGTGAGGTGATACCTCGTTGTAGTTTTGATTTGCATTTCTCTAATAATCAATGCTGAGCATCTGTTCATGTGCCTTTTGGTCGTCTTATGTGATAACCTTGATATTCTGCTAAAAAGTCTGGTGATATATAAATTAACATATATAATTATTTGAATCAATATAATTTTTAACAATATTTCAATAGGATTTTTTTTTAGCTATTGCTTGGGAAAAAAACCCATTTCTAATATCAACTGGAATTTTCAAATAACTAACCTGTATTTACTGGATGCTACGACCGTTTATCTGACTACATCCCCCATACTGTTTAGCACAACCCTGTGTCATGGCACACCTACACCACCAACCGTCAGTCACACAATTACAACAGCCTCCTACCCGCTACAGACAGGCCCAGGCCCCGCGCTGTCCTGACAGCCACTGTGCTGGGCGGCACCTGAGCCAGGGACCCCCTTCCTCACCCCGGCTTCACCACTCACTTCGTGGCACCTTAAGCTATTTCATGACCCTGAGTCTTAAAAATCGAATCACAATGTGCAAAGCATCCACATCCACTGCTTTGTGCTTCAAGGCATGCCTGAAGTTACCTCTCATATGCGTTTATTTGGCCAGCTCCTCTGATTAGCCCATGGTAAGAACTGACTTTAACTTCACAGAGAGACTATAACACTGAACCACTGGACACCCAGGGGAAATGTGTTCATTTACGTGGGGCTTCCTCTTGACAGACAAACCACAGCAAGCTGAAGAGTAAAAGAATCAAGAGGGCCGGCACACAAGCACCGCTCTCTACCAAAACAGAGATTGACTGGCCTGTATTTGTTTTTGCTGGTAGAAACTGGTAAGCAGGTTCCTGGGCACCCCCATCAGACCTATTACATTGTGGAATGACTGGTTTACCTGAAAGGGGTACAAACGTTAGACAGTAAAATCAGAACTACCTTGGAGTCGATGGAGCTCTGCTGGGAGGGGGCCGTGTTCAGAGACCCCAGGGCAGTGCTGGGCCTGTGACCCCTGATACTTCCAGGGTCACAGAAAAAGACAGGAACTGGGACCACAGCAGCTTGGAAAACCTACGCGGAAAGCACTCTCTAGACCCCAATGCTCTTTTCTCTTTGAACCTCTTCTTCATTATGTGATAAAGTCTGGTGCTATGGCCCGAACTTGGCCAGCATTTTAAATAAATCTGAATAATGAATCATCTCTGGCAAACACTCCAGGGCCACAGGCACAGAAGGCTAGTGAGTGATGGGTTATGCTTCTGAGAGCCATCAATCCCGTGGCTCCTTCTCCCCATGGTCCCCTAATATGCACCTTCCATCACGGTAACAGACTGGAGCCGTGAGGATGAATGACACCCGGGGCTGTCCGGAGTAGACGTGTGGTGAGAAGCCCCTGGCGATGCCAGGAGATGGGGGGGGGGGGGGGACACTGCCCGAGAGGCAAGTGACCAGGGGACTTGGAGAAGGGAGGACAAGTCTATGCAGAAAACTGGATGGTCCTAGGGCCGGGCAGGGGTCTCCCATGCCTGGGACTCTCACCAAGGTCAGGCTAGTTGCCACCACACAGCAGGTTGGTTTTATTTGGATCCTGGTTTGTAGATATTCTTTTATTTTTTGAATAATCTCAAGAGCTAAACTATAACAGTTTTAAACTTTAAAAAAAATAAGTATGTTCTCATCACAATAATGTTTTGAAGGAAAACCTGTTGAGATCAGCTCTTGGGGGGAAGACTACATCCTGAGACACACTTTCCTCCCCATCCTTAGAAACAGACACGACGTGTGTCAGCTGGATGGCAGTAAGGAGGTGAAGGCGCTTTTCCTCTGAGGCGAGGAACACAGAAGAAACAACTCAGCGCAGATTTAAGAGCTGTGAGGCCTGTCACAGCAGGAACATCCCGTCCAACAGAACAGCCTGCTCAGGACGCCACGCTATGGCCGGTCACTCCGCGAGGTGGCACACTCTAAAGGACACCTGAGATCAGCGGTCCCCAACCCTTTGGGCACCAGGGACCGATCTCCGGGAAGACAGCTTGTTCACAGACGGGGGAGATGCTTTCCAGATGATTCAAGCACATCATATTTACTGTGGACTTTATTCCTATTATTATTATCAGTTCCATCCACCTCAGATCATCAGGCATTAGATACCAGAGATCGTCTTAGGTGACAGAGCCAGGGAACACGCTCACAGAGACACCAGCCCAGGACACGGAGAGGCTGCATTTAATTCCATTCAAGCACTGACTTGCTCTGTGACGTTGCACAAAGTCAGTTCTCAACGCTTCGATTTCTCCAACCGCACAGGACATACAGTAAACAGCTCGTGACTCACTGTGCTTTGTGAAGTCACAATAAACCCAGAGAAACACACTGTGATCCCAGGGTCACAAGCCATTAGATAATTCCTACACCAACCTCCCTCAGTCTGAGACTGACCTACTTCAACCATAAAAGCAATTCCACCGGATAGCAACACAAAGAAGTCTCTTAGGATATGCGGTTTTCACATGACGGCTGCTGTGAGTGTGAGTGTGAGTCGTGTCTGACTCTGCGACCCTCTGGACTGTAGCCCACCAGGTTCCTCTGTCCATGAGATTTACCAGGCAAGAATACTGGAGTAGGTTGCCATTTCCTTCTCCAAGGAATCTTCCCGACTCAGGGATCGAACCCATGTCTCTCATGTCCCCTGAATTGGCAGGCCAAATTCTTTACCACCGAGCCACCTGGAAAACTTTTCAGATGATAGTTTAATATAAAATTTTTTCAACTTAGAGAATTTAAGAGAAAAACAATACTGCTTAACCTATTGAGGGCTTCCCTGCTGGCTCAGATGGTAAAGAATCTGCCAGCAACACAGGAGACCAGGGTTTGATCCCTGGGTGGGGAAGAGCCCCTGGAGAAGGGAACAGCAACCCACGCCAGTATTCATACCTGAAGAATTCCATGGACAGAGGAGCCTGGAGGGCTATAGCCTATAGGGTCACAAAGAGTCAGACACGACTGAGCAACTAACACACACACCCTAAATATTTTTTCTCACGTATGTCACAACCCCCAAATTACTTGACAAGGTTCCCGTCAAGGGAGGGCCTCACCCCTGGAATCACAGTGGGCCTGTGTCCTCCCCAAGGTAGGACAGCAGAGTGATGCAGCGGCCACTTGGTTTGCTGGAACGTTAGCTCGTGGAGCCCAGACCGTCACCTAAGAGGCTGACTGTCCCGAGGCAGTCAGGCCCAAGGGCCGTCCTGGTGCTCACACCACCACGGCCCGCTGCCAGATCTGCCAGGGAAGGTGCATTCGGGTGCCTGTCTCCCCAGGGTGAGTCCCCTCAGCCTTCCTGCCTTCCCAGACATGACTGCAGGCAAACTAAGACAGGGACAACCGTCCCCATGGGGTCCTTTCTGAACTGTGGACCCACAGAGTCTGTTAGCACGTGAAGGTGGGGATCAAAAGCTGCTAGATTCTAGGACCGTTTGCAACACAGCAGTAATAACAGAGCGAGAGCAAGGAGTACGGTCCTGTAAACACCAAAACACGCCACGCCGCTGCCGCGAGCAGACGCAAGCACTGCCAGCCGCTGTGTCTCGGTGTTACGGATGTCGCCCTATGACACTCGGGGCATAAAAATCACACAAATAAAGATACCTTGGGCAAGAACCCAGTGGCAGCTGTTCTTAATCTCATCTCTTGGTGAACTCTCCAAAAGAAAATGTACCTTGGTTATATATGTTATGTAAACTGTTACGCTGTTAACTTGGGAGACAAACTCTAACATATCTTAATCATCTTAAGTCTAAATGGCCTAAATATATCAATTTTTAAAAGGAGATTGGTAAAGTGGATTAAAAAACACACACACGTACAGATATCTACAAGAAACTCACTTCAGATTTGACAAAATGACACCATAAACTGGAAGGAAAAGGATGAAGAAAGACATATCATGCAGCCATTAGTGAAACAAGAGGGGCTGGGGAAGATAAAGTAGGGGGACTTTTCTTGGTGAGAAACTCCAGTAGTTCAACTTTTTCCAGTGGCTGAGAATCTGCCTTGCAATGCAGGGGATGTGAGTTCAATCCCTGGTCAGGGAACTAAGACCCCACAGGCCAAGAAGCAACTAAGCCTGCATGTTCCAATTACTGAATCCCACGCTGTAACTAGAGAGTCCATGTGCCTCAGTGAAAGCTCCGACATGACACAGCGTGTCGCAACTAAGACCCAACACAGCTTAATTAATTAATTTTAAAAGATAAGACAGACTTGAGAACAAAGAAACTTCCTAGAGACAAAGAGGAACATTATCAAATAATAAAGGCATCGTTCCATCAGGAAGACACAATGACCCTAAACGCATATGCACCAAAGAACAGAGCCGCAAACCACGCAGAGCAAAAACCAAGAAAGCTGAAAATGGAAACCAAGAGTTCCACAATTATGGTTGGAGACTTTGGTCCCCTCGCCAGCAACTTACCGAACTACTAGACACAAATCAGAAAGGATACGGAAGACGTGAACAACAGAGTCAGCCAACAGGACCTGACCGATATGTGTAGAACACTCCACCCAACACAAGCAGGACATATGTATTTTTGAAGCCTGTGGAACTTTCAACAAGATAGACTATATCTTAGGTCATAAACAAACCAACAGTCAAAAAAGAACTGAAATTATATAGGGTGTGTTCTCTGATCATAATGAATTCAAAGGAGAAATGAGTAACAGAAAGACAAGGAAATCTCTAAACACTCAGAAATCAAACAACACACTTTTAAGTAATCCACAGGCTAAAGAGGGCGTCTCATAGAGAGTAAAACAAAATACAGTCAATTAAATAGCTATGTGTTATAGGACATCTACCAAGAATAATTATTTTGAAATTGATTTTCAGTCTTGCGTTTCTGAGAGCATTACGCAGGCCTGTTACCTGTTAAGCTGCCCCTAATTCAAAATGAAAGTATGCGTAAGGGCCTGGCACGCTGCAGGGGCCCGTAAATACCTGCAGAGTGAATCGGTGCTTGGCTTTCTCTCCGTGGACGGAGAGGCAGGGCGCCGGAGCCAGGGCACCCGGGTTCAAGCACCAGACATGTAATTCTGGGCAGATGACTGCAGCTTTCTTTGCCCCTGTGTCCTCGCTTGCAAATACGCATGACTGCAATAAAGACCGTCTCCCAGGGTCCTCGTGAGGGCTGAAGTACATATACAGCATTTAATACACAAAGCCCTTGATGCTCTCAAGTGAGTGTGAGCCAGAATATTATTTGGGGAGAAGGAAAGGAAGAAGAATGACTTCAGTTCCTCCCAGATGAAGGTCACGTGCGATGACCTTCATAGCGAAGGTCGAGCACATTTCACAATATTCCACCTGGAGAATCACAGCTTCCAGAGACCTGCTCCGGAACAGGCACAGCCTTGAGAACTGCCCGTGAGGGTGTCTCAGCTCTAGGGCTGGCGTCTCCATCAGGGCAGCGGCTCACGTCTGCACCTGCACACTGGGATCCCCCAGGGGCTGCCCCGGCTCCGGCCCCCGAGATCCTGATCCATTGAGTGCGGCCAGGATGCCCCAAGAGATAGCACGGTGCAGCAGAGGCCAGGAAGCACGCCTTAGAGACTGCAGTCCCAACGCTTCCACCCACAGGGGTTCCCACACCCCGTGAGGCCATCGCCGGAACCCAGCGCCGCGCTGCAGAGCGGTTCTAGCAGGCGAGGGAAGACCTTCTCCACCTGAAGCACTCTGACGCCTCACTCTAAACAGTACCAGGAAAGGAGCATTCCGGCTGCAGAGGCCTGGGTGACAGAGGTTCCGTCCTTCAGAGGCCTGCCATGAGTGTGAACGCCTGTGAAAAAGCCTGAGACCAAAGGAGCCTCCCACCCTCGGCGCCTGTCGTCCTTAAAAGGGCCGTGCAGGGCGCTGTGTACCAGTAAGGGTCTCGAGATGCCCCATTTTCCCCATTTGATAAAATCCACTTTAGGGGACACTTCCCTGGCAGTCCAGTGGCTAAGACTTCACCTTTCAATGCAGGGGTTGTGGGTTCGATCCCTGGTCAGGCAGCTAAGATCCCACATGCGCCATGGCCCCTCTCAAAAAAAAATCCAAAACATAAACAACAGAAACAACGCTGCAACAAATTCGATAAAGATTTCCAAAATAGTCCACATAAAAAAATTCTTAAAAAATTAAAGTCTACTTCGGGTTGTCGGCGTGTGAATGGTGGACCTTTCTGTGAGAAGAAATGGAGGGAGAACCCTGGGGGCAGGAGGACACACTGAATGTCAGGAGATGGCTCATCTGATGTGTCTGCAACGTGCAATCCTTGTGAACACCCACCCCGCAGGGTGATGGTCTTGTGAATGACACCACTGTGGGGTGCAGACTGTCATGGTGAGAGCCCAGTGGTCAAGGTGGCCTGTGGGCCAGCTGTCCAGGCGCCTGCAGGCTGGCCTCTGGTTTTGTCAGTGTTACTAATCTGATGCAGCTGGACCTCTTCTCTTTCTTCCATTCTTCCTATATTGCAAAATCGGGACACTTTCTCACTAATTCTGTCTTCACTCTCATTCACATCTCATCTGTAGTTGTTGAGGCTTGTGAATGCCAACTCTCTCTGTTGAAAACGCCTCCATTCCTTGGCTTTCCAGGTAGCACGTTCGGCTTCTCTGCCAACTTCCCTAGCTGTTCCTTTCCAGCCTCCTGCACAGGTCACCCATGGATGTGGCTGCCCAGCTGGACGAGGTGAACTCTCTCACTCTTCCCTGTTTCAAAGCCTAATTCATCACAAGCACTTAATAGAGTCCTGAGAGAGTGAAATGAATATACACAGTAAGAGCATTTATTTCAATGTTTTGCTCTTTAACATGAGGAATATTGACAATCTCATTTCAGGAGTCATTTCTGGGTAGGGCAGTGGTAGAGAACCTGTCTGGCAATGCAGGAGACACGGGGGACGCAGGTTTAATCCCTGGGTCAGGAAGATCCCCTGGAGGAGGAAATGGCAACCCACTCCAGGATTCCTGCCTGGAGAATCCCATGGACAGAGAAGCCTGGTGGGCTAGAGTCCACAGGGTCGCAGAGAGTCAGGCACGACCAAGGGACTGAGCAGAAACACGTGCACACATGCAAAACACTCTAATGACACCCCTTCAGGTTCCCAGATACCAAAGAGGACCAGCATCAGCAGCTGAATTTCGTCCTCCAAAAATTCCTAGGCTACCCACCCTGAGCACCTCAGAAGGTGCTATGTTTAGAGACACGAGCTCTAAAGAGGTGAGCATGTCCCCAGGAGGCTGTTAGGCGGTCCTAATCCAATCTGACTGGTTCCAGGAGGAGGAGGCCAGGACGCACAGAGGCACCAGGGATACGCGTGTGCAGGGAAGAGCACGGGAGGACACGTTAGGGCAGCTGTCTGCAGGCCAAGGATAAAGTGCTTGGAAGGAACTAAACCTGCCCACACCTTGAGCTTGGACTTCCAGCCTCCAGATTTGTGAGAAAATAAACGTCTGTTGTTTAAGCCCCTCCCCCACTGATGGTACCTGCCCTGCAGTCCCGGGACCAGTGGTGGCGACCATCAGTCACACGGGACCCACTTTCCCCAAGGATATCGTGCGTGTGCGTGTGTACTTGTTCAGGAAATCTAATCGGAGAACTTACAATTTTCTCAAAAAGTGAGCTTCATACAGTTTAGACATGAGAAAGACACAAAATAGACCCCTCTACCCCTCCCAAACACACACACACGTGCGTGCACACGCACACACAGGCATGCACACATGCCGCCCAGAATCTGCCCACCTCCGCTGACAGCAACGCGTCCCCTGAATGCTCAGACTCAAGTCCCCGGCATCAACCCCGACTCCCCGATCTTCCTCATCCATCCACAGGCAAACATGCTGGCTCCATTCTCAAAACACGCCCAGCATCCGACCACTGCCAAGCATCTCCCCTGTCCCCACCCTGGTCCAGCCACACCACCTGAGCACGCTCCCTGTAACAGCCCCGGAGAGGTCGCCCGGCTTCTACCCGCTCCACGGTCTGCTCCCAACACAGCACCCAAAATCACCCTTCCAAAATTTAAGTCAGATCATGTTACCCCCCTCAGCTGAAAACCAGCCAGGATCTCCCCATTTCACTGAGGCATGTAAAGTAAGTCCCCACAACGGTCCATGAGACATGTGCCCCCACGCCCCACTGCTGGCTCCATCTCCCCTCTCTTCCTCAACAGCTCTGTCCAGCCCACACTGTCCCCACATCGGGCACCGGGCAGGCTCCCAGGCTGAGCCAGTGCCCCACCTCTCCTCTCTGGATGCCTGCCCCGAGGTGTATGAAGGCCCAGCTCCCTCACCTTCTCCACATTTCTGTCCACCTGTCATGCCCCAGCACGACCTCATCTGATCACTATTTCAGACTGAAGTGTTCGCCCCAGAAACGCCCCCTACTTGTGTGTGCATGCTAGCTGTTCAGTTGTATCTGATTTTTTGTGACCTGCCAGGCTCCTCTGTGCATGGGTTTCTCCGGGTCAGAATACTGGAATGGGTTGCTACCTCCTCCTCCAGGGGATCTTCCTGACCCAGGGACTGAACCCAGGTTCTGCCGCACTGGAGGCAGATTCTTGACCATCTGAGCCACAGCGCCTTTCTTTTTCCCTGATAAAGGACCCATCTTTCCTCTTGCTCTGTGATCTGCTCCTTCACGTCTATATTTACTCTCTTCCCCAACTGGAACGCAAACTCCATGAGCCGAGCTCTGTCTGGGTGTGCACGTTGGGCCCCCAGTGCCCGGGACGGCGCCCGGCAGAGTGAGAGCTGAGAGGCTGCTGCCGCTAACGCCCATGTGACTGCAACGGGATTCACTGCACATCCTCTCAGGACCCCGCGGTGAAGAGGCATCCTTTCACCGTTATTTCTGGGGAAGAAAGTTAACCTACATTCAGACGCCAACTCACACTTCCGTATGACGCTTCCTTTCTGAAGGATTATCTCATTTCTTTTTCCCCTCAAGCTGACAACTCTAAAGAGCTTACATTTTATTCCTGAAAGCTTGTGCTTTAAGATTTACTCACGATCTGCCCCCAGAGACTTATATATCGGGTTAATATTTGAAAAGCACTATGAAATCAACTATTTCCTAAAATGCAGCATTGCTTTAGAAAGACAAACAATTTCACTCCAACCGACGCCCCCAAAGAGATGACCATTCCACCTCCCAGTGGTAGCTGTGGGTCCAGAAAGAAAAGGATGCGTTTCCTTTATTTCTGCTCCTGGTCATTCCCGCCGGTCCCAGGTCCCAAGAGCGCTGGACATCCAGTTTCTGTGATGGGAGTGAGGACACGGTCCCCCCGACCCCACCAAGGCAGGAGGGATCACCACACGGCAAGGTCACGACAGAGTCTGCACCAAGTTCAAAGGCAGAACAAGTGAGTCTGGGGCCAGAGAAACAAGCATCTCAATCGCAGTCAACATGATGAGTCATTAAGAATGATGGGTGAAATCTCAGACAAGAAGAACAGATGGGCTTTGAAGGACTCCGCTACTCATAAACGCCAGCAGGCTCGAAGTCACAGCGCTAACAAAGGAGCCTGCAGCTTCCGCCACCGGGCGTGGTCCTCGTCTGCCGCTTGGAGTTCTCAGCACAGAAGTGCCTTTTCACACGCCAACCGCGAGACACTTCCCCTGCCTCCTTCTCCCAAGAGGGTTCTCATCAGGAAGACACTGCAAGGATCTCGAAATCTTTGCGCTCCCAGCCACAGGAGGCTTGGGGCTTGAGAATGGAACACGGCGGCCCCAAGGCAGGAACAGAAGGAAGGAAAACTCACATCCTAAGATGTGCTGAAATAAATGCAAATACGAACAGTCATCCCAGGTTCAAAATTCTCTACATTATACACTTCCCAAGAGACACTGTCCTACATCAACAGACACATGCGCAAAAATACGGTTAGTCTGCTTAATACAGACAATGAAACATGACCGCCGATAACCACAATATTAACGCTGGGTTAGAAGCGAACTCTAAGTTCGTGAGGAGAACTTTTCAAAACTTCTTCCCTGGAAAACTTTTAACTTTGCATGTATTAAATGGCATTTTGGACATGAGTCAAGAAAGGGAAATGAACTTACCACAACTGACAACTATTGTGTCTTAGGGAAGATTAATTATAATTCAGGAGAGTGTAAGAAGCCAGGGAAGGAGTCTAAAAAATGTCTGGGGCTATAAAAATGCCTCCCCCAGGCCTACCAACAAATAACAAAAATAGTAGTAATAATTAACACTTACTGTGCCAGGAGATGCTATAAAAGCATTATCTGTATGAACCCATATATTCCTTGTGACAATCCCATGAGGTATTAGTAATGTCCACTTAGTGGCTCAGAGGTAAAAAATCTTGCCTGTAGTGCAGGAGACCCGGGTTTGATCCCTGGGTCAGGAAGATCCCCCGGAGAAGGGAATGGCTGCCAGTATTCTTGCCTGGAGAATCACATGGACGGAGGAGCCCGGCGGACTACAGTCTATGGGGTCGCAAAGAGTCGGACACAACTGAGCAACTTTCACTCACTCACTGTGCAGACGGAGTGAATGAAAGTCACTCTTTTTTCTCTTTACAGGGCAAAGTGCACACGCAGTCCCCTCCCACAAAGCGTGCAGCTGAGTCTCCCACACTCGGGGAACTCACTGGGGTCAGCACAGCTAAACTGTCATGGATAAGCGTCAGGCCCTGGGAAAGCCAGCTTCGTGCTCACGGCATCTCCCATGCCAGTTAGCTAAATGGCTCAGCTGAGATCTAAATCCAGGCAGCCTGGCTCCCAGGCCAAACTCATGAAAGAAGCCAGCAGAAGGATGGGACAGTCTAATGCACGTCCCCATCTGGGGCACTGTGGAAAGTGTACGCTGGCCTCTGCCCTGGCTCCCTGGGACCCTTGGGATGTCCTGGGTGCCAGGAGTGTCTTTTGTTCTGTTGAGGTGACTCTGGGTGGGCTGCTGCTTGGGGGCTGGTCACTGGAAAGACAGAGCCGTGACTAGCAGCTTGGAGTTTTCAGCCCCACCCCACGTTCTCTGGAGAAGGGCTGGGAGTGGAGTTAACGATCCATCAGGCCTGTGTGCTGACACCTCCGTAAAGATCCCAAAGGCATGGGGCTTCAGAGAGCATCCAGGCTGGTGAACAGGTGGAGACACTGGGGGGGGGGGGCAGTGGTGGGACCCAGAGAGATCAGGGGAGCTCTCCTCTCCCCACATGCCTGCTCTACAGATGGCTCCAACCTGGATGCTCATCAGCAACCTCCATCGCATCCTTTCATAATAAACCAGCAATCGAGTAAAATGTCTCTCTGAGTTCTGCGAGCTGCTCTAGGAAATTAACTGAACCCAGAAGGGGCCGTTGGAACTTTCAGCCTGCAGCTGGTTGGCCGGAAGCACGGGTGATAACCTGGAGTCTGAAGTCGGGGAAGAGGGCAGTCTTGTGGGACTGAGCCTTTTACACCCGTGGAATCCAATGTACCTCCAGGTAGAAGGTATCAGAACTGAGCTGAACTGCAGGACACCCAGCTGGTGTTGGAGAAGTGCCTGCTGGATGAGTGGGGAAGACACTCACACACACAGACACACACTGTAACTGGTGCAGAGCTCTTTTACCTGCCCATGAATCACAGCAGAATGGGAGGGTTTGCACTTCACATAGACCAAGACTGCAAAGACTAATTATATGCAGGTGTGATTGCAAATATGTCCAAGAAAAGACACTGGCTCCCCTTTAAAGGGCAGAAAATGCATCTCCTACAGGTGAAGCATAGTCACGAGCAACGGGGGCCAGGTCACCAGAGACAGGTTAACAGCAGAGAGAGCGCCGTGAAGCAGAGGGTAAGGGGTCCCCGGAAGAGGAGGAAGACGGACCATGGGCGTGGACTAGGATGATTACTGCAAGAGAAATGCCAAATGCACATTAAATTAGCTTTCTACTTTAAAGACTGAACTACACAGAGATACAGACGAATAAAAGCGTCACATGAAATCATCACTGTCATTTACTGAAAACTAAGTACAGTGCTTATCTGTGTGTTCCGACCTTAAATTCCTAGTCACTCTCTCAGACGAAAAAATCAAATGAGCAAAACTTGACTCATCCCACTGCAGAGCCACCCTCCCCTCCGTTTCAAAGGAAGCTTTCTCCTTCCTCCCGTGCAAGCCCATCCTCTATCTGTGCCGCCATGCGTCCATGTATTCATTCAACAAACACTGCCAGCACCTATGTACCAGACACTCCACCTAAGTGTCAGGGCTACCAAGGGATATGAGAAGCAGTCCCTCAGCTCAGGCTAGCGGGGGGGATGCAGAAAGCTTAGCCATCACAGGGCACAGTGCCGTGAAAGAAGAGGAGATGGGGTTGGTGCCAAATACCCCATCTTGGGTTTTCACCAGCTCCCTAGACAAATTCCTCTTTCTCTAGCCCTATGAAGGAGTCGAGGATGTCCCTGGGGGTCCAGTGGTTTAGAATCTGCCTTCCAATTCAGGGGACACGAGTTCGATCCCTTGTCCGGGAAGATTCCACAGGCTGAGGGGCAACTAACCTGAGCACCACACCTGCTGAAGTATGAGCACCCCAGAGCCCATGCTCTGCAACGAGAAGCCTGGGCACGGAAACGAGAGCACAGCCTACCAGTCTCAACTAGAGAAGAGACTGCAGCAGCGAAGACCCGGCCCAGCCAAAAATAAATAAACAAAACTGGAAAAGGAACAACCCATTCATTGAAAAAAGAGTTGAGTACCTCTACTTTTAAACTTAAAACAAACAGAAGCTCTCCCCTTCTATCTTCTTGCTAGGAACCTTTCACTTGGGAAGCAAAGCTGAGCTGTTATCTCTCAGCTGTGGTGACTCATTGACACACAGTTTCAGCCCTACCAGTTCTACCCGGAGCCTCTCTCCGCAACTTGAATGGCCCCAACAGACGCGAAATTCTGCTCCAAGCTCAGAAAATGACCCATCGCCTCCCTGGACTAATTACTGCCTGGGCCATCTGCCTTCACGGGCCATCTGCTCTCCTGATGTCCCCAAATCTCTCTCACTTCTGGATCCGCGGGTAAGAGCCGAGAGCATCCAGCAGCCAGTCCTGACCAACAAACAGCCTTGCTCGCCCATGTGACTTTCCAGCCCCTCTTGAATCAGCACGCAGAACAGTCCCGATTTAGGCAGCTAAATATACAGCGCATTGTGCAGACTGAGCTGCAGATGGGAAGCCACATATGCGAGGCTGCTGCAGCTCACAGTGACTTTCACAAGACCTATTTTTGGAAAAGAAGGGAAAGGGGAGAGACAGGTTTTAAAAAAAGGCACCATCGACAGTAGGGTCTTTTTCCAAGAGGAGGAAGAAGAGGTGCCTTGTTCTCCTCTTTCTTGACATTTGAAGCCCCCATTCCTCTTAGAGAAGTCCTGGGAAGGCTTTAAGGAAAGTTAGAAAGCAGAGTTAGATGCCGCAGGGACCAGGAGTCAGGCAGACAGCATCAGAGCCGCGGGGCATCAGTGGAACGCAAGCTCCACCAAACTGCTGTTTAGGGCCCAAGGATCCAGGGCCGGGGTCCCGCAGAGCTGATGAGAGTGACCGCACGGCTCTCTGCTGGGTCCTGCCCTCCAGCCAGACACCTGCCACCCATCACAATGAGGGTGGACACAAAGAAGCTGTGCTCAAGCCTCTTCCAAGAGGCTAGTCATCGCCTTCCTAAGAATGACCCTCATCACCTCTGCAGGCTGGCAGCCTCCTCCAGCCCTGTTATTGAGGCTCAAGACTGCTCAAGACCAAGAACATGACCTACAATGTTATTTTTCTCGTCCTGAGTTTCCAGAAGCAGGACAGAAATGCACAGAGACCACCACCCTGCACTTAGCGTCTGTCCCAAACATCAGATTCGGTCACTTTGAGGAGATCAGACGCTACGTTCTTTTTAAATCAAGTCAACATCATTCAGGCGTTGCTATATCCTTTTGCAAAGTATAAGAGCAACAGATTATCAAAGTAGGATGTCCGGAAACACAGCATCACCTATAATTCCACCACTTGCGAATAAGACTATACATGCTTTGATACAGTATTTTCATCCTCTTAATTTGTACAGTTAGATGTAAACTTTATCAGTACTTTCACAGCTAAAATTACAGTGTTTCCCATCACACAGGCTGTCCCACTCTATTAGTAGTTAATAAATGATTTTTGGTTTCTGTACAATAGAATACACCATGCAAAATGCCAGGCTGGGTGAAGCACAAGCTGGAATCAAGACTTCTGGGTGAAATATCAATGACCTCAGACATGCAGATGATACCACTCTAATGGAAGAAAGCAAAGAGGAACTAAAGAGCCTCTTGATGAAGGCAAAAGAGGAGAGTGGAACAGTTAGCTTAAAATTCAACATTCAAAAAATGAAGATCTTGGCATCCAGTCCCATCACTTCATGGCAAATAGATGGGGAAACAATGGAAACAGTGACAGACTTTATTTTCTTGGGCTCCAAAATCACTGCAGATGGTGACTGCAGCCATGTTATTAAGAGACACTTGCTCCTTGGAAGCAAAGCTATGAAAAAACCTAGATGGCATATTAAAAAAGCAGAGACATCACTTTGCCGACAAAGGTTCAGATAGTCAAAGCTGTGGTTTTTCCGGTGGTCATGTATGGATGTGAGAGTTGGACCATAAAGAAAGCTGAGTGCCAAAGAATTGATCGTTTTGAACTGTGGTTGGAGAAGACTCTTGAGAGTCCCTTGGACTGCAAGGAGATCCAACCAGTCCATCCTAAAGGAAATCAACCCTGACTATTCATTGGAAGGACTGATGCTGAAGCTGAAGCTCCAATACTTTGGCCATCTGAGGTGAAGAGCCGATTCAGTGGAAAAGACTCTGTTGCTGGGAAAGACTGAGGGCAAGAGGAGAAGGGGCGACAGAGGATGAGATGCTTGGATGGCATCACAAGCTCCGGGAGACAGTGAAGGACAGGGACGCCTAGTGTGCTGCAGTGCGTGGGGCTGCAAAGGGTCGGACCCAACTCGGTGACTCAACAACAACAACGTGATTACCAGTCTCCTACTCAGGCATTTGGGTTGTTTCTGTGTTTTTCACTCTTACAAGCATTTCTACAGCGAACTTTCTTCATGTCAACATTGACGGGCATTTTCAGAACAAGTTTTCAGAAATGAAAATACTGGGAAAAGGTATGAACGTTTTAGCGGCTCTTGTCCCAAACTGCCCTACAGAATGGCTGCATCCATTTATATTCACATTACTCGGTATAAATGTTCATTTCACCTCACTCTACCAATGTCATGGACTGCCATTTTTATTATGGCAATTTAATATTCAATTTTTGTTTAATTTTTATCTACTGCTCACTTTTGCATGTGATTTTCAGGCATCCATGTCTCTTCTTTATGATCTGTTTGTATCTTTTGCCCATTTATCTTTCAAAAAATTTGTCTGGACTTAAAAGTTTAAGCAAGAACTGCTATCAGGCTCATTGTACCTTGAGCCATATAAAGTAGGGTCTGTTTAGATCTCACTCTGAGCATTTGATGTATGCCTCTCTGTTATTCACCAGTCTGCAAAGGATATGACTGATTCTGAATAAATTCGGCACACAACTGAAGGGTATGAGACAAACTTTTACAGCCACACACTTTATGTGAGGCCACACAGTCTGCTATTTTTCATGAATTCCAGTGCCGTTGAGTTTGTGGGTAGAGGTTACTGAGATGAATGATTTCATTAAACAAGGAGAGAAGGTCAAGCATACTCCATACTATTAATAAACTCTACATATTCAAAAGTTGAGGAGGTTCAACCATGAACTTGAAAATGAATAAAAAATTCAAACTATGGCCTTTTGGGAACATTGGCAACTAGTGAGAATCTCTTAGGAAATGGCTGGAAATTCATAGGATTTCAGTAACAAAATATTACCTACATGAGAACTGTGGGGGCTCCTTCCAGAGAAGCCCACAGCCGTCATCCTAAGGCCTGCCAGCACAGCCCCCGGGGTCATGCCCGATGCACAGTAGACATTCAATAAATGTCTGTTGAATAAACCCCTACCCCCGGGTGCTGAAAAAGGTCCATCTAGTCAAAGCTATGGTTTTTCCAGTAGTCATGAACGAATGTGAGAGTTGGACCATAAAGAAGGCTGAATGCCAAAGAACTGATGCTTCTGAGCTATGGGACTCTTGAGAGTCCCTTAGACTGTAAGGAGATCAAACCAGTCCATCCTAAAGGAAATCAGTCCTGAATGTTCATTGGAAGGACTGACGCTGAAGCTGAAACTCCAATACTTTGGCCACCTGATGTGAGGAACCAACTCATTAGAAAAGATCCTGATGCTGGGAAAGATTGAAGGCGGGAGGAGAAGGGGACGACAGAGGATGAGATGGTTGGATGGCATCACCGACTCGATGGAGATAAGCTTGAGCAAGCTCCAGGAGGTGGTGAAGGACAGGGAAGCCTGGCGTGCTGCAGTCCATGGGGTCACAAAGAGTCAGACACGACTGAGCGACTGAACAACAAAGGGTGCTGAGCCCTCCTGACCTGATTCGGATCGCGTCTCCCGCCTCGTCCCTGTGTCCAGCTGATTTCTGCACCCCATCCCTGTCGGGTCCCTGACTGCACCACCTGCTCTGCATGCCCACCCTGCCATATGCTGCCGAGCCTCTGCGGGTCCTGACACCCGCTGCACTGGGTTTTGCCCTCAAAGCTTTTGTCCCTTCAACAGCAGCGGGAGGCCAGCTGTGTTGTGGCCTCACATCTGGCCCACCCTGCAGCCAAGCTCCTAGCCCTCTGCCAATGGTCACCGACCAGCGATGGCACGCCGGCTTTTGGTTCTTATGCTTGAATGCTTGGCCTCGGGCTAATGACAGTGTGTTTGGAAGATGATTTCCAAACTGGAAACTCGTTAAGGCAGTCAGTTGACTACGGTCAGAAACATGTAAACAAGGATTCTTCATATTTCTGTCTGTTGAATTAATCTTAGAGTAAAAGTAAGATATGGATCTTTATTCTTCTAGCTTCTGCCCACTTCCCCATCCAGTCCCTGCCCGTATTGGTGTCTCATATAAGAAAGACATGATTTAGCACTTACATAAAGGGGAAAGAGGTCTGACATCAATAAATACCACTGCTGCCTAAAATCCCTTTTGAAAAAGCATGATGTTAAGTATGTTCCTGGCAGCTTGTTCATTACACACTCTGGGGAAATGCCTATGGAAAAGCCCAGGGGACTTCCTGATGGTCCACTGCACCCCATCCTCCATACTTCCACAGAGGGTCAAGGGTTCGATCCCTGGTTGGGGAACTAAGAAACTGCTGCCTCTCAGGATGGCCAAAAAAAAAAAAAAAAAGCCCAGGACTCTTTTGCTGTTGTCCAGTCACTAAGCTTTGGGTTGGACCCCAAAGCTACCACCTCCCAATGTTCTGCGTCCTACCCTGCTCTCCTGTTTCACGGCTGCAGCCTTGGTGCAGGAGTCTGTGCCACCTCAACTATTTTTAAAGCTTTTTCATTAACCTCCCAGCCTTTGCATTTTTTTTTTTTGAGGACAGAGATTATATTTATTTTTAAGTAGCTTTACTGAGATGTAATTCACATACCAAACAATCCACTGTTTCAACTGTACAAGTCACCTTTTTTTTTTCACTATATTCACAGAGTTTTGCAACCACTCCCACCATCTAATTTTGGAGCATTTCATCGCCCTAAAAGGAAACCCTGTAGCTATATTAGCAGTCACTCCTCACCCCTCTCCCCACCCACCCACCTGAGGTCCTAGGCAACCAGCAATCTACTTCCTGTCGCTACAGACTTGCCTTTTCTGGACATTTCATGTAAGTGGATTACACAACATGTGGTCTTCTGTGTGTGGATTCTCTTCGCTCGGCACCATGTTTTCAAGGGACATACGCTTTGCAGTGTACATCAGTCCTTTGTTTCTTTCTGTGGCAAATAATTTTGCAAGGAAGTCATATTGCGTGTATCAGTCCATCCACAGGTGGACATCAGGGTTGTTCCCACCATCCGGCTGTCATGAATATCTGCGTCCAAGTTTTTGTGTGAACGTACATTCTCCTTTCTCTCAAGTCATACCTTGAAGCAGAACCACTGGGTCATGCAGTAACTATGTTTCCTCTGTCGAGGAACTGCCAAACTATTTCCCAAACTCTCAGCCCTCTCGAATATCCCCTCTATCCTGCTATCATAGTGACCAGGCTAGCCACGGTTAAAAATGGTCAATAATGGCACACGCCCTGCAGGGTAAACTAGAAACCCTAAAATGCACATAAACCTGTGATGATCTTGGTACTAATTCTTCAGGGTCACCATCTTGCCACACCTCCTCCCACCCAGAGCTAGATCCTCTTACTGAATACTCCAGCATCCTGCCTGCAGCTCCCCGAACATCCCAGGCTTTCACACGGCTCCAGGTTCTGCCTTCGTCACTCCCGCTGTGCAGAGCACCCCCCGGCCTGAGTCTTCTCCGTGAAGATCTTGCTGACCCTGCCGCAGGACGGGCCAATCTCTCCCCGCTGGACCACTTGAGGTGTGACTCTGCTGCCATCACCTGTGAGGGGCAGGGGTCGTGTGTGTCACTCTGCCCCCAGCATGGATGATGCTGGTGCATGGGCCTCCCAGTGAATGAACAGACTGAACATCCAAGCCTTCAAAACCCTCAGAGCTTCACTCTCCCATTACCCATCTAGCCCTCCATTTAAGAAGCTATAACACTTTGTGGGACTTCCCTGGTGGTCCAGGGGTTAAGAATCTGCCTTCTAATGCAGAGGACTCGGGTTTGATCCCTGGTCAGAGAACTAAGATCCCACATGCCACGGAGCAACTCAGCCCACGTGCCACAACTGAAGAGGCCACGTGCTGCAATGAAAGACTGTGCATGACGCCATGAAGAGCCGGTGCGCCACAAACAAGGCTCAACGCAGCCAAACAGATGCATTAAACAAACATTCAAAAGGAAGCTCCGACACTCCCAGCCACACCTAACCCACCACCTCCGCCTGGAATCTCACTCTGTCCTCTACCATCAGCGTCCTCCCCACAAACACCCACCTACAACTGAAGTCACCTCTCCAGATTGTGTTTTCCAGACCAACTGATAAGCCAGCGGAACCTCCAAGGATGGAGAAAGTCTATGCCTTCCCTTCATCTACGCCCACAGCAAAGATGGGGCTGAGGGCAGAAGGAGAGCCAGGCAGGACGCAGGCCAGCGTTTCCACGATGGAGCCACTCCCCTTGGGGTCCATCCCTCCTGCACCTCAGCTCCTTCAAGGAGGATAAAACCACCAGGGCCAAGGTTCTGCTCCCCAGCAGCCCACCTCCCTGTGGACCCCTGCCCACCTCTGATCAGCAGCCCCAGTGGAAGCAGACAGATACGGATGAGAGATGCTTTACAGGCCCTGGAGACTGCTGATACTCTAAGCAAAGCATAAGAGGTAATGTCACCACTGCCCCCTAAAAGCTCCCATTGCTGAGTGAATCAGATAGAGCCTGACTAGTGATGCAGGAAACTCTGGCTGCTGCTGACGAGGCATTTACAATGCAAAGGAACTGGGGGGTGGCAGGGGGCGGTTCTCTCCACAAAAGGGCTGTGTTCAGGGGTGTACATGCAGGGACTTCCCTGGTGGTACGGTGGATAAGACTCCGCCTACCAATGCAGGGGACACAGGTTCGATCCCTAGTCCAGGAAGATCCCACCCGCCACAGGGCAACTAAGCCCATGAACCACAAAGCCTGAACCAGCCCTCTGGAGCCCACACTCCACAGTAAGAGAAGCCCCTGCAAGGAGAAACCCGCACACTGCAAGCTCTCCATCCTGTCCTGCCTGCAGCCACCTCCCCGAACCATCTGCTCTTCCCCCTACACCCAGCCCACCACACAGAATCCCTGCTCTTCCTAATTTCTGCATCAAGACCCCCAGAACCCCCCCAAGTGCCCCAAAATGCACCTGAACACCTATCTTACCTTTCCTCCCCAAGTCACAGAAAGGCACACCAAGTATGGTGGTTTCAAGCACCCAGCCCTCCAGACACCCGGCCCTGGGACTGGGCTTGACTTGTCTAGCAAAGCTGAGCATCATGGTCCTCAGGGCATCCCTGGAAGTTAAGCTAAGGCATCAACAAAGGATGTAGAACACTCAGGATCTTCACTCCGCCTCAGCCTCCTGCGAACCACCCCCTCCCCGGTCGTGGCTACAGAGCGCAGGAGGTCACTGTGCAGGGGCCACTAAGGTTTTGGAGCCACTTCTACATCCCCTTGTTTTAAAACGGGTCTCAGGGCACCATCAAAAGCTTCACTTTCTCGTGACTCTTGGCTCGGCTCCATCTCATCCTAAAATCAAGTCTTTCGGCATCTGACCCACTCTTGCTTCCACTAACCCTAGAAAAGCTGGAGCGAGTGAGCTGCCCAGGCTGGTTCAGAACCACCTCACGGAGATGGCAGAC
Source organism: Budorcas taxicolor (assembly GCF_023091745.1). NCBI lineage: Eukaryota > Metazoa > Chordata > Mammalia > Artiodactyla > Bovidae > Budorcas > Budorcas taxicolor. Next base: position 37,561,631 of record NC_068933.1, on the reverse strand, counting down.
ACAGTGCATCACAAGGACTCACATTATCCAGTGTTTAGATGGTTACAATAATAATTCAGGAGGCTACATTGTTTTCCTAAAAGAAATCAACCCTGAATATTCATTGGAAGGATTGATGCTGAAGCTCCAATACTCTGGCCACTCAATGAGAAGATCTGACTCACTAGAAGAGACCCTGATGCTGGGAAAGATTGAAGGCAGGAGGAGAAGGGGACGACAGAGGATGAGATGGTGGGATGGTATCACCGACTCGATGGACATGAGTTTGAGCAAGCTCCAGGAGATGGTGAAGGACAGGGAAGCCTGGTGTGCTGCAGTCCCTGGGGTTGCAACAAGTCGGACACAACTGAGCGACCGGACAACAACAAATTGTTTTATGGCTGCAGGTCCCAGAGCTCTATTTAAAAAACGCCATTGAAGCCAAAAGCCGTGCCACTCAGACCTGAACAGGAGGCGCTAAGCCATAAAGGGCAGTGTTCTGTTCACTTGAGATATAGTTCGGTTTCTGAACACACAGGATCTGATCATGTTTTTCTCCTTTATCTTCTTTGCCCAGATGGTTGTACCAAAGATTCATGCTATTATGTGAGAATCCAATGCAAAAATCAGTGCCAGAAGAAACATCTGGAAATAGGGGTCAACATCGCTTCCTGTATGTTTTAGAGATAGATAATGATTCAGTCAGCGTGGATAACAAATTAGACAGTCATCAGCAGGCGCTCCCCCTCCACAGGTTTCACAGAACTGCAGGAAGTGGCCACCGTCAGAGAAGACTGTCCAAATGCCCCCTTTCCAGAGAGCAAGATCCGCAGGGCTGGGGCACCCCTCAGGAACGGTCCCTCAGCAAAGCCGAGGAACAAAGCTCAAGCTGTGCTTCGTATTTTGCAGGAGGCCAGGCCGGGTGGGCCTTGGGGGACATGAAAGTCGGCCTCTGACTGAAGGACAAGGAGACCCAGCTGCTGGGAGGTGCGGGGTCTGGACCAGGGTTGCCCAGTCCCCTGCCCTGGCAGCATGCCTCCTGCCCCAGGGCTGGCTTTTCAGTCAACACAATCATTATCATCCGGAAGCATTCTCAGACTTTCATTATTCCTCGTCTGAACACAAAGAATCCCCAGCCTTATCACAGGAGCTCAGGGTTCAGCCAACCCGTGACCCCCGTGTGGAGCCCTACAAGTGTGTTGGAGCCCAGGTCTGCCCGGAGACTCCCACTCAACTGCCTGCTGACACCCAAACACAAAAGGGTCCAAGGTTAGGCTTACAAACCCAAACACGTTATCGTAAAGACAGACTTCATCCTCACAAGGTTCTGTTGCTTGTTCTAATTACCATGGAAAGTGGACGTGTGAAAGTGTTAGTCACTCAGTCTGACGCTTTGTGACCCCGTGGACTGTAGCCTGCCAAGCTCCTCCGTCCACGGAATTCTCCAGGCAAGACTACTAGAGTGGGGTGCATTCCCTTCTCCAGGGGATCATCCCGACCCGAGGATTGAACCCGGGTGTCCCCCACTGTGGGCAGGTTCTTTAGCATCTGAGCCACCAGGGGAGTTCCAAGCTTCCAGTTTACAAACCTGAACATGTTATTGCGTAGACAGACTTCATCCTACACGGTTCTGTCACTTGTTCTAATTACTATAGAACAAGGATTTCAAGTCAGACCGTTTCTCTTCCCTTCTTTCTCCCCCACTAGGTGTAGATCAAAGAATCATGAACCAGGATTGCAAAGACCTTCACATAACTCAGTCCAGCCACCTCTCTGACGACAGAATCATCAGTTACAGCCTCCCAGCTATCCAGCTGATAGCAGAACCCTTGTAGAGACGGAAACCCCACTTTGTTCAGAAATGTCTCTGCCTGACAGTTACTCCTTGCACCGGATTTAACTCTGCCTTCCTGCAGTTCCTGGCCAGTGAAGTCTTTTGTTGACACTCCATTTACTGAGAAAGTTAAAACCTGCCTTCATAGTCTTTTGTGATAAGAATGAAAAAGTGGTATCAGCTATGTGTACGACAGTCACATAGGTGTAAACACATTTAAAGTGTTTGTGTCCATTTACTCACTGTACGAAATAGCTGAGCAGACTTTCCCCAAGTTTGGAAGGTGTGTGTAGACCGACCTGCCTTCACACACAGGGTGTTACCCACACAGGGCAGCGTGACAAGTGGTCTCTGAGAGGAAGTCAGCCATGCCATGTCAGCTCAGGGACAAGAGGTCCAGGTCTCTCCTGACGGAGAACCACAGGCCTTACACTTCAGATACTGTGCACAGAAAAGCAGAGATTTCAAACACGAATGCAGATTGAAGCCACAAGGGTGAACATGCCCAAGTGCAGGCGCGGACCTGTAATCAAGTTCTTTTGAAACGGTTTTGTGTGAGGGGCAACCAGGAGTTCCTTTTAAAGGATGTTTAATGATTTTCCCTGGAAGTCGGCTAGGCAAATAATAGTTGTGGAAATGTTTCATAAGCTCTTGAGCTCTCTAAAAATGAGAGGCTACAGCCTCACGATATTTTAAACATTTACCGAGTGCTCACCCTATGTTTACTAGCTTCCCAGTGTGCTGAGCATTTTAATACCTCAGAATAAATAAGTCAAAAAAATCCTGACACCTGTGGATGAAAAATGGACACTTGTCATCTGCCTCTATAAGGATGAAGTCACTGACCACTGCAGTCACTGACTTTCAACTTACTTACCCTGAAAGAAGTTTGAGGTTGAGAGCAAAAATGAGGTACTCAATTCTCTGGGAAAAACTGGAGGAACAGATCTCAGATAGATACTTCAGGAGAAGATTTTATGAGCCCTATTTCCTGTATCTTCTTATACGTGGAAAAGTACCAAAATCATGAACAATGACATCTGCTCCTCGTGATCAGCAGCAACCTTCTGCCGAAAAGCGTTGTTTCATGGACCCCCTTCACCAAAATCACATATAGCCTGACCTCCACCCCACTTCTTGGGGGTGTATCCTCAGAGATGTCTGAGATGCTGGCTGCCTGGCTAAAGTCCTCATTTTGCACCCAAATAAAACTTAATTCACAATTCTCAGGTTATGCTTTTTTTTTTTCAGTTGACACACCAGAAGCTTGATCTTGTGTAAGACTTCTTTACCGAGCTCCAGGTATATGAAAAGAGATAATATATCAAAACTGCATTAACTTATGGTTCACCCGTAAAAGGAAAAGCGGTAAGACTGGAAGGCATCCAAAGAGAACAGCGTGAGGAGCAGAGGGAGGGTTTCTGATACGACTAAGGGCAGTCTGTCCTGCCTGCAGGTGGACGAGATGGTCATTACAGAACCCAGGAGGGAGCACGGTGAGCGGACAAGCCACGTGTCTAGGAAGCAGGTCCTATTCAGAAACAGGAGAAAAAGCTGGGCATCCTCAAAGGCGGCTCCTCTCCCAAATTATCAGCTGATTTTTGAATCGGTTTTGAATCGGTAACAATGGAAAAGTCGGTAAGAAGAGCCTGCAAGAAACTTCCAAGATGCGGCTGCTTTCTTCTAAAACTGGCACAAACGCAAGTTAATAAATACAAGGTTGCTCTGCATCCATGAAGAAAGAGCCATTCACTCTCTCAGCTTCCACGTGCTCTATCTGCACAGTGTGACCCAGTGGTTAAGGACCTGGATGCTGGCATCAGAATTCTGGGTTCACATCCCACTGTCACTTGGTAAGGGAGCAATTTTAGGTGATTTACTTAATCTGAGCCTCCATCCCCTCAGCCCCCTCAAAGGGGTCCCTGTAAGTGTAAACTTGCTAAAGCAGAGCTGCTGCTGCTGCTGCTGCTAAGTCGCTTCAGTCGTGTCTGACTCTGTGCGACCCCAGAGACGGCAGCCCATCAGGCTCCCCCGTCCCTGGGATTCTCCAGGCAAGAGTACTGGAGTGGGTTGCCATTTCCTTCTCCAAAACAGAGCTAGACCACCCTAAGTGCTACAGGCACACGTTGGTTATTACTGTTCTGTCTGTGCCTGATGAAAGGGCCCTGTCTCCAGAAGTGCCTGTAAGAAGTCATAAAACGAAAACTGCCTGTCACACTCAAAACCGCTCTTGGCTAAGCTGCCATAAAACCAGTCTAAGATGGTACAAACTGGTCTAAACTGGTCTACGCTGGTCTCAGCCAGTTCAAATGGGTCTAAACCATTTCCACCTGTTCTCAGCTGGTTCAAACCGGCCTCATCCAGGTCAAACCAGTCTGAGGCTTTTTATACTGGTCTAAGCAAGTCTCAGCCAGTTCAAACAGGTCTAAACCAGTGTCAGAGGCTTTTTAAACTGGTCTAAACAAGTCTCAGCCAGCTCAAACAGGTCTAAACCAGTGTCAGAGGCTTTTTAAATTGGTCTAAACAAGAAGATCCAACCAGTCCATTCTGAAGGAGATCAGCCCTGGGATTTCTTTGGAGGGAATGATGCTAAAGCCGAAACTCCAGTACTTTGGCCACCTCATGCAAAGAGTTGACTCATTGGAAAAGGCTTTGATGCTGGGACAGATTGGGGGCAGGAGGAGAAGGGGACCACAGAGGATGAGGTGGCTGGATGGCATCATCGACTCAATGGACGTGAGTCTGAGTGAACTCCAGGAGTTGGTGATGGACAGGGAGGCCTGGCGTGCTGTGATTCATGGGGTCCCAAACAGTCGGACACGACTGAGCAACTGAACTGAACTGAAACAAGTCTTAGCCAGTTCAAACCAGTCTGAACTGGTCTAAATCGGTCCGGGCCTGGGCTCATGGTGGATTTGTGCTTGCTTCAGTCAAGGTACTGTCAGCCTGTTCCTGGGGGTGCTGCCTGGTCAGCTTCCCCTCAGCTTCCTCTGTTCCCTCCTTGACTCTGCACCTTCCCTGGCCACGCTGAGTCGTCTTACAGGTCCCAGCCACCGCGGTCCCTCGTCCTTAAAGCGGCTCACACAGAGCCGTCGTCTCATCCCCAAAGCCACCGCGGACCTCCGCAGCCCGGCCCTGCCTGGACCGGGACCCCGCGCCCCTCCCACCACTTCCCACCCCCGTGGCGAGCCGGCCAACCTTCGATGAAGTCCGAGGCCGTGTAGGGCCGCTGGTCGGGGCTGCTCTCCGCGGGGCTGTTCAGAGCCTCCACGGCCGACTGGATGGCCTCCACCAGCTCGTCCCGCTTGTCCTTGCGCACGGGCTTCTCCTCGGGGTGCCGGGTCAGGCCGGTCTCCAGCTGGTACACCTTGTGCAGCGTGAAGCTGTCGAAGGGCACGGCGGCATACTCGGTGGCCTGCTTGACGCCGGCGTGCACCTCCGCCCTGTCCACCTGCGAGCGCAGGAAGGCCAGCAGGTCGGCCTGGGCCCTGCCCGGGGCGCCCGCGGGCTCCCCCGCCCGCTGCTGCGCAGCCCTCAGCTGCTCGCTCCGCTCCTGCAGCTCATCCTGCAGCTGCGCGATCTGCCTCTTGAGGCTCCCGACGTGGTCGCGGTGACGCTCCTCCCAGCTGAGCACCGCCGCCTGGGAGCCGGCCCTGCCCGTGGGGCCGTTGGCCCTGGGCAGCCCCAGGCGCTCGTCGTCGCCCCTCGGCGTGCAGGCCAGCATGTAGAGGACGGACGCCGCGCAGCAGAGGAGGACGAGCAAGACCACCACCCGGGAGGCCCAGGCGAGCAGCCCCCGGCGCAGCATCCTGGCTCAGGAGTCGGCCATGCAGCCCGGGCCCGCAGGGGCGTCCCCAGACTACACCTCCGGGAGCACGCGTCCGAGGGCCCCCGAGCCGCTCTCATCCATTCCTGTCTACACCGCCACGCCTTGTTCCCGGGAGGCCGCTACCACGCGCGGCACTTTCCTGACTTCCGAAGGACGAACTTGCGGGCAGAGGAACAAGTCGGGGAAACCGTCCAAGTCGTCAGGCTCATTCCCATCGTAACCTTCCAGAGGGGATCTGGGGAGAGACAGAGGGCAATACATAACACTCACTCAAGACAGTAACCTCCTTGTGTTCACCATGACGGTCAGTAATCAATATGCAGTGGGGTTTACGGAAAATACTGGGAATCCAGTGCTTAGGACTGCTACACTCTCACTGCCCTAGAGCCGGGTTCAGTCCCTGGGCAGGAAACGAAGATCTGCAAGTCATGCAATCTGCCAAAGAGAAAAAAGAAGATGCTTACAACAGGTGATCAAATATTGTTTGGTGTTTCTGAGTCAGCGTGCAGAAGCCCATTTGCAGAGCAGTGCACACAAAGTACAGAGCATGCAGGGAAAAAAAAGGAAGAAAAGATGGCAAAAATGTGAGCTGTCTCTTACTAGAGCAGGATTAATGGTGAGTTTTCTTTATCGTGTAAATTGTCCACAATGGCACATATTATTTTCGTGGTTAAAAGGGAAAAAGCGAAACTTAAATGACAATGGGATTGCAGACAGGGCCTGCCCAAGCCCTGCCAGATGCAAGCAGTGAGCATCCCTGATCTTGAGGGCACCCACCCAGGGCAGAGCTTCATGCCGGCTCAGGGTGGGCCTCACACCTTCTGCTGAGCAGCGCAGAAGCACCTGGAGACTCAAATATGCCAATGCTAAGTTTGGATGGTTACATGCAGAAAGAGCAGACAGTTCTTCCCGGGCAATGGGTGATGAGTTTACAGAGAAAGGGATGAGGCCGGGAGAAGGGGACCTGAAACACTCCTTGGTGAGAACTCAAACCCAGGATGCCTCTGCCCACCCTCCAGGAAGAATTCCCTGTCCTGGCGGCTCACCAGGAATACCCAGCCAGACCACACGGCTTGTCACACACACTCTGCACCTCAACTTCACCAACCCCCCAAACAAATGCAGGGCCACCTGGCTCTAACCTGCTGTCCCCCTTTCCCAGGCACCCCCTTCCTCCTCCACCCATCAATGACCCTCTCTTCCTCACCCCCTCCACCCCCTCCCTTCCTCAATCCCCATTTCTTGACTCCCCTGCCCATCTGAGCCACGAAAAAGAAAGAACAATAAATGAATCAAATAAGATTTCTTGTTTTGGGAGATTTTAATAAATTTTCCTAGATGCACCTTCTTATTCAATATATCACTTCTCTGAAACGAGCTCCCTGAGGGTACTGTGTCTGGATCATTTTGTAAAAATTCAACACTTAAAAAAAAAATCCCTGCGATAACAAAGTTACTTTTCACATGGTCTTCACTAGACCTAGATATCCAGATTCTCGCCTCGTTTACCGGTGGGCTGTCTCACTGATGGACGGGAAGAACTGTAGGCAATTAGCAGCTTCTGGGCCCCTGGGAGAAGGAGGAGGTGATCCTTCTGCACCCTCCGTGGGCTGAAAATGCAGGGAACAGCAGGGTCACTGAGTCTGAGTAGTCGCCCCTTTGTCCTGCGGCCACAGCAGGGGGTTTCTCTCCTGCTTCCCAGGGGATGTGCCTCGAATGATATTACTATGTTACCAAAATAGCTGATTTCCCAATTTTCCATTAAGATGCAACACCTAACATTCACTCCAGTGTCTCCCTCGGCCAGAGGATTCTGCAGCCTATACTTCAGCACAGCTCATGGCTATCAGTGCTGAGTTTCAAGTGCATGCTTCTGTCTGATGTAAATCCCAGGATTTATGTAATTACTATCATTCTGTGATTAAAAACATCTCAGCTTGGGAATTCAGGCACCATGCTGTTTTTAATGACATCCCTTGGATTAACTCATTATATCCAAGTACTAAATTACCAGTGAAGACACATTACCATGTTATTCGGCCACTTTAAAAGACTTTTACTTTAAATGGATTGTCACTAAAGACCAAATAAGCAAATCAAAAAAAAAGGAACTTTCAACACCATTTATTGTGCTGGGGAAACAAAGTATGCCATCTTTCTACCATTTTGAATGGAATAATTGTTGTATTTGCATAATAAATTGAAATCATGTTGGTTAACCAAAGCAGTGCATTAAAGCAATGGCTAAAGAATTTTTTAAACTGTACAATAATTATTTTTTTCCGTTCCATAAATCTCTTGAAAGTCTAGTCCAGCTTTTGAAGTTCACTAGTATAAATTTCAAAGTTATTTGGTATTTCAGTCTTTGAGATATAAAAGGAGAAGAAAAAAAACAGGCCTAGTAAAAGCAATGACTTTTTAAAAGAAACAAAAGCCATACAAATTACTGCCGAGAGAGCAGTGATGGATTGCTCCTTTTAAAGGTCAGAAGCAGATAAGGTACATCAGAAACAAAATTCCGCACCTCTCAACACACAGTGGTTTTGATGTTTCCAGCTATCTATCCTGTAATCAAAAGAGTAACCTGGTTGCACATTTGCTTGCTGGAGTCAGGAGACTCATCCTCCCTACTCTTGCTTCTACGGCGACATCGTGTTTTTCATCTGCAGCAAAGGTGTTAGCTTCCCAGCTCTACCGCATACACGTGCAGGACTCCTCGATGAGACAAAACCATACAACCTGGGCCAAACCTACAACCAAACCACACAGGTCCAGCCTGTCCCCCTCTCTGCAGAGGTGCTGGGAGAATGAAACAGTTAACATTTACACTGTGTTTACAGCTGCAAATGGAGCCCACCATGTAATTACCAGGCACTATCATCAGAGACAGTGAAAATACAGCTGTTACCATCCCAGCGGCATCGTGCTACTATTTAAAAAACTTAGAAAAGGCACCCAGATTTCAGAGGAGTTCCGTCTTTGGGGCAGTTAGGGGCAAGACCTGATGGGAAGAGCCAACTCATTGGAAAAGACCCTGATGCTGGGAATCTTCAAAGGCAGAAGAAGAGGACAACAGAGAATGAGATGGTTGGAGGGCACCAATGGATATGAACTTGGGCAAACTGAAAGGTGGTGAGGGACAGGGAAGCCTGGTGTACTGCAGTCCATGGGGTCACAAAGAGTCAGACATGACTTGGCGATTGAACAACAAAGTCCTGTCAGTAACCAACCTTAGGATGAGTAAAAGGGAGATGCGTGTTCCTGTTTTTAACTATAAAAAATCCTCGTCCTCGTTGCGTCTTGCCAGCTACACTTTACTTTTTTAAATCTTTTTTTAACCTTTTTGTCAGTGCAATTAGCATTAGATTTTTCTTGTACTCTAGTTAGTAGAATAAGCATGATTTTTTGTTGTTGTTCATTGTTTAGAGAGAAAAAAATAAGAGCATAAATGTATCAGACATTTCAAAATACTGTTTTACAAAATAACCAAATATTCGTGTGTTTTTTTAATCCTGATTAAAAGTAGAAATAAAGTGATGATAGATCACTGTGAATTCAAGCAAGACCATACACTTTATGTCTGTTTTTCAGAAAAGTTCAAGAGAATAAACAGTGAATATAGCTTTAAAGCAAAAGTTTGACTCAAGTACAGTACTTTAGAGAAAAGTCCACCTGAGAAGTAATACTTTTTTTCTTTTCACTTCACTCAGTCGTGTCCAACTCTTTGCAACCCCATGCACTGTAGCCTGCCAGGCTCCTCTGTCCATGGGATTTCCCAAGAAAGAATACTAGAGTGGGTTGTCATTCCCTTCTCCAGGGGATCTTCCTGACCCAGGGATCAAACCCAGGTCTCCTGCACTGAAGGTAGATTCTTTACCATCTGAGCCACCAGGGAAGCCCTTTTACTCTGTTGCCACCTTCACTTCAAAGGTCCATCCTTCCCAAGAGCTCCCCCCAGGCTTCCCTGCCCCAGCCAAATCCCCAGGGATGTTCTGTGATCCACACCATCTAAAAAACATTGCACTTACTGATTAGACTGAAGGGACACTGAAACACAGAGGCTTTGCTGCTGTTTTTACAACCTCTGAGCAACAGAAGGGCAGGCGGAGGGTCCTCCAAGGTCTGCTGTGAGGGTGGCCCACGCTGCAGAGCAGTGCTCGCCAGATCACCCAGGGCAGAGCCCACTCGGTGCAAGGTCCCTCCCCAAACTCTCGGGCCGGACAAGGGCTCTCGGGACAGGCAGACTGACCCTAAGAGCTCTGCCCTGGGGTGTGCAGGCAGGGGGCTGCTTAAGAAATTTCTTTCTGGGCGGTCAAGGCAGAGAGTCTGAAAGACACAAGGGCCTAAGCCAAGGGGCCCAGCCATGGGGTGGGTTTCTCAGACTCCAGCTGCAAGCCATCTGGCATCTCTGACAGCCTGCGCTGACCAGCAAGTGTCCGGGGCAGCCCCAGGCCTCCAGAGAGCACAGCAAGGGCCCGAGAGGGGGAAGAATCCAGGAGGCTGTCACTGCTCATCCTCGCTGTTACTGAGCATCTTCTAGTACCCTGCCGACAAGAAGTTACAGGAGATGAAAAGGGAACCGAGCCCAGGTTCCAGCAGCAAGTTCATGAGCTTGCAGAGGAATGCAGCCCTTTGCCAATAACTGTAACATGAGCCCTTAACAGGCAACTACATTGAGACAGGTATCATCGCTAATGCCATGTTCCCACCTACCAAATGTACGGGGGATAGGAGTTGAGAAGTATAAGAAAATAAATTTCAAAATGACAAGAGCTTAAAATAAATGTTAGGTGTCCACAACATTCATTAAGATAGGCAAGCGGCTATAGGGACTGTGTATCCTTTCATCTTAGAGTGGAAACTCTGAGAGTGAAATGAAGACACGTCTTAAGGTTGGTCCAGGGTCTAACAGTCACCGAAAATAAGGACAGTAGACATTACAATTTCTACAGCCAGGACAGAGGTGCTCTTAAGGTGCATGCCCCAGTTTCACGCTACAGATGCCAGGGGACATTTCGGTCAGCAGGGCTGTGGCCTGCGACACAGAGAGCCTTCCAAGAGGCCTCTACGAGTGTCCCCGAGAAGCTCACACACGCTGAGGACCGCAGGACAAGCCCAGCTGTGAGACGCAGCCAGGGCAGCAGCAGGCAGAAGGGTCAGGGGCTCAGTGGTGAGGCCAGGCTGGGCAGCCCTACTTGGCACAGTGACAGGCCTGAGTGACAAAGGAGCCCGTTCAGGGTGTGGCCATAAAGCCCACGGGACAGCTCCACCCTATGCACACACCCAGCCAGAAGGGCGGGAGCGAAGAAAACCAGCTGCGTGTCCTGAGCCAGGACGCGGGGGGACCAGGGCCCCAGGCCGCCCTGCGCAGCGGCTCCTCGGGGGTCACAGACAATCGGCTCTTTGACGGCAGGGGCGTGGCAGCCCCTCGGTGGCAGGATTAGCTGTACTAATGGAGCATAAATTGAGGTCCCATCTCCTGGATAAGCACACCATCCTGAACGTGTGTGCAGAAGGCATCGTGCAAGGACGCTTATTCAGACAGACTTCAGATGCTCTCAGAAACATATACAAAATGACTCTGTAAGCCTCACCCTGGAAAAGACCCTGATGCTGGGAAAAACTGAGGGCAAGAGGAGAGGGGGTGACAGAGGATGAGATGGTTGGATGGCATCACCAACTCAATGGACATGAGTTTGAGCAAGCTCCAGGAGTTGGTGATGGACAGGGAGGCTTGGCGTGCTGCAGTCTGCGGGGTCACAAAGAGTCAGACATGACTGAGCGACTGAACAACAAACCTCTCGGCCCGCCTCAGCGCTGCATGGAGAATTCTCTCCGCTTCCACTTAGCTCCCATGTGCACCGGGTGGCTCCCAGCACGGCCTGGCATCCCTGCCTCCCCGTCGGCCTGGGGCATGTGTGAGGGGCCGATGCCACCCGCAGGAGTGCGGGGAATTCTGCAGAATCCAGCAAAAGGCAGACCAAAGCCACTCCGGAAGCTGAAGACCCCCAGCTCCCAGCCCCGCCTCCCTGCCTCCTGTGGACACACTTCTTTCTAACTCTTTCCCACCCAGCAACTCCTGCCACAGCGTTGTGTGGTCCAGAGCGAGCTGCCTCTCATGCACATCTACCATTTTAGGGCTGAGATGTTGCAGGGACATTAAAACGGCCGGAAAATGAGCATATTCTTCCCAAATCACACCCCCAGGAGCTGCGGAGCTGCACTTCTCCAGCATCGCGCATCTTTCTGTAACACAAGCGTCTCTTCTCCAGGCAGCTTGAGTCAGCACCCATCCTGTGCCAAGCGCTGTCAGCCTCAGGGTGCTTCTGACGGCAGCTGAGGAGTGCAGGGAAGATCAGTGTCGCTGTCCACACAGGCCCAGGTGAGGGCCAGCGGGGCACAGCCTTCACCTGACATCACAGTGTCAGTGTGGACGGGGAGCATCCTCACAGCCTCCCCAGCCTGATGCCAGGCTGCCTGGCCCAAGGCTCTGTCCACGACAGAACCAGGCTCCGAGGGCCACGCTCCTCCTCCACCCCCGGATTGGTGGTCTCCAAGCTGATGGATGTAAACAGCATGGCACACCCGGCAGGAAGTGACCAGTGGGCGGGGACCAAATGTCTAATGGATTCACTGACAAGCTACGCACCAGTCTTGCAGTACTGCTGCCTTACGTGTTCACAAAACAAAACCCCGACAACAATGAACCATGAAAAATGCTTTGAATGTCTTCTCACTCCAATGGGCCATCCTGGCCACCAACCCTGCCCGGGACCTGCTTTTGGCTCCCACGTAACTGTCCTCCTCACCTACTGCCTTTCACTCTGGTATCCCAGGGACACAAAACTGCAGCCCAACCCACCCAGGGCCCAGTGCAGGCTCCCAGTCTGCAGGGGGACCTTCCTGCCTCTGGACCCCTGGCGCCATCCCAGGGTCTCCAACACCAACTGCCGGGACACTGCTTGGCCCCACCACGAGCATGCTTCCCTCCCTTCCAACCTGGAGGATCTGGACCTCATGGCCTTCAAGGTGCCCTGAGGGTCCTTCCTGTAACCAGATCCGGAGGGGGTTCCCCATGGCCCAGAGGGATGAAAAGCCCCTTGCTTTCCACCCCTCCAGCACCCTCATCTCCATACTGCTCGGAAGGAATCCTTCTGCTTCCCTTTTCCCTGCTTTGAAGCAGAGACAGGGAAATGCAGAAAAAAGAAACTAGGGTCTGCTAATCAGAAAATGAATGCACAGAGATGAGTCACAACTCCGAAAGCTGAAAAGCCAGGAAACAGGCCAGGCTTCCGTGCTGATCTCTTTGGATTTTGGCTTCTAATTTGCCAGTGAATGTTTGAAAGAGACGGTCTTCCTGAAATACACGTAGATCTTCCTTCCCATCCCCTTGCCACCTCTGCCCTTGTTTCAGGAGCATCTAAGGGGGTCAGTCGGCACAGGTGCGGGCCGTGGAACCTGGAGGCAGGGGTGACGAGAGAGAAGGGCTCCACACAAGAACACAGGCCTCACGCTGTGTGGTCTTGGCCTACGAGAACCTCTTCCTGCAAGGAAGATGCCCCAACCACAAGAGCAGGGCTGAGTCAGCTGCCAAAGAGGGCCGTCCTGTCTCCATCTGCCCCTCTGTCCAGCCGGGCCTCTGGTCTCTCTCAGCTCCCAGCCCCTCCTGGTGCTTACAATCAATCACACCCACTTAACGAGCATCTGCTCTCGGCCAGACCCCCAGATTAAACACTTTATAAACATTATCTCATTTAATCCTCAAAACAATCCCACTAACGATAAGGCTGAGAGCAGCAAGGTCACTCGCCCCCGGTGCAGAAGTGGCAAGCAGCCAAGCCCCGTGTCAAATCCAGCTCAGTCTTGATGCCAAACCCTGCTCGTACCCACCAGGCTGTGCCTTTCACCACCCTCACGAATCCCGAACTGCTGGCTGCGACCCGCCCCTCCTGCACCTGACCTGTCCAATTTTTCTTGCTTCTAAGCACCTAGTGGATCTTGCCTGGCCTCTCAGACGTGGTACAGAGCAGTCATTTTTCTCTATCATGTTTTGTCTCCCCATTTAGCTGTGGTTTGTACGTCCGCATCCCCTTAGCAGCTCTGCAAACCCACGGCGTCCCTGGAAATCACGGGGATACCGGGCGTGCCTGGGGCGAGCCTTGCTGGGGCCCCCCAGTGGGGCCGGGGACAGAACACGCCTGCAACAGCCAGAGGCCTCTGAGCAGATGCCAAGAGCCCTACCCCACGCATTAGGTTTAAGACAGTGCAACTAAAATGCACCCCGGCAAGTGGAATTTCTTCTTCGAAAGAAGAAAAACAGGACATCTCTTGGTCAGTTAACCGAGATGCTGACTGGACTCACTATGAGCTCTCTTCTGCCAAACACCGAGTTCTCCCTTCCTTCCTCCAGAGGCTGGTGAAGGGGCTGCCCGTGCAACGGCCATCACCACGCATCACCTAAGGTGCTCCCGTGCAGGCAGAAGCCGCCGTGGCAAGTGACATCGTGGGGAGCTCAGGGAAGCGCACCCCTGGGGAGACCACGTCCCGAGGTCACACAGTCCAGCTTCCGGGGGAACACAGAGAGGACTAATTAAAAGTGAGCAGGGCTCCATGCCAAGCCCACCGAGCCGAGAGCAGCAGGCAAGCAGGGCCCCCACGCAGAAGCAGGGTGGAGTCGCTGGGTGGTAAACACCAGCTCCCGGGGAGGTGGGAGGCGTGAGTCACCCTCCCCGAGCTGTGAGGGCCGAGGATGGGGGCGGGCGCTCAGGCTCACTTACAGGGAGGGCAGCAGAGAGGGGGAAAGCTGAGCTCTCATGCACCGATTAGCAGATCGGAGGAGGGAGGAGAAGAGGAGGATGAGAACTGAGCTTCACCAAATGCCTCCACCACACCCCAGCCCGCGTCTTGAAAACACTTCCAGACATAGAGCGCCTGCACACCGAGCAGGTGACAAGTCCCAGGCAGGGACCTGGTGGCCGTTCAGGCAGCCCAGCAGCTCCCCCAAGGACATTCCAAGAATCACTGCCCCTCAAGCATCATCTGCCGTCTCCCCTGAACCTCACGCGAGTTGGTGATCCTGATCTCGAGAGTAGGAAACCGGACTTCGGGGAGATCCGAGACTTTCCCACATGGCCGGGAGCCTCCACACAGTGGCAAAGGGGAGGCAACGCCCACGAGCAGGGCCACAGGGAAGTGCAGGCAGGCAGAGAACGTGTGCGCCAGGGAAAGCTCTCCAAAGAGGACCAACAGCCGCCGAGGGGAAGCGGAACCAGACACCAGCCGCTGAGAGTGTGATAGGGCAGGGCTTAGGTCGGGGGGGGGGGGGGTGGGGGGGGGGGGAGAACCGGGGAGGGGTGCCCAGGGCCGCTCCCCTGCCCACCCTGGGATCCCCTGGGAGAGACCCCACGTCAGGGCAAACAGTGGCAACCCACAGCTCTCCACTGGCCCCGTGGAAACCCCGTGGTCACGCGAGCCGTGCCCCGCCCCAGGGGTGGCACTCATTCCCCGGGCACCAGCCGTGTGATGTGTGAGTGTGGCTGCCCCAGGTCTCTGGAAAGAAGTGGGTGAGCACAGCCGATCCCCAACCCTGCCCCGGCCCCAAAGGAGCAACCAACCCCTGGACACATCCTGAATTGAACGTGCTGGGACCCACCCTGTGGAGGCCAGCAACGCGTTTTGCTGGCTTGTGTGAAGCCAGAGGGTTAAGGAGTCAACCACTGTCCTGAGTCAGGACAAAGTGACCTCCTGACTCCGCCCGGTCCTCCCACCAGGTCCTTTCCCACCAACAAAGAGGCATCAGCATGCACACAGGGCCATGCTTCCAGAAAGTGGTCCTTACCCAACAGGACTGAGACAGCAAGGCCTGTACAGGAGCTAGAAATCCCTTGGAGCCACGTCAGCAGAGTATGAGTGCAGAAAAGAATCAGCAATGCCGAAAGATATACTACTAGTCCAGTATCGTATAAATGAAAGATGAGCATTATTTTCACAAAAATAAAACCTCGGGTTAATCAGAGACCATATTTAAAGTCCAGCTGCGGCCCACCATACCATAAGCCCCTCCGCTGGTATCCCCTGCCATCCCTTGGCTTGTGCCCAGACACCAAGCCTCTCCTGGCTCTACTATTTCCACTGAGGGGGCCGACTGATCACTAGGGGACTAGCTAAAAGCATTTCCAGTTACCGCTCCTAGAAAAAAAGTTACCAGCAATGAAAACTATCTTATTTCTACACGACATAAATGACACAGGGTGCTTACTTAATCCAAGTTTGTTTTTCAGTTTAATACTTCTTAATATTCCCCTAACAGCCCTCTGCTTCATTCTTAAAATATCCCTTGCCCCTGCTAGAAACCTTCCTGTCTAGGACCCTACTCTACTTGCACCTTCTTCCTGCTTCTCTGATGTCTCCCATGAGGTAGGTTCTATTAACATCATACCCATTTTGCAGGTAAGGTCACTGAGGCAGAGGTTAGTCACTGGCTCAGGTCACCCTGCAACGAAAGGGTAGAAATGGGTTTCCAGCCCAGGCGGCATGGCCCTGCTGTCTGTCTCTCCATCACTGGCCCTGTGGCTTTTCTACACTTGCTGTTGTTGTCACTAAGTCGTGTCCAGCTCTTCTGTGACCCCATGGACGGCAGCCCGCCAGGTTTCTCGGTTCATGGGATTTTCCAGGCAAGAATACTGGAGTGAGTTGCCGTTTCCTTCCGAAGGAGAATCTTCCTGGCCCAGGGATCCAACCCATGTCTCCTTCACTGGCAGGCGGATTCTTTACCACTGAGCCACCTGGGGAGCCCTTCTCTACCCTTTCAGTTCAGTTCAGTTCAGTTCAGTCGCTCAGTCATGTCTGACTCCTTGCGACCCCATGAATCGCAGCACGCCAGGCCTCCCTGTCCATCACCATCTCCCGGAGTTCACTCAGACTCATGTCTATCGAGTCAGTGATGCCATCCAGCCATCTCATCCTCGATCGTCCCCTTCTCCTCCTGCCCCCAATCCCTCCCAGCATCACAGTCTTTTCCAATGAGTCAATTCTTCGCATGAGGTGGCCAAAGTACTGGAGCTTCAGCTTCAGCATCATTCCTTCCAAAGAAATCCCAGGACTGATCTCCTTCAGAATGGACTGGTTGGATCTCCTTGCAGTCCAAGGGACTCTCAAGAGTCTTCTCCAACACCACAGTTCAAAAGCATCAATTCTTTGGCGCTCAGCTTTCTTCACAGTCCAGCTCTCACATCCATACATGACCACTGGAAAAACCATGGCCTTGACTAGACAGACCTTAGTCGGCAAAGTAGTATCTCTGCTTCTGAATATGCTATCTAGGTTGGTCATAACTTTTCTTCCAAGGAGTAAGCGTCTTTTAATTTCATGGCTGCAATCACCATCTGCAGTGATTTTGGAGCCCCTCAAAATAAAGTCTGACACTGTTTCCACTGTTTCCCCATCTATTTCCCCTGAAGTGATGGGACCAGATGCCATGATCTTCGTTTTCTGACTGTTGAGCTGTAAGCCAACTTTTTCACTCTCCTCTTTCACTTTCATCAAGAGGCTTTTTGGTTCCTCTTCACTTTCTGCCGTAAGGGTGGTGTCGTCTGCGTATCCGAGGTGATTGAGATTTCTCCCCTTTACTACATGCTTTTAAAAGGCCTGGGCCTTATAGAGGGAAAGCATAGAACCTGGCCAGGGAGCAAGGCTGGTGCATCAGGGGACCTGAATACAAGGAGCTGGCCGGGCTGGCACCCTGACCTCAGACTTCCGGCCTCCAGAGGTGTGAGAATTAAAATACGTGCTGTTTGAGCCACATGGTCTACGGTGTCGTAACAGGGGTCTGTGGGGAGACAGGCTTCCTGTTGCCACAGAGCATCTGTACTATAGCCTATAGGCAATGGTCATTTAATGTCTTAAATGGGAGTCATTGCAAGCTGAACTGAATTTCAGCAAAGGGGCAGTGCTGAGAGGCCCTGGAGAAAGGCGATGGGCACTGGGCAGATGGGCCTGAGGTCGGCGCGCCTCTCGGGGCGTGGGGTAAGGCGAGTGGAGGCAGCAGCATTCAGTGTGGGGGAGGGGAATTCTAGAAAGGTCTGTCGAGTACCATCTCCAGGACCTGGAAGGAGACCGGCCTGACACGGGAGAGGCACATCCACGGAGGAGGAGGGTGCCGGGTGGAGCTCTGGGAAAGGACAGGCTCACGGGGAGATCAGCAGAAAGAGGGGTCTCGTTCTGGACATGCCCGGTTGCTGAGGTTGGGGCCGTGGGGTTGGAGGGGGGCCAGTCTGGCACAGCCATCGTTTCACCAACCAGAAAGGTGAGCCTGGAAGAAACAGCTGCTGTTGAGACAAAGTGACGGGGCCAGCATAAAACACTGTCAGAAGCAGACGCCTGGGCTTGGGACACCGGGTCCCTGCCTCTATCCTGCACCCTCAAGTGTGTAAAAGTGTCAGTCACTCAGTCGTGTCTGACTCTTTGTGACCCCATAGACTGTAGCCCGCCAGGCTCCTCTGTCCGTGGGATTCTCCAGGCCAGAATACTGGAGTGGGCTGCCATGCCCTTCTCCAGGAGATCTTTCTGACCCAGGGATCAAACCTGCATCTCCAGCATTGCAGGCAAATTCTTTACCGTCTGAGCCATCAGGAAAGCCCACACTGTAAATCAAAGTAGCTCCTTCACATCCTTGTCATCCCCCAAAGTATGGTTTATTTTTTAAAAGAGAAGAAAATTGTAGTGTATCTGAAAAGTTTTCCCCGAACCACATTTAAACAGAGAGGTGGGGACCCCAGGCAGGTTCCCAGGGGGCTTTTAAAAGTCACTGCATGTGAAGACTCAGCATGGCACCCCGGCATCGGGACAGCACAGGGCGGGGGGTCTTCGCACTTCCTGGACATAACTTGGGTATTGGGGAGTATACCTCCCAGCCAAGCAGGAAGCAGACTGCCCACTTGGACCACAGGCACAACTCAACCAAAGTGGGACCTACCAGGTCCCTGGTCAGACGCCAGCTGGTACCGTTTATTGAGAGAAATCTCTGATCCTCCTAGGGTATTTCTGACAGGCAATTTTCCAGTAGCTTGAAAAGACATGATTTGATACAGCAGCATTCTAGTTCTAGCTGCTGGTACTAGAGCTATTCCTGGGGTTAAAAAAAAATTTTTTTTTAAACAACAATAAAACCTTCTGGTTATGCACATGGGGCTCTGAGACCACCCACCTGGTCCCACCAGAAGGTGGCAGGTGGGACCCTCATGACAACCATTTTCTCCATAGTAACAAGGGAGCAGAAAATAGCTCCTGACATTCAGCAGCGATGTCACGATTAACATGAACTTTATCCACCCAGTCACCGAGTGCACATCGAGTGAGACCGTTCGGACGACCACAGGGTCAGAGGAGGGGCGCGCTGAGGGCCCCACTGGCTGCCAGGGGATGCGGTCAGTCATCTTTAGTATAGACAAGGGGTGCCACCGTGGTTCAGAGATGAACCACACGATTGCGGCTGGAAGGGTCAGAGAAGCTGCAGAGTGCGATTCCACGTGGCACAGCTGAGAACCCCTCCACGACCACGGGTCTACAACATGCAGACCTAGTCAGGTCTTCTGCTCCCACTCCAGCTCCACTAGTAAGGACGCCCGTTGTCTTAATTTGTAAAAGGGGAAAAGGCAAAGAATTCTAAAGATACACCACTGACAGTGTCTAGCTTTTTCTAGATTTTTTTTTCAGATACTTTTCCATTACAGGTTATCACAAGATATTGAATAGAGTTCCCCATGCGATACAGTAGGTTCTTGACGATTATCTATTTCCTATATACAGCACTGTGTATGTTCATCCCCAACTCCTGATTTACCCCTCCCCTTCCTGGACTGTGTCTCTGAGTGTGCCTCTGGGTGTTCAAACCTTTCTTTCACGTGCTCCAGACAAGGTGAAAACTCCATGACCTTGTCACAGTCCTTATTTATTTTTAAACTTTTTATTTTATATTGGAGTATAGACAATTAACAATGTTGTGATAGTTTCAGGTGAACAGCCAAGGGACTCAGCCAAACATACATATACGTGTACCTAATCTCCCCCAAACTCCCCTCCCATCCAGGCTGCCACTGAGCAGAGTTCCACGTGCTATACAGTAGGTCCTTGTTGGTTATCCATTTTAAATATAGCAGTGTGTATTTTTTTCTTTAACATTAGCTCCTTCCACATAGAAAAAAAAAAAAAGGTTGAATTTTTTTTTTCTTGAAACCAAGCTAATGGGTCTCAAGATTGATTCAAAGGCAATTATCCGGTGGAGAAGTGAGTCTGAGATGAGCTCCACCTTTAATGAGTGTTGCTTCATCTCTATTAAAAGCCTGTAATGAGGTGAGATTTTTAAGGAGCTTCCTTAGCTGCAGAGCTGACCCTGTGGCTTGCCTACCTTTGGCTGATATTTATTTCCAAGTTTCTGGCTCCCGGATAGGACTGACATAAGCAGAAACATAACAAACGAAGGGCACCTCTGTCAGACATTCCCCAACCTCAGCTTCAGAGTCAGACGAAAGATGCTGAAAAGAATGAAAGGGAGGGCCTCCCACCCCCACCCGGCCCTGAGCAGCCACCAGGGAATCCAGAGAAGACGGGGCAAAGCACAAACCAGACCACACCTTCAGGCCTCAGCAGCACATATAATTTACTGGTCTTTCTCTCTAGTAACTCAGAAAAGGGAGCCCCTTCCCCTCGCCCCCTCGCCCACTTCAGCACAGCCGCTTCCTATTCTTCATCTCATTCATTTGCGAGGTCAAGGTCTCCCTCAAGGGCGCACAATCCCAGCTGCAGAGCTCATGAAAAAATAATGTCAGTTTTCTTTAAACGAATGTGGAGATGCTTTACAGGCTACAAAACTGAAACACTCGCAATGGGTGGGATCATCGCTGCTTTTATTTTCACTGTGACTGATACAAAGAACTTGCAGAAACGTCAAAGGAACAATGCCGAGAACAGCGCATTAGGAGGTGATAATTGAGGAAAACACACTCTGGTTTCCACAGCAAGTCCAAGGCCAAGTCTCTTCTCAGATCGCTGGCACCCGCCTCTGGCTCCCAGCTCCTCTCTCGTCCTGCTCCCCACCCCCAACACTGCCCATCCCTCACCTGGCACCAGATGTGCTCAGAGAGGCCTCCCCTCCCCCAGAGACAGACAGCTGGAGGGACAGCTCGGTGTGTGGTCTGGATCAACAGGGTGAGCCCAGACTACTGGAGACCTTGCTCAGGGGGTCGTTGGGGGTCATCGTCAGTGGCTGGGGACAAGCTGCCAACCCGGAGTGGCCGGCCCACAACCTGAGTGCCCGGTCAGAGCCCCGTGATGGGGGAGGCTGTGGCAGCTCCGCTCTGCTGCCTGCGGAGGGACTGCTGTCCCGGCCCAGAGAGCTGCCCCCTGTCCAATCCCACCCCCAACCTGTCTGTGAAATCCAACCGGGTCAAGAGAAGAGAACACGGGCTTAGGGGCTGGAGTCCAGGTTCTGCCCAGAAGCTTCGCTCCCTTAACTCGGAGGGCAGAAGAGCCGTTGTTTAAGTAAGGACCCTTAACTCTGAACTTATAGGTTCATTTAAGATGTACAGATAAGAAGAAAAATGGGTATTTGACTGATAAAGAGATTACTTACACTTTTAGGAGTCATCACCCAACAGCCGTCAATTAGAAATGAAAATACAGCATTCTCAAAAATATCCTGCAATTTAACGGGGGGAAAACGGTGTACTTGACAAACGTCAATCTAGATCCTACTTTCCTAAATTATATCCTGAGTAGAGTACCCCCAGATAAAAAATACTTGGCTCACGCTTCTCATACTAAAATTGGCAAAGCTCTGGCCATTCCAGAACTGGACAAGATGCTAACGGAATCTTTAGACAACAAGCTGTTTAACAAGCATATACTGCACCTAATGAATAGCAAACTACGTATGGCAAGCCGAGGTCAAGACATCAGCCACCTGTATCACACAAACCTGTATCTATATGTCTGCACTTAGAAATAGTGTAAGTGCATATACATTAAGTACAAAGTACAGACGTACAGATATATCTCAAGACATAAAGATGAATAAGCTAGAGTTCCCACAGGAGGCAGACACATGAACAGATAAACCCTGAGCTTTTTGCTGGGCTAGAGAAGCAAGGCAAGAAGGGGCTGACACAGACAGGGACAGCCAGCCCCGCCTGGAAGGCTCAGAAAAGGCTTTCTGCCTGAAGTGAGCCTGAGCCAGGGCTCTAAGGGGGTGCTTAGCAAGGCAGAGAAAGGATGAAACAGTGTTTTGGCGGAAACAGCTCCACGGCAGGGCTGGGGGCGGGAAGTATCACAGTGCACACGGGCTGTGCAGGCTGTCGGGGTGTCAGGAGCAGGCCCCTGAGCAGAACCTGGGAAGGTGGGATTTAGAGAGAGGAGTATGGGTGTGGGGACCCAGCGCAGAACGGCCAGGAGACAGACTGTGGCCTGCGGGTGAGCCGGGAAGGGACTCCCAGGGGCTCCAAGTCCACGGCTCTGTTACCATCGGAGACTGGGGCCCTGGCCCCTGGAATCTCCCCTGCCATCCACAAGTCGGTGGGGGTCTGCCTGTCTGAGGTTCAGTATCAGGCAGCCGTTTCTGCCACGTAACACCGAAACCATGTCCTGCAAACTAACCTCGTAACACAGTTGCTCTCGTGGTCTCCATCTGCCTGAATGTAGTTTCTCCGCTTGTTCGGAACCGAGAAAAAGAAAAAAGAAAGCAACTCCTGACATTCAGAAGCTGCCCCCGCTCCGGGCCCCCAGCAAGGCCATGTACGCTCGTACTGGACATAAACCATCTCAAGAATACCGGTCGCCACAAGGTGGCTCTGAGATCAGGATAAGCAAAAAATAAGACCACTTCCTAATTCTGTCTCATCATAGACAAAATCAAAAAGTCACCCACAAAATACCAAACACCTCCTTTCTTGGCCAAAATGATGGACGGCTACTTCTTTCCCAGTTCCTCACTTGAGCCACCGCCCCAACAGGTAAGATTTACTGAGGTGCCTCATCAGAGGAGCAACCTCCACTTTCGACAGCATCGGATCTGGACCAACCTCCTCCGCCCCCCTCAGACCCGTCTGCAGGTCATCCGACCGAAACCCAAATCCACATACGAGGTTCTGACAGCCTCTTACTGACACAGCCTGGCTTCTCTCCAGCATGTCTTCATCACAACAAACAGAAGACGCAGAAAGACCTGAAGCAGGGCACTCAAAGCTGGTGCACGGGGCACCCCAGAGGGATGCGATGGGGAGGGAGATGGGAGGGGGGACAGGGGACACCTGTATACCCGTGGCTGATTCATGTCAAAGCATGGCAAAAGCCACCACAATACTGTAAAGCAATTAGCCTCCAATTACAATAGATAAATTAATTTTTTTTTAAAGACACAGAATGACCCAGGATGCCTTCCTGTCCATGTCTGGAGAAACTGATGGAACTTAGGTGAGGAAGACAAATAAACTGAGCCCTAGGGCCCCACAGACACCCGGGCAGGACAGCGGTTACCCCGCAAGGTAGAGAGCCTGGGAACCCTATAAGGAATCAAGGGTTAATATTGTCAAGATTCTGTTTCTTAAAGTTGGAGCTTCCCAGGTGGCGCTAGCGGTAAAGAACCCGCCTGTCAATGCAGGAGACCCAGGTGACCCGGGTTCGATCTCTGGGTCGGGACGATCCCCTGGAGGAGGAAACGGCGACCCACTCCAGTATTCTCACGTGGAGAATCCCATGGACAGAGGAGCCTGGCGGGCTGCAGTCCATGGGGTCACCCAGAGTCAGACACGACTGAAGTGACTTAGCACGCATGCACGCACGCAAGGTGGGTGGTGAGTATATGGGGGCTGTCATATTCTTAATAAAATATTTAAGTCTGAAATTTTTAACAATATACTTTTAAGAAGGAGGAGGCAAAATAATGTCAGCTGCTGCTGAGCTGTCAAGCTAAAAGAACTGAAAAAAGGAGGTCACAGATATTCAGCAAAAGTTCGCCTAGTAGGTTGATGGGTGTGAAAGGTGAGTTAGAGCGGATTACAGAGCAGGAAGGGGATGGAGACAATGGAGCGAGAAAAGGTGTTCTAATTTAGCTGCAAAGGAGAAGGGAGGGGGAAGGTGCATGACGGAGGGCAGCCCATGATGTCACGTGGCGGATGAGACCTGCAGGCCTTCATTCAGGACAGCCGGCTGGGGGGCGGGAGCCAAACAAAAGAGACCCTCTGCCTCCTGCTGCTTCCTCTGACCCTAGCATCTGGTTTCTGAGTAACATTCAACTGATCATCACCGCACACGCCCCTTCCCCACTACTGACTAGTAAGTATGGCAAACAGGAGTGCACAGAAAGACTGTACTGCACCTCTTTCTTCCAGTAACATAGGGAAGTAACAGGCTTTGTATTTACAGTTCAGTTTCTATCCTTGAAAATTATAACCACAATATATGGATGTTACTGATGGTGAAGCTCCAGTACCTTGGCCACCTGAATCGAAGAGCCGACTCATTGGAAAAGACCCTGATGCTGGGAAAGATTGAAGGCGGGAGAAGGGGACGACAGGACGACATGGTTGCATGGCATCACGGACTCGATGGTCATGAGTTTGAGCAAGCTCGGGGAGACGGTGAAGGACAGGGAAGGGTGGTGTGCTGCAGTCCATGGGGTTGCAAAGAGTTGGACACGACTGAGGGACTGAACAAGAATAGAAGCTATCGTAATCCAGAAGCTAAACTCTTGCTTCCAAAAGGACTGGGTAGTGTTTCCTTTATCCAGGGAATCTTCCCAACCCAGGGATCAAACCCAGGTCTCCCACATTGCAGGCAGATTCTGTACCAGCTGAGCCACCCGGGAAGCCCAAAAACCAAGCAGAGAAAAGCAACTGTCCACAGAGTTCCAGGACTTCAGACCTCTCCACACACTCTAATGAGAACGGGGTTGGTGACAAGAAGAGCCTCCCAGAACAAGCCACGGAGTTCCGTTCAGCACAGTGCTTCCCTCGGGGGAGCCTCCGCGGAGCACCCCACATCCCCGCCGGGATGACCGAGGCTGCAGCCACACCTCTCCCCGCAGCAGCTCCTTCACCACAGAAGTCGGTGGGGCTCAAGGTCAAACCCAGAACTTGGGCTGCGCTCTGGGCTCTAAGAACTCCAGCCAGTGGCCACATGGTGAAGCTGCCATTCCCATTCAACAAAAACATGACAATGATCAATTTGATCACGGTCATCACAGACTAGATTACCTCCCTAAGCCCTATGACATGCCACTAACGGATCCGATATCTATTATCTTTATTCGAGAGAGGGAAAAATTTAAAGCCCCAAATCACAAGCTTTCTAGATGAATGTAGAATAATGACTCAGCCTGCCAGAATATTCATTCACATCTACACAAAACAAAGAAAAAATATATTTAGAATGCTCCTTTTAATTTTTTAAAGATCCTTTTCTTCAAGGAATACGCAATCTAATTGAGAGGAAAAAATGAAGATATATGTAAAACAAAGCTTACATATAACTTCTAAAAAACGTCAAGATAGGATGTTCAAAAGCAGGAGGGGTAAAAAGAGACTCCTTAGTATCAACCAAAATATGGCCTCCCCAGGTTTTCCGGCTGTAGGCCTGAATAGCTCACATCCTGAGAATGTAGCCAAGTCAAGGTCGCTAAGTCCTGTCTGACCCTTTGCAACCTCCTGGAGTATACAGTCCATGGAATTCTCCAGGCCAGAATACTGGAGTGGGTAGCCTTTCCCTTCTCCAGGGGATCTTCCCAACCCAGGGATCACACCCAGGTCTCTCACATTGCAGGCGGAGTCTTTACCAGCTGAGCCACAAGGGAAGCCCAAGAATACTGGAGTGGGTAGCCTTTCCCTTCTCCAGGGGATCTTCCCAACCCAGGAAACAAACCGGGGTCTCCTGCATTGCAGGCGGATTCTTTACCAACTGAGCTATCAGGGAAGCCCGAGTGTAGCCAAGGTGAAACTGTTTGTCAACAGTGACTTCTTTGGAAAAAAAGAACTCTGTCTTTTGCAACCAAATTCAGTCTGCTCTCAGGGCCTCGTCTGCAGGGAGCAGACCTCAGATTCCCTCTGTTCTGTGTGCTGGCTGCAGCTGACTCAGCTCAAGCACCCCTGCACCCCTGAACATGCCGCATGCACCCCTCCAGCAAGTGGTGCCCCGAGGCTTCCAGCAGCCCCTGCCCTTCTCTTGGAGGGAATGGAAGAGGCAGCCCCTCGGAACCTCTCTGCTTCCTGCCAATGCCTGAGTTCTCATTTTCATTCCCAGGGAAACAGTTCGATGGTAAGTCCCAGATCAATACTCTGGTTTACTGTAAATTCTACACTGAGACTGTCAGCTTGGGCTTATAAGAAAGCATGAATCTTTTTTTGCTACTGGGTTGTTTCCTTCTTTTTTCTCCCTCTCAACAAAGCCTGCTGCTGCTGCTAAGTCGATTCAGTCGTGTCCAACTCTTCACAACCCCCATGGACTGTAGCCCACTAGGCTCCTCTGTCCGTGAGATTCTCCAGGCAAGAATACTGGAGTGGGTTGCCATTTCCTCCTCCCGGGGATCTTCCTGAGCCAGGGATCAAACCCCCATCTCCTCTGTCTCCTGCATTGCAGGTGGATTCTTTACCACTGAGCCACTGGAAGTCCCCCTTCTTTTCCAAAGGTCTAAATTAACGTAAGTTTAATATGGGAATAAATCCTATTCAGTGAGGTGTGAAAATTAGAATAAAGTCTGAAAAACACATACTTGATAATACCAAGCTCAGAGTTGAGTTCGATGTTCAGCTGCAGGACAGCAGTTACATAACAAAGAAAAGAACTGCAGGGAATTCAAATGCCAGCCAACTGAGTTGCTACAGATGGTGGCTTGTGAGCAGGAGAAAAACATGGATCACGACCCTGCAGAGGCTGCTATACCAGGGGCAGGGAAGATTAAATGAAATCCAAAAAGAATTATTTCTTGGCAGAACTCACAGCAGAAGGCATAGAAAACTGAATCAGAAATGGAAAAGCCCCAAGTGACTGAACTCTCTCACAGGGAATGACAGTCTAATTTTTAGAGGCATAAAAAATGACTAAAGAAGTCAAATAGTAATAATAGGCTGTTGATTAGGACAAATCCTGCATGCAGCAATATTTTTTCCTCCTCGGGTCAAGTGGAAAGTTGGCAATCCAAACAGTTTTGATGATTACGACAATATATTTTGTGTCTATCCACTGCACTTCACAGTATTTCTTCCTAGAAGAAGTTTCTGATCACAGAAAGCTGCCGAAATATGTCTGGGGTGACTTGGCTACAAGATGCTGGTTAGAACAGGTGAGGATCACAAGCTTGGAGAGGAGCTGTCAGCTACAAATTGGCCCTTGCCACGTGCTTCTTCAAGGATTAGATCACGTGTTACAGCAGCTGACCTTCGACACCCCCTGAAGGAGTTCAGGGTGAAGACCAGGAATGAGGCACTCTGTGCTTTGGGAAAACTGGCAGCATAGGTCTTCAGATAAATATTCCCAGGAGCTGATTTTATGAGCCTGATTCTTGTATCTCCTCTTATCTAGAAAAGCACTGAAATCCTTATGGTGATGACTGTTTCTCATGACTGGCAGAAATCTGCAAAAAATATGTGCTTGATTGCATGTATCCCCTCTTCACCAAAATCACATATATACTGATTCCACCCCTACCTCTTTGGAGCAGTTTCTCAGAGCTATCTGAGGAACTATCTCCCAGGCTATAGTCCTCACTTTGCCCCCAATAAAATGTAACTTGAAACTCTCATGTTACAGAGGATTTGTAAAGGAGAATAGCAAAGGCGCAAAGCCATCTGTGGTGAGGGAAAGACTGTGAAAAGAGACAGGTGTCTGGTGCCATTAAAAAATGTCAGGCCTATTTCCAAATTACAAGTCCCATGCCTGTTATCCATGAGTAAACTAGATCATACAATAAATAAGAAAAGAAGCATTCTCTCCCATGTTTAATTTTATGGAAAAATTAGTGAAGTCTTCCAGCTAAAGGCCTGCAAAAATAGTTCAGGATGCTTTCCCAGCACCTCAAAAGAGGATTTGACATCTAAGCTGCTCCTTAAATGTTTCCAAACTCAAGGATCTGAGATAACTCAGTAATTTACAACTTCTGTTCCCATGACAGCAGTAAATACTGGGACAGAAATTTGATCGTTAACCGAAAACAGACCTTCTTGAAATGGGTGATTCAGCAACTGAACTCTCCTGATTAGAAGGCTTAGAAAAATATACATTCAATCTCAAAATCACTAGTTCAACTGAATGTCCATTAACAACATTAACATTTTAAACATTTGCAATCATTTAAACAAGGATTCATATCCCCAGATTAACAACTGAAAAGTGAGGTTTTGTTTCTTCTAACTGAGGGAAACATAATATTCCAGCTCAATGTCTGGAAATTTAGAAACTAAACATGATTCCAACTGCAAAATAGCAGACTGAACCCATTCATTTAAGCTAATGTTATACATCATATTAACCGGCTACAGAACAGAAATTACCCCACCTCATGAAAAAAACATTGGACAAAATTCAATACCCATTCATGATTAAAAAAGAAAAAACTCTCAGAAAACTAATAATAGAGGGAACTTCATCAAGTTGATAAAGAATATCTACAGAAACTAATATTGTATTAATGGTGAAATACTAAACAAACAAAGCATGGATGTCCACCTTCATAATTTTACTGAGTCTAGGACTGGAAACTCTAGCTAGTACAACAGTCAAGAAAAGGCAGACAGACTAGAAGTGAAGAAATAAAATTGTCCATATTTGCAGATGACATGACTGTCACCTGTAAAAAATAAAAAAATCAACTGTATTTAAGAACAAGTGGACACACACTTAAAATACAATAGCATTTACAATCATTCAAAGAACTGAAATACTTAGGTATAAATCTAATAAAATATATATACAACCTATGTGCTGAAAACTACAAAACGCGAATAAAAGAATTCAAAGAGCTAAGTAAATGCATGCAAGGACTGGAAAACATATACACAGATTCAAAGACTCAACATACGAGAGATACAGAGTCTCCCCAAACTGATACACAGATTTTTTGCAACTCCCATAAAAAATCTCAGCAGAATTGTTTTATACATACATCTAAGATTATTCTCACTATATAAGGCCACAAAGAGACGAGAATAGCTAAAACAATGTAAAAAAGAATAAAATGAGAGAACTCAGTCTACCCGTTTCAAGAATTATTACACAACTGCAGTAATCAAGACTGTGATACTGGCGCGGGGACAGATACACAAACCAACAAAACGAGACAGAGAAGTCGAAACAGACTCAGTGACTGTGGCCAAGGGGGTTTCACGAAGGCGCAGAAGTAATTCAGTGCAGGACACACAGTCCTTTCAACAACGGCACCACAGCAATTGACCATCTACAGCCCCACCTTCCCCAAAACACGCTGACCAAAAGCTAGCTCGAAAGGGATCACACAGCTTCCCTGGTGGCTCAGGTGGTAAAGAATCTGCCTGCAATCCGGGAGACCAGGGTTCGATCCCTAGGTTGGGAAGATCCCCTGGAGAAGGGAAAGGCTACCCACTCCAGTATTCTGGCCTGGAGAATTCCATGGACTGTGTAGTCCGTGGGGTCACAAAGAGTTGGACACGACTGAGCGACTTTCACTTCACTTCACTAAACTATAGCATTTTGAGAGAAACACAGGCGAAATCTTTGGGATCAAGGATGAGACAAAGAGCTCTTTCACTGCACTGAAAAGCATGATGCATAAAAGGGAAAATGAATAAAGTGGATGGCATCAAATTTTAAAACTTTTGCTCTGCACAAGACTTTGTCAAGAGGATGAATAGATAAGTCACAGAGCGGGGAAATACATGCAGAACACATATCCAGCCAAGGACTAGTATCTAGAATATATCAAGAGTGAGAAACACAAAGAGTCCAAGTAGGACATGGGCAAAAAGACATGAACATTTTGCAAGGTGGGAAATCAACCAAGAGGTCAAGGCGGTGATTCAGTCACGAGATAATGGTGTGGAT
The DNA here is from genome assembly GCF_023091745.1 of Budorcas taxicolor. NCBI lineage: Eukaryota > Metazoa > Chordata > Mammalia > Artiodactyla > Bovidae > Budorcas > Budorcas taxicolor. Next base: position 37,531,932 of record NC_068933.1, on the reverse strand, counting down.
GAGGACGAGGAACAACCAGGGCAGAGGGAAGGAACTTGAGCTCCTCACTGGACACAGGACTGGAAGACTGGACGGCTGGATGGGAACACGGGAGGAAGTCTTACGGATCATGGGAGCTACTGGATGGTTTTGATAGGAACAGAGTAAAGGGACAAAGTAGGTGATTTTATATAGTTAATCCCCGTGTGTGCTTGCTAAGTCGCTTCAGTCGTGTCCGTCTCTTTGTGATCCTATGGACTGTAGCCTGCCAGGCTCCTCTGTCCATGGGATTCTCCAGGCAAGAATACTGGAGTGGGTGGCCATCGCCTCCTCCAGGGAGTTATTCGTAGTAGGGAATAAATAGTAAAAAGTATGGGAGACCCCTGTAAGTTAATGATCACTCAAGCAAGCAGGCTTGCTGAGCCACAAAACCATGGCTCAGAAGAACAAGACGTGCCCCCAAATGAGAAAACCATGGTGGCGTGAGGCCCACATCCTGTCCAGTGAGCTCAATCGGTTAATGAGCCCCCAGGGCACACTCTCTGTACACACAGAAAACAGTAATTTAGGGAAAGGTGACATTTCAGAGTGAAACACCCTCACTGTACCGACATGAAATAATTTTTCCATAGTGTCATGACAGTTCTGGCTTGACCGTGTAGGGACAAAATTCCCCTACCCAACAGGGAGGAGGAACTGATGATGGAAGTGTCTACTCAAGAATGGGGGAGAAGGTGGTCCTCTCCCCATCCCCACTTTTCCTCTGATTATAAAACTGTAGCCCACTATGTTCTATGGGCGGCATCCTCTTGTAAGCTTTACAAGTATCCTGTTCTAATAAATCATTCCTTAATTATGACTTTGCCTCTCACTGAATTCCTTCTACTCTGACCCATATAGGACTGGAGGACCTCAAAGCCACCCCGCCCCGAGATGCCACCTAGTGGTTTCAGTTTAATTTCTTAGGCTGATGGAGATGGGAAGCAGGACAGGCTTGGAGAAAAACCCGAGCTGGCCTTCAGGCTGGGCAGGCTGGAGGTGGACATGAGGTCAGTGGGAACGGCAGGGTTTACAGCACTCGCTGTATCCTGGGATCAGGGCTCTAGAGCAGGTCTTCCCACCTTGTGCCCTTGGCTCCCCGAGGCCCCATACTGACCGGCTGTGTCATCTCCAGCGTCTCAAGCTCATTCCTGCCCCAGCCTTGTATCCAACTCTGCTTAAACCATTCCACTAGAGACCTCAACTCTCAGCCCTCACTTCTGGATGCGATGCTTCAGCCACACGGACTTTCATCATGATTTCTCACACTTTCTCCTTGCCTGGAGAGCTCCGTCCGTCCTGCTCCCTCTGCCTGTGAAGGCCTTCTTCTCTCTCCAGCCCCTCGGTGTGAATCATTCCAGTGCATCCGTCAGCATCAGCTTAGGCCTCCAGGCACTTTTGTGTGACCCCCCGTTAAATACCATCCCATAGGGTCACTTGACCCAGTCCCCCTCACCTTGGCCTGGCGGCCTGTCCACCCCACCCCGTCCCCATACTGCAGGTCCTTGAAAGAAACAGCTCTGTCCGATTCATTGCAGCCTCCGCCCTCAGTCAGCCTGCATCAGCATACATGGGACAATCATGTACTTTCTCTGGATGTGTGTGGGCATGCTCAGTCCCCCTCTGCAACCCCACAGACTGGAGCCCTCCAGGGTCCGCCGTCCACTCCATTCTCCCAGTAAGAGTACTAGAGTGAGTTGCCATTTCCTCCTCCTGGGGATCCTCCCAACCCAGGGATCAGACCCACGTCTCCTGTGTCTCCCGCACTGGCAGGTGGATTCTTTACCACTGAGCCACCTGGAGGGTAATAAAGAATTTTCTCTGTTTTCAGTTTAGCTCTTACAGGTTTTCCGTATTATCTTCATAAAAATGTGTTTTTGTAGTAGAAAGTAAAAAATAATTCCTGAATGTTTCCATATCCCCAGTCCCTACAGTGAGTGTCTGGATAGATGAGGTCCTTTTGTGTTCCTGTCAAATGCCACTCTTGGCAGTTTGCACAGGAATCCCGCACTTGACAGTAAAGGTCTTCGTACTTCCCTGGTGGCTCAGACGGTAAAGTGTCTTGCTTACAATGCGAGAGACCTGGGTTCAATCCCTGGGTCGGGAAGATCCTCTGGAGAAGGAAATGGCAACCCACTCCAGTACTCTTGCCTAGAAAATCCCATGGACAGAGGAGCCTGGTAGGTTGCAGGTCTTCAGTTATCAACAAGCACTGGAGTGGAAGCAAGACAAGAAGAGGAACTCTGGCATGGGTAGATTTATTATGGAAAACATTTCCTATCCAAGGGGATGGTCTAGTTTTGGGTGGAAGGGAGGAAAGCGAGTATTTAAAGGCCAAAGAACCGAGTGTGCTGTTCTGTGAGTCACTTGACTTCAACAAGGAGTTTAAGTGTGCAAGAAAGAAGAAACTAGGCACAAGGACCCACACACACACAGACACACATGGACACACACATGCAGAGATACACACACACACACACACACACACACACACACACACAGAGTAATCATTCACCAAAACCTCTCAAAGTGAAAGTTGCTCAGTCGTGTCGGACTTTTTACAACCCCGTAGACTATATGGTCCATGGAATTTTCCAGGCCAGAATACCGGAGCGGGTAGCTATTACCTTCTCCAGGGGATCTTCCCAACCCAGGGGTCGAACCCAGGTTTCCCGAATTGCAGGCGGATTCTTTACCAGCTGAGCCACGAGCAAAGCCCGGTTAATCCAAAGGAAGCTCATTTAAATTCCCTACAAAGAAAACACTGTCAGCCCAACCAGGGCTGGGTCACTTGAGCCACAGCAAGATGCGAAGACCACCCATTTTACAGAAGACGGAAACGGCGCTCACGGCAAAAGGATTGTTGACTCTTAGGCCCCAGGCTTCCCTGGCGGCTCAGCTGGTAAAGAATACGCCTGCAATGTAGGAGACGCCAGTTCAATTCCTGAATTGGGAAGATCCCCTGGAGAAGTCCACCCACTCCAGTATTCTTGCCTGGAGAATCCCACGGACAGAGGAGCCTGGAAGGCTACAGCCCATGGGGTCGCGAAGAGTCGGACACCACGGAGTGGCTTTCACTCGCTTACTCAGGCCCCAGGCTGGCGGGTGACTCCGGAGGATGCCCCCAGGAAGAAGGCTGCTCCGTCCCTTCCCCACAAGTGCTGGCTGCAGTCCCTCTTCTCAAGTCCTCAGTCTTGAGTGACACCAGGTGAAACTATGCTAACGGAGTCACAGAGCAGAGGTGATGCCGCCCTGTTCGGGGAGGGTTTGGGAATCTGCAGAGGAGCAAAGCACACCTCCACGTCTTTTCACAGGAAGGCAACGGGCACAGTCCTGCCCCCATGTCTTCATCGCGCCATCATTTTTATTTCTTTACCTACCTAAAACTGTCATTCACTTGAGTTTTTAGAATTAGAAAGAAGAAAACATAATTTCTAAGTTGTATTAATCGCCTAATTGGCTCTAAAGCTACTGGGTTAATTTATAAAAGTGACACTGAAAGCACTTTGTGAAGCTCTTCCTTACATTTCAATTCTGTGTCCTGAGAAATTTAGTCCGCAAGCATCAATAACGAAGCATCAGACAGGCAAGAGCTTTTCCTAGAACATTCACCCACAGGTGCGATCCTTCAGGAATATGGAGATAAAACTACCGGTGATAAAACCGATTTAAACTGTACCAACAACCAATCCCTAGCACTTCAGAAGCCTGCATCTGCAAAATGGAACCCTGATGAAAAGCAAACTGCAGTTTTAAAATATTAGGCTCACGAGACTTCTAAAAATAGAAGTCTATTAGGCGGAGAACCCTCGCATTTTCTTGTCTTTGGCTCCAGGCACCTCTATCAAAGGCCAAGTCTGATCCCGATGACGGTTCAGAGGAACAATCACGTGGCTTTGCCCATCGCTGTCTCACAGACCGTTTACAAGAACGAAATGCAGGCCGGTGCTGGGAAGCGCTCACACAGCAGGCCCATGGCTGCTGTCCTCGGGAGGAGGCCTGCCTGCACGGTTGGCCCTTGGCTGGTGTCCGGGAACCCAGGACTGTACGAGGCTCCCTATACCAGTAGGCAGCGTCTCCTAACTGATAAGGTGGTTTGGTGTCCAGGCTGTTTGCACAAACAATGTGATTTATGGTGAACATCTGCTTGCTTTCTGGGAGGCTGGAACTTCAGTGGGGTTGCCAGGCAGAGAAGGCCTTCCTGACCATCCCCACAATAAAACCCCAAACTCCGACTCCAGTGGGCTTCAGTGGGCAGAAGGCTCTGCACGCAGCTGCAGTGTTTGTTGTTCGGGAGGGGGAGCCTGGCTATCTTTCGTGGACAGCACCGAAGACCACACAACCCTCACGGAGTCACTATAACCCGCCCCCGGCGTAAGGGTGGTCATGCGCTCATGCTGTGAGCCCTTCTGGCAAATCACCAAACTCGTGGATGTTTTGGGGGACACCATCGCAAAGGCTGAAAACAAAATATGAGCTCTTACTAGGTAAAGACTTTGTTTGATCATTTCTCTAAAGGGGAAAATACACCACCATCGTCAAGCCCAGCCAACATAGTAACCCCATGCTGCTAATTAATGGAGTTTTCACGATGAAGACACAACTCTAACTTTTTACAGGTTGTTTGCTGCCCTTTAGTTTATGGAAAAAGAAGAGCTTAGTGGGCACAAGGACATGAACGTCAAACTACAGATTTTAGACAGAACCCAAATAGTAACTCTGTTCCTTGCCAGAGGCAACAAAATAAGGCAGAGCAGACAGCTGGACTATGGGCCTCCACGAAGAAGACCAGGATTTTACTTCTCTAATTCAGTCTTAAGAAAAATATAATTTAATAGGACTCAACTCCACTACTTTTTAAATTTACACTTTAAAAGATAATGCAAGCAAATTATCACTAATTTTTATTACTGACATACACAATAAACATGAAAATTCAGATGCTCAAAATTAGAACATAAGATTTTAATTTTCTTCTCCAATAATGAAAAGAAAAGAAAAAACTATAGAGCTTTCTAAAAGAGATGAGCAACAAAGATATATTGTACAGCCCAGGGAAACAGCCATTATTTTGTAATAACATTAAAAAGAGTATAAGCTATGAATTATTGAATCACTATGCTGTATACTGAAAAGTAATATGATATTGTAAATCAACTATATATTTTTTTAAAATCCTAGAGCTTCCTGATAACTCTTAACGAAGAATTTTCTGTTTTTATTACGTTGCTGCTGCTGCTGCTGCTGCTAAGTCGCTTCAGTCGTGTCTGACTCTGTGTGACCCCATAGACGGCAACCCGTCAGGCTCCACCGTCCCTGGGATTCTCCAGGCAAGAACACTGGAGTGGGTTGCCATTTCCTTCTCCAATGCATGAAAGTGAAAAGTGAAAGTGAAGTTGCTCAGTCGTGTCCGACTCCCAGCGACCCCATGGACTGCAGCCTACCAGGCTCCTCCGTCCATGGGATTTTCCAGGCAAGAGTACTGGAGTGGGGTGCCATTGCCTTCTCTGTTTAGGAGGACCCAGAACTAAACCAAATAAACGTGCACCTGTTGGAAGACCTTCCTTTTTTAGCCACTCTGATATTACAAACTCTTGGAGAAGATGTGCAACTGGCTTGTCCAAAAATTTCTTTTCCTTTCTAGCGAAATATGGAACATGGCCCCACAGCCTCGCTGGAAGCTTACACAGAAACGTATGTAGATTACAGAGTAGGTCCAATCTGCATTCATCCCACTAGGTAACTACAGACACCCAACCTCATCCTCCAAAGGAGGCTGTGAGTCTAAGAAAAGAGAAAAGCCTCCTGAGAAGACAACAAAGAAAGAAACTATGGCTTATAGTAGAGACTCTGGGCCTCTCTCCTGTCAAATAGAGAAGCTTTTAAAGACAAGAGCGGGAACCAAGGGAGAAACCCATCCATCCTCTCAGACACTTTGCACTTTCAACAGCTGAGCTCCCAGAACGAGGGTGACCCCACAAGGGTACAGGTATTCCTGGGGGTGGGACCGGAGCTCCGCAGGGTCACTCCCAGGTCAGCTTTGAGGTCACAAATCCACTTTTCTCCAGTGAAACTGTTCAAGTCCTGGTTCTGGACTTGACTGACCCAAAGCCACATCTGGCCTGTCAGGGAGGGCTGTTCATAGTAGTTAAGTGACTGCCAGGTGCGACACCTTCTCTACTGCAGAAGGAGGCAGGCATCTTCTGGGTTGAGCAGAGTCCGAATGAATTAAAACTCCAGAAAAAAAAATGTTTCTAAAGAACAATTCGCATTTAATTGAAGACGTAAATTCACAGAGAAGCCTCTCATGGAAGATGAGACTGTAGAATGTTCTCATGGATGCATTCTGGAAAAGCAGCCCTTGGCTTATGACAGTTTCCCCTTTGATAATAAAGGATGCTGAGAGAGCATCAAATGCCATCGCTGACTCTCCCAGGTGAGTGACTGGACGGCCAGCTCGCTGATGCAAGGATTCGCCTTCTGTTATTCCTTCCCTCCCCATGCCTAGACCAGGCTTCAAAGGTAACGGGAGCTCAATAAATGTTTCCCAATAAAAGACATGAGTATGTTAAAGAGAGGTGGTTGAACGACAGAGAAGAAAAAGCTGTGAAGACATAAATACATCAAATTATCAAACTACAATGCACTTTTCCTCCCAAAGTCCCCAGACAGGCATGGATGGGAGAGGCTGAGGAACCAACATGGCAACCCCAGTTTTCCAGGCAACAAAACAAAATGCAAAGAAGCACGTAAGTGGGGCATGAGTTTGAAATTCAGGACATGTGGTCTCCAGGGTGTTGGATACAATCACTAGAGGCGTTTTCCTCTTCATTTAACACTAGGAAGTTTTACAAGGAAACTAGGATAGGCTCAATATGTTTGACATGTTTTAGTCAATTACAAACAGGTGTACACGGATACATTTAGTAAACAGAAAATTTCCTTTTAATATTTTTACCCAACTTCTATATATCAACTACACCAATATAAGAAAGCATTTCTTTAAGTATATTTTGAGAAATGAGTTAAGTATGGTTTCTGTTTTTTTATTTATTTCTTTATTTAGCTGCACTGGGTCTTAGTTGTGGCATGCAAGATCTGTTTGTTTGTTTTTTTTTTTAATTGTGTTTTTTCTTTTTTAAATTGCAGCATGGGGTATCTAGTTCCCTGACCAGGAATCGAACCTAGGCCCCCTGCATTGAGAGCAAGGGAGTCTCAGCCACTGGACCACTGGGAAAATAAGGCTTTAATGTATGCCTAAGGGATTGTGTTTAAATATTTGGGTTTTCATTCTTCCCTTCCCCAAAACAACAAGATGTCTATATGTCCATCTTATCCCTGCTACAACAATCAATTTTTGTGCAGGTTACTGACCATCAATTACTAGACATTATCCTTTCTGCCTCTACCTCTGTTGAAGAAATTTGTGAACCTCAAAAGAGCTGTTAGAGCAACCGCCCCTCATCACTTTCCACTGAAACAGGGATGCATCATTAAGATTTAAGAGGAGGTCACAGAGACAACCGGAATTTCCTTAACCAAATGTGCCGTCATATCATTTAGAAAATAAGCACTTGGAATATCCTCTGACAATGCACAGCAAAAGAAATTCTCTCTGAACCTAAGTCAAAGTCTTTCTTAATCTGCTGAGTTGTAGGGATCTACAAATCAGAAACTGGCCCTTCAGGACGTCAATAGATACTTTACACCAATGTTAACAGAAGGATTATTCACATTAGCCAAAAAAGAGAACCCAGGTGCCCACTGACAAACGAACGGATTAACAAAACGTGCTCCATACATACAGCAGACTAGTATTCAGTCTTATGCGGGAAGGGAATTCCGACGCCTGCTACAACACGGACAAGCCTGAAGACATGACACTCAGCGGCATGAGCCAGACGCACAAACAAAGACAGATACTGCATGCCTCTGCTTACGTGGGGGCACTTAGGAGTATTCAAACTCATAGAGACAGAAAGCAAAACAGTGGTCTCCCGGGATGGGGTGCGGGAGAGGCAAGACTGGGCCTGAAGATTCAGCTTTGTAAGATGAAAACAGTTCTGCCGACGGATGGCTGCAATGATTCCACAACAACGTGGATGGACTTTATGACCCTGAACATCAGTGAGCTGTATGCTTAATGAGGATTAAGATGACAAATCTCATGTTGTGCTGTGCTTAGTCTCCCAGCCACATCCAACTCTTTGAGACCCCATGGACTGTAGCCCACCAGGATCCTCTGTGGGGATTCTCCAGGCAAGAGTACTAGAGTGGGTTGCCACGCCCTCCTCCAGAGGATCTTCCCAACCCACGAATCGAATCCAGGTCTCCTGCATTACAGGTGGATTCTTAACCATCTGGGCCACTAGGGAAGCCCAAATTTTACGTTATGTGTATTAAAAATATTTTAATTTTTAAAACTTTAAATAGTTTAAATGACTATTTGTTATAAACATTTTTACCATATTTTTGCAAAAGCTAATACTGCAATATAAAAAGTCATTGAATTATGTACTTTAAATAGTTGTTTTGTACAGTATTAAATTTGCATTTCAAGAAAGCTGTTTAAAAAAAAGAAACTTGGCCTTTCCAATAGGACTATGTGTTAATCACTCAGTTGTGTCTGACTTTATGCTGTGCCTAGTTGCTCAGTCACATCCGACTCTTTGCAACCTGTAGCCCACAAGCCTCCTTTGTCTGTGGAATTCTCCAGGCAAGAATACTGGAGTGTGTTGCCATTTCCTTCTCCATCCAATATGACTAATTCCCAATTTAATTCAATCAACCACAACTGAGGGTCCCCCACGGAGACCGTGCTGTGCTTAATGAATTGGTCCCAACACCAGATGGTGCAGGTAATTATCATGACCAGAATCAGACTGCTTAAAGGGACGGCCAAAGCCTCATGCTTCTCTCTGCTTGACTTGGCACCCCTCCTTCTTCACCAGGCAGCTATTTATACAGTCCTGCTAAACTGCTAGTAAAATAATATCTAAAGCAGTCTTGATCTCCACCCAAACTCAGATGAAAACTAGCAACAAAACCAACTGTTCTTTGCAAAGAACGGTAACCAAGCTGAGGTCCTGCCACTGTAACTGAGGCCCCTGAATCAGTGTCACATTAAGGGCCAGAGTGCAAGGCGCTCCTGGGGCTTCACAAAGTCAGCGAACTGCCAAGATGCTCTTCCTGAGAAGGCTGACGGCAGCTGAATTGTCAGCAGCCTCTCCCCCACAAATACCTGACAGTGATTTTCCAAAAACACCTTCTGAGAACTCGCCAGTACCTCACAGTAGAGTCTGGATTTCTACGTCCGACAACGTAACAGATATATATATGTATTAGCCAAAAGATATAAGGTTCCATGATGCAAGAATAAAACCTCTGTTTCACCAAAAATCTGTTCATCACTTGCTGGGTTTTTTTGAGGCTTTATATAACTCATTTTGGTTATATAACATGTTGAGGGAAAGAAGAAAAATCTTTTATTCATGGTCCAGGCCTGGTCATCTGGTATCAGAATGCACTTAGGTATTTAGAAGACACAGTCCAGCGTATCCTAGGGACTTTCAACTTACATCAAGAATAATAATTTCTGGGCTTCCCCAATGGTCCAATGGTTAAGAATCTACTTTGCAATACAAGGGGTACAGGTCGGGGAACTAATACCCCACATGCCCCGGGTTGTGGCCAAAAATTAAAATAAATAAAAACTTGAAAAAATAATAACTCGAGATTCCTGGGAAAAAGAGAGAGATCACTGATATGGAAAATAAATTTTGACCAATAAATAATACTCACAAGTGAAGGAAAGAGCAAAACTTACATAAAAGGCAAACAGGATAAGAAGGTTGCTGCCTTCTTAAGAAGGTTGTGTCCTGGGGGCACAGGGTGTGTTCTGGGGATGGGGTGGAGGGGTGGGCTCCATGGTGAGGGAGTGGGGAGGGCAGAGACCAGCTGTCTCTTGGCTCCTGTTCCAAGCACCTTATTGTGAAATCCTATCTGTGATGTAACACATCATTCACCTGACTCTGGGAGGCTGAAGTCCGGAAGTTTCCACAGTTGGATGGAGAGGACCACAGGCTTGACTATTAAATGTTTAAAACAAATAGTGCGTATGGAGTATATTTCAGCCAAACCATAATCAACACTAATCCTTAAACTCAGAAAAAGGCAACTTGCCCATTTCATTATAATTGGAATTTTCCTCAAGGAAGGCAGATTTGAATGCCAATGAATCTGGCACCTTTTCCTACTGCTTAATAAATATTAAAGAATAAACTGAAGACTACATGTGTGAGTAATAAAGCTAAGTTCTCACAGATTCCAACATCCAATATCAAAGCAGCCACAACCCTGAACCCAGGGTTCACAAACTAAAAAAATGTTGCCTTTTCAATATATTCCAAAAAACTCACTGCTGTTAGTTTTTCTTAAATAAAAGTTTGTGAAATACATAAAAAAGAAAAACACACATGTGCAAGGACACCTTCATGTCTATGGATTATTTTACTTTTATCAAAATAATGTGTTCAGTGCTCAGTTGCTCAGTCGTGTCCGACTCTTTGCAACCTCATGGGCTGTAGCCCGCCAGGCTCCCCTGTCTGTGGAACTGCACACACGTGATTCCCAAATCAAATGGCACTACAGGCTCACAGTTAAACAAGGCAGACCTCTGCCACCTCCCACTCCTTAGTCATGGGGGCCAAAGGCAGTCACTTCCCACCCTTTCAGCTGTTTTTCTTTAGTATTTACACGGATGTTTTAACATATACCCTTCAACTGCTGCTTCTGAACCATTTTTTGCCATCTCTGGGCTTTCTACTATCGAAGGTCGAAGATTTAGGCCTCCTGCCTTCTTTCTGCACACGTGTCCCTTCACCCCCACCAAGTCTTCTCAACTGTATCAGTTTTGAGAAGCAATAATGCTCAGCGCTGGCACTACACTATTATATTTGATTAAGTACTGTTCCAAGTCGGGCCCCATGTTGTACTATAATGATATTGCCTTTCTCACGCAACTGTTTGTTTTACCCAGTGTTAATCATGAGCTCCGTTTTCCATTTCACGCCTCTAACACTGATTTCCCCAAACTCCAGCACAGAACTAGAACACTCGTCTCCTCACAGGTCAATACGAAGGGATCTCTCTGTCTTGCCCCCGTTTCCTCCTCTCCTGATCCCTCCACCCTCCTGTCTGATCTGGAAAGGTTGCTCGCTGGACCTCACACAGGTGAAATCTAGGTGTCACCTGAAACGTCTCCGCTCCTCCCACGGTGGGAATTCCTTCACTTTCCCCCGATTCCCGCATGTCTGGCTTATTATCGAATCATGGCAGAGCACTTCTTCAGCAGCTACCCAAGAAAGAGTCATGGGGGGCCAATTTTGGGGACCTTTCCTGTCTGTCTGAAAATAGACTTATTCTACTCTTGCATTTGGCTGACAATCCAGCCAGGTACAGGACTCCAGATTGGAGGCTATTTTCCCTCAAATTTGGGGGTAAAAGCTCTATTTCTAGTATGTTCCACTATTATAGCTGAGAAGTGAGAATCTTGATCCTTTGTAAAGGACCTACTTTTCTCTCACTTTAAACTTTTAAGAAAAATGTCTTTTATTCACAGGCTTTATCAGATATCAATATGTTTTGGAATCGGTCCTTTTTCTTATACATTGCACTTAATGCACGTTCTTGATGGAAATTTATGTCCTTTAGTTTTGAAAGCATATTCTATATCATTCTCCTTTAACTTTCTCTCCCATATTTTTTTTTTTCTAAGACTCCCATTAATCAGATTTGGGACTTGCTCATTGCAGCCTCTGTTTCCTCCTGATGTTTTCTGTTATCAACTCTTTCACTGCAGGGTTTCGGCCGTCAATTTCCAAGCCCTATCTCACAGATGCAATATACTCTCTAATCTTTCAAAGAACACCACTTATAATTTGCTGACCTGTTTTCCTCGCCACAGTTCCCTGTTTTCCCTGATTATGTATCTGCTTTGGTCCCTTTCCTGCTGGAAACAACCCTCAATGCATGGTGATCCCCGGCTGTACATGTGGAATCCAAAAAGGTGAACTTACGTCTTATCTCCTCAACCGAACAACTTCCCAGGGAAGAAGCTTCTAGGCCCCTCATCCAGGGATGGAGCATGCAAGCCTGGCTGCCTCCTCCCCCTGTTAATTCAATCCCTACTCCCCCACTCCGTTTCCCACGTCCACCAAAGCTCCTCTCCTAACTTCTCTGTCCATGTGGATTTATGCCTGTTTCATTTGCTGCCTAGCATTTGGGGTAACTTCAGGAAGCAGAAACAAACAAGTGTGCTCAAGCTGCCATGTATTAGCCTTACGTCCAAAAATCTTATCATCGTGAAAAAGAATTCAGGTTAGAAGTCTTGGCTAGAGAACTCTCTAAACGGAGTAACGTCCTCAGTTGTTAATGAGAATTTGGTCATACGTTGGCAAAAGTATTATGTTCAATTTTTGAGCCTCTAAATAATAATTTACAGATGACATGGAGAGAATTTAGGCAGGAAAAAAAACAGTAATTACAGAATTTGAAAATTGGCTTAAAAGAAAGAGCTAAACAAATAGATTTAAAACGAAGAGAGGGCTGATGTGGGACCTAGCAATGGCCATCAGGTGAACGAAAGGTTATTATAGACACAAGATGTTGGCTCAATTCCTCTCTTTCCATTTGAAACGGAGTAAGAAAATGAACTTAAGACATAACGTAAGGAAAACTCAATGACAGTAAAGTGTAGCAAATATTACCAGAAGAGGGTATGGAATTTTCTTTTCTGGAATTGTATCAAAAGTGAGAATAGCTCACTTCTTAGAGGTAAAATCCTGCACTAGATGACATCTTAAATTTCTTCCAGGTGCATGCTTCTTTTCTTTCCAATAGATTTGCATGCAGAAAATAATCACTGCTATTCCAAGCTTCTTCTTCTTCTTCTTCTTTTTTTTTTTTTTGCTAACAGACACATTCTCCTGGGAAAAAGAAAGATTTCTAACGCAAGTTCAGTTCCATTTCAAGATTCACACTTGCAAGTTGAAATAATTTTTAGTGAAATTAAAGACAGACTTTCTACGTGATAAAAGCATGACTACATTCACAATGTGGGTATCACAAGAATCAGCACTGCTAAAGAAACATAAGCTTGTGTCTATTTGTTTTTAGTACAGATATTTGAGCCTGACTTCATACCACACACAAGAGTCAATTCCAGGCAGAAGACTTCACTGTGAAAGAAAAAGCAAGGTTTAAAAAAGAAGTACAAGATAACAACTTCTTGACCTCTGATTAGGAAAAGATTTATTATATAAGACAGAAAAAGCACTAACCACAAATACTGATTAGACCACAATAAAAAAATCTGTTTATTAAAAGATACCCCAAAGAAAATAAAAAGGCAAGTCACAGAGTGGCAAAAGATGTTTGTATCACATAAAACTGACAGATAATTTGAATCCAAAACACAGTTTTAAAAACACCCTATAAATCAAAAAGAAAGAGATAACTGAACAGTGAAGAAGAAAGCCAAATATCTATGTGATATGTAAAAAAAGTTCAACTCAGCTATCAGGAAAACATATAGAAATACTACAATAAGATGCCACTCTATACCCACCAGAATGGTAATTTTTAAAAATCTGACACTGTTTTCTCAGATGTTGCATAAATTGGTATAACCCCTTTAGAACTGTTGGCAGTATCTAGCAAGGCTGAAGACATACACGCTCTATGACCAGCATTCCACTCTCCATTATCTATTGCACTTGGCAGAACCAAGAATGCACATTTCTCAAGATATCTGTTCGAGAAAGTTCCTAGCAGCATTATTTATAATAGTGTAAAACTGGGTACAAGACAAAATGTCCATAAATGATAGACTGGCCAAATAAACCACCGTATACTCACACGATGGAATATTTTGCAGCAATGAAAATGAATGAACTACAGCCATTGGTAACCGTAAGAATGAACTCCACACAAATGAACGCAAGCCACAGATCCCCCCAAACGACTCCACTTAAGCAGGATTCTAAATCAGGATTCATCTTGAATCAATCTCCAAAAAGTCACTACTTCACTTCAGATCAGTCTCTCAGTGGTGTCCGACTCTTTGCAACCCCATGGACTGCAGCACACCAGGCTTCCCTGTCCATCACCAACTCCCGGAGCGTGCTCAAACTCATGTTCATCAAGTCAGTGATATCATCCAACCATCTCATCCTCTCTTGTCCCCTTCTCCTTCAGCCTTCAATCTTTCCCAGTTTCAGGGTCTTTTCAAAAGAATCAGTTCTTCACATCAGGTGGCCAAAGTATTGGAGTTTCAGCTGCAGCATTAGTCCTTCCAATGAATATTCAGGACTGATATCCTTTAGGATGGACTGACTGGATCTTCTTGCAGTCCAAGGGACTCTCAAGAGTCTTCTCCACTTTTTGAACACCACAGTTCAAAAGCATCAATTCTTTGGCACTCAGCTTTCTTTAGAGTCCAACTCTCACCTCCATACATGACTACTAGAAAAACCATAGCTTTGACTAGACGGACCTTTGTTGGCAAAGTAATGTCTCTGCTTTTTAATATGCTGTCTAGGTTGGTCATAACTTTTCTTCCAAGGAGTAAGCGTCTATTAATTTCATGGCTGCAGTCACCATCTGCAGTGGTTTTAGAGCCCAAGAGAATAAAGTCTGTCACTGTTTCCATTGCTTCCCATCTATCTGCCATGAAGTGATGGGACCACATGCCATGATCTTAGATTTTTGAATGTTGAGTTTTAAGCCAGCTTGTTCACTCTCCTCTTTCACTTCGTTAGTTCCTCTTCACTTTCTGCCATAAGGGTGGTGTCATCTGCATATCTGAGGTTATTGATATTTCTCCTGGCAATGGCTCAGATCATGAACTCCTTATTGCCAAATTCACACTTCAATTGAAGAAAGTAGGGAAAACCACCAGACCATTCAGGTATGACCGAAATCAAATCCCTTATGATTATACAGTGGAAGTGACAAACATATTCAAGGTATTAGATCTGATAGACAGAGTGCCTGAAGAACTATGGACGGAGGTTTGTGACATTGTACAGGAGGCAGGGATCAAGACCATCCCCAAGAAAAAGAAATACAACGAGGTAAAATGGTTCTCTGAGGAAGCCTGAGAATAGCTGAGAAAAGAAGAGAAGCAAAATGCAAAGGAGAAAAGGAAAGATATACCCATTTGAATGCAGAGTCCCAAAGCAAGGAGAGTTAAGAGAGCCTTCCTCCGCGATCAATGCAAAGCAACAGAGAAAAACAACAGAACGGGAAAGACTAGAGATCTCTTCAAGAAAATGAGAGATACCAAGGGAACATTTCATGCAAAGATGGGCACAATAAAGGACAGAAATGGTATGGACCTAACAGAAGCAGAAGAGATTAATAAGAGGTGGCAAGAATACACAGAAGAACTATACAAAAAAGATCTTCATGACTCAGATAACCACGATGGTGTGATCACTCACCTAGAGCCAGACAATCTGGAATGTGAAGTCAAGTGGGCCTTAGGAAGCATCACTAAATTCCAGTTGAGCTACTTCAAATCCTAAAAGATGATGCTGTGAAAGTGCTGCACTCAAAATACCAGCAAATTTGGAAAACTCAGCAGTGGCCACAGGACTGGAAAAGGTCAGTTTTCATTCCAGTCCCAAAGAATGGCAATGCCAAAGTCACTACTTAGATGAACCTATAAAGGAATCCAAGGCAGTGATAATCTTACAGATCTGGACAGTGGTCACTGAGGGGAGAGGGAAGGACACAGCAAAGCTTCTGTGGGGCCAGGTGGTCCTACGTCTTGATCTGGACAGTGGTTACATGGGTGTTCACTTTAAATAATTCTCTGAGGGATATTTAGGATTTTATGTACTTCTTTTTACTGGGGCTTCCCTGGTGACTCAGACAGTAGTGAATCTTCCTGCAGTTAGGGAGACCTGGGTTCAATCCCTGGGTCAGGAAGATGCCCTGGAGAAGGGAATCGCTACCCACTCCAGTATTCTTGCCTGGAGAATCCCAAGGACAGAGGAGGCTGGCAGACATCTAAATAGTTAGGGAAAACAAACGCAACATTACATAAGGTAAACAGACACAGTACTCTGGGTCCTCACCCCACACTGACAAAGTAACTACTGTTAACAATTTGGTGTTAACAGATGTCCGTCCATGCTTTCTTGTTGGCTGTAAACTGATACAGCCACTACAGTGGACCCTATGGAGATTCCTTAAAAACTAAGAATAAAATTACCACATGACCCAGCAATCCCACTACTGGGCATAGACCCGGAGGAAATCATATTGAAAAAGACACATGTACCCCAGTGTTTACTGCAGCACTATTTATAAGAGCCAGGACATGGAAGCAACCTAGATGTCCACTGACTGATCAACAGATAAAGAAGTGGTGGTGTGTCTGTGTGTGTGTATATATATACACACACATATATAGAGAGAGAGATATCGATGTACAATGGAGTATCTCTCAGCCATAAAAAAGAACGCATTTGAGTCAGTTCTAGCGAGATGGATGAACATACAGCCTGTAATACACAGTGGATTAAGTCATAAAGAGAAAAACAAAATATCATATACTAACACGTATACTTGGAGGGACTGATGCTAAAGCTGAAACTGCAATACTTCGGCCACCTCACGCGAAGAGCCGACTCATTGGAAAAGACCCTGATGCTGGGAGGGATTGGGGGCAGGAGGAGAAGGGGACGACAGAGGATGAGATGGCTGGATGGCATCACCGACTCAATGGACGTGAACTCCAGGAGTTGGTGATGGACAGGGAGGCCTGGTGTGCTGCAATTCATGGGGTCACAAAGAATCGGACACGACTGAGCGACTGAACTGAACTGAACTGAACACATATATATGGAATCAAGAAAAATAGTGCTGATAAACCTATTTACAGGGCAGCAATAGAGACACAGACATAGAGAACAGATGTATGGACACAGTGGGGGAAGGAGAGGGTAGGACAAATTGAGAGAGCAGCATTGAAACATATATATACACACACACATATATATATATTTGTTTCTGTTTAGTTGCTGAGTCATGTCGGATTCTTTTGTGACCTGTGCAAAACGGAAGGAGAGAAACAAAACTGAAGGACTCATACTACCCATCTTCAAGACTCACTATTCATGGGGTTGCAAGAGTCAGGCAGGACTTGGTGACTAAACCACAGTAATCAAGACAGGTAAGGTTTTGATCAAAGAATAGAGCTATAAATCAATGAAACAGAAGAGAGAGCCCAGAAATAGGGCCACCCACCTAAACACAGTCAACTGACCTTTGACAAAGGAGCAAAAGGCAATAATACAGTGGAGCAAGGACAGTCTTTCTTTTAATACTTCTTTATTTATTTGGGCTGTGCTGGCTCTCCACTGCTGTGTGGCCTTCCCTTCAGGTGCGGGGAGCAGAGCTACTCTCCAGCTGCGGTGTGCCAGCTTCTCATAGTGGGGGCTCCTCTCGTTGCGGAGCACAAGGTCCAGGATGCTCAGGCTTCAGCAGCTGCAACACAGCGGGTCCAGAGCACAGGCTCGGCAGCCGTGGCGCACGGGCTCGGGTGCTCCATGGCACGTGGGATCTTCCTGGACCAGGGATCAAACCTGCTTCTCCTGCTCTGGCAGGTGGATTCTTTACCGTGGAGCCACCAGGAAAGCCCGCAGAGAGAGTCTTGTGACAATGATGCTCGAACACCTGGACCATCCACATGCAAAAAAGCGCGTCTAGACACATCTTTCACAAAAATTCAATCAAAACGGATCACAGACCTAAGTGTAAAATGCAAAACTATAAAACCCACAGAATGACATAAGAGAACACACAGATGAGTTTTTAGCTACAACACCAAAGACACAATCCATAAAAGAAAAAAGTTGGTAGGCTGGCTTCATTAAAATTAAAAAACTTCTGCTCTGCTAAAGACAATGTCAAGAAGACAAGCCACAGACTGGGGGAAAAATGTGCAAATACACATCTGATAAAAGACTGTTATTCAAAATATATGGAGAACTCTTAAAACTCAAGAAGAAAACAAAAAAAGCTCGTTAAAAACCAGGCAAATGTCTTAATAGACACCTCACCTGAACAGATACCTTACAACCGTGCAGATGGCAACGAAGCACATGAAAAGATACTCAACATCAGACATCATCAAGGAAGTGTAAATTAAAGCAACAATAACCCTATACACCCATTAGAATGGCTAGAATTCCAAACACTGACAACACCAAATGCTGGCAAGGATATGGAGCAATAGGAATTGTCATTCCCTGCTGGTGGGAATGCAAAATAGAAGAGCCCCGCTTTAGAAGACAGTCTGGCTGTTTCTTATAAAACTACTTATACTGTTAGCACAGAATCCAGCAGTCATACTCCTTGAAATCTACCAAAAGGAGCTGAAGACATATGTCTACACAAAACCTGCACACGGATTTTTATAGATGCTTTATTCATAGCTGTCAAAGCTTGGAAACAAGCAAGGTGTCCTTCATGTGTCAATAATCAAACTGTGGGTACATCCAGACAATGGAATATTATTCGGTGCTAAAAATAAATGAGCTCTGAGGCCACGAAAGACACAGAGGAAACTTGAGTGCATGCAACTAAGGGAAAGAAGCTAAACTGAAAAGGCTATCTACTGTACTATGAGTCCAACTACAAAAAAATGCTGCAAAAAAGGGAAAAAACCATGGAGACAGTTAAATATCAGTGGCTGCAAGAGATGGAGTGGTGGGACAGATGCTGAGGTGGAGTACAAGAATTTTTAGGGCAGTGAAAATATTCTGTATGACAATGTAAAGATGAAAACATGTCAGTATACATTTATTCAAACCCATGGGTGGCTCAGTGGTAAAAAAAAAAAATCTGCCTGCCAATGTAGCAGACGTGTTCAATCCCTGGGTCGGGAAGATCCCTTGGAGAAGGAAACGGCTACCCACTCCAGGATTCTTGCCTGGGAAATTCCATGGGCAGAGGAGTTTGGTGGGCTGCAGTCCATGGGGTCACAAAAGAGTCAGCTATGACAGAGTGACTAAACCACCACAGGATATACAACACCAAGAGGAAGTCTTAACACAAACTACAGACTTTGGGTGACTGTGCCGATCGAGGTTCATCAGCTATTCCACGGGTACCACTCTGGTGAGGATGCGGACAACAGGCGAGGCTATGCATGCATGGGAGCACAGGGTACATGAGAAGCTTCTGTCCCTTTAAAAGAAGTTTTTAAAATGCAATCATTACTCTCAAAGAGCTCAAAATACACTGCATCCATAAAGAAGTTCAGGATGTTGTGAAAAAATCAATCGCAAAACAAAATACAAGTACACACCTACCAAAAAAAAACTCGTAAGAAACAGAAATTTACTTGAAGTGGTCTATGTTCTAGACAAAGTTGAAGCCTGGGTTCTTTAGATAAAGTTGAGGCCTGGATTGCTGGGTTGGGGGTGGGAGATTCGAAAGAGACAGGACTCTACCCATTGCCCATGCCCTGGCTCTAAACTTGCCTACTTGCAGAGGAGACAGAATTCACGCACCTGGAGGGTCCCGAGCAAACAGGATGTTGGGTGAAGGGATAAACTAGCAAGAAAGTCCTCCTTGAAAACTGCGATATAAGTTGGGAAGGAAGAAAAAAGGATACCCCATAAGGAAATAATGAGACAGGTGACCTCCGAGAAGACTGTACACCCCACAGTATTCAGCCAATGAGGAACCGGGGTCGGGGGGCACCTGTGTGTTAGGGAATAAATTGCTTGTTTCAACCGCCCTGGGAGTGCCTGCCCACCAGACACCCCATCCTGCAAGACCATCATTCAAAAGCCTCGCTTTCACTGTGCTTCGTGTCTCCCAAGTCCATCCCTTGGTTTTGGGTTGGTGAGCATATTTCTCACAAGCTCTTTAATCAATAAAAGATTGGAAGATAAAACAGAGAAAGCCATCCAGAATACAGAAAAAGGAAATATAGGCATCTAAAAGATAAGTTCCAGTTTGTCTAATTGTCCATCATCTAACAGAAGTTCTAAGAAAAAAGTGAACAGAGAAAATGGGAGAAAATTAGTAGGGAAAATTGGAAAATTGGGGAAATTGTAAAACACACATACAAGCACATACTCCTGAACACAACAGAGAAATTTCAGGACCTCAAAGTGAAGACACTATTCTAAAGGTCTCCAAAGAGAAAGCACAGGCCACCTGCAAAGGAAACACAATTAGGCTGAGATCAGGCTTGTCAGCAACAGTGGACCCCGACGTGGAGCAGTGTCTCAAAGCTCTGAGGGGAAATCACTGGATCAGCGTATCACGTGCAAGGTATCTACCTGGGCAGCTGGCAAGTCAGCTGGAAGGGACCGAAGGGCACAGGGAGAGACGGTGAGGTCCCAGCAAGTCAGGGACCAGGTGACTCCGCCTGGAGGGATGAGGCAAGATACACAATCTAACTACGTTACTTACATCACTGAACAAGGAGAACTGAACACTGACATAGGGACGCTAGGTCAAGGAGTTGGAGAGGCAGAAAGCATGGCTGGAAGCCAGCAGATGCTGTCCACGCTGACAACTGAGGAAACATCGGCTTAAGTACAGGTCAGACACACAGCAGGGGCTACCAGAAGAGACAGTTACAGGCTCGAGAAGGGTTCCCTTCTCTGGGAACAGGGAGGGAGCAGGGAGGCGAGGTCAGGAAGACAAGAGTTCTTTAATTCTAGCCATTCTGCACTAGTCAGCTTGCTAACCATGGGCATGAGTTACTATGTAAAAAGAACTTAAAAAGAAGCTTCATTGGAAAACGTCTTTATATTCTAACCAGTAACTGATGTGCTGTTGCGGGAAGGTTGGGAGTGCCCTGGGGACCGGATGGTGGACCACCAACCAACCGAGACAGCCTGCAGAGAGCAGAGTAGGATGAGGGCAGCAAGAAGAAGGCAGTGGGGAAGCTGCCAAGGACGGGGTGACACCAGGAGGACGGGACTAAGGAGACCCGGAGACGCAGGTCAGACCTGCAGGGAGGGGCTGACGGCGCACGGTCATGGGTCCACTGGTTGCTCAGGGCAGGACCGGGCAAGGATAAACCCTGCAGAATGGCCCGATGACACGGAGGGAGGAGCCTGCACACAGTCAGGAGGTCTGGCTGCACACAGGGCCCTTTCCCCGCGCTCAACCCCTCTGCCCCGGCCTCCCCAGCTGGTCATCCTCTCCTCTCTCTGCTCTCAGCCTCTCTCTCATTTGCCTCTCATTCCCTTCCCGCCTGAAGGAAACCTGCCTGGACTGAATGCCTCTGCAAGAGACCTGGCAAGGTCTGATGTCCAGGAAGTCGGAGGGGTGGAGTCTGCGGAGGAAACTGACAAAACGGATGAGATGCAACCCAGAGGTCGCCTTAAAAGGCCAACACTCCCATGCTTTAGGAGATTCCCTAGGTCACTCGCAGGCACTCTCTGATCTAAGGACCTGAAGTCTATGCACAGACTGGCGCACAATTCACACAAAGCCAATCAGGGGCTAACATGGGACCTTGACCCTGACTCTCCTGGGAACATCTCTGAGCACTGAAACCACTCCCACGGTCCAGATGCTGCTCCAACCCTGGGCTCCACGGAAACTAAACAGATCCACTTCACCCACATTTGCTCTCAGAATGAAAAGCACGTGACCCTCATAGACTGCCTAAAAAGATGGGGCATCTGCTTGGTGAAAAACCTTCAACCTGGCGTGTAAACTACTGATAAGGCCAGTTTCGGAAACACACCAACGCCACGCATTCCTCCCTTTGGTAACTCAGCGGTGGGGGAGAGTCCGAAACGGGAGATGTACAAATGCTCATTTCATCCCGCCTCTGGAGTTCTGCTCGAAAACTAGCCATCCAGGTGTCTATTGCGTATTTTTCCTTCAAAGAACACCAATGCCACTGAAAGTTGCGATAAGAAGTGTGAACAAAATCCTGCGCTAACAGCCTACATGAAAAGGAGTATTTCATTAGTGGAGAAATCCTGCTTGAACACGTGTTCCCTGTATTTGAGAAGGAGAAGGAAAAAAAAAAAAAAAAACAGCTGGCAATCAGTATTCACGAAACTGAACGGATCTGCCTCTGGCATCAATTCAGAGCCGAGACTCGGTGTCACTGCACGGAGTCGGGGGACGCTGCCTCCCGGAGCGCGGTCCTCCGTCCATTTAATGAGCTGGCACCATCGAAACGCTTCATTACCGGGCCTGCTCTGTGTGCAGACACCTCTCTGCAGCAAGCAAGCACAAACCAATAGATTCCCTCCTCCTTCCAGGATGATTTCTTTTAGCTGCCAACACGCTGAGCTGCCGCTGCCATATTAATGCCCCGTCTTATCTCGAAGCCAAACCTCACCTCAAAAAGACTTAGCAGATTTTCAGGTCAACGCAGAGATGAGAGGAAAACATCGTGACGTCAGATGCAGAGTTAGTGACCCCTGTGGGCAGGCGTGCTGCAAACAAAAGGTCCATCACGGCAGACGAGAAGACTGTCTGCCCAGCAAAAGGCCCGGAGCCGTGACCGAAACACGACCGGGGAACGCGCGTCCTGGCAAAGCTTTCGCAGGAGGGCAGCGGGGCAGAAGGGGACAGGCGGAACGGTGAGGAGCCTGGGTTTCCCCAGCGTCCTGTGCCCGGCGCTGCCGCCAGTCCCGCTGCTGAACCTTTAAAACAAGTCAGAAGCCGTCCCGCTGTCTCTCTGGCTCACCTCCCCTGGTTTCCGGCCGTCAAACCGCGCTGGCCTCTCTTCAGATGATTCAACAGCAGCCAGCCGGCACCCTGCACTCCTGCCGTCAGCCGGGGTCCTTTCCCTGGGCTAGGCTTTCCAACGTCCTCCGACGCTGACCAGTAATTCCCGAAGGTTCTCCCCAGGCCTCCAGCCCTGACAACCCGGCCCGGGCCCCACCATGGCCACCTCGGTGCCCACCTCCCCAGCCAACCCGCCTCAGACCGCCCCCTCTGATCTGGTGGCACTGACCCCCTGGGCTTCCTGTTCCCTCTCCCTAGAACATTCTTCCCTTTTCCAAGACCACAGGCTCACGCCCTCATTCCCAAGGTCACTCCTCAGGGACCACCCCACCCAAAGCACCCCATCAGCTTCTCCCCGCTCACTTCCTTTCCCTTCTGGCCACTTCTCCACGCCGGTCACTTTGCTCACCGCCAGCCTCCTCCCGTGGAATACAGGTCCCGGGAGGGAAGGACCTTGTTCACCACCATATCCCCAGTAGGTAGAGTAACTTTCCACACACACACGGTTCTCAGTAAATATGTACTGAATACATGAATGAAGAAACAAACTAATCTAGTCCCAACTCTAATAAACACCTTTCGGATCTCAGGCACGCCACTGGTCTCATCCTTGGGATGAGGACACTATACTGCACAGTGGCTGATGTCTCCTCTTATTCTAAAATGCTAATATTTCCTTTACCAGCTCATCACCACCACGAAACCCGGGGACGCTACCATCTGATCAGTAACATATCGAGTTTGCAGTAAAGCATATGAATAGCTGGGAGTTCATGAAAGCCACTGCTTAGCACACTTTGCTCTTTTATGGATTCAGGCTCCTTAACATCCAATTGGCTTCAAGTGTCAGTGGTATCCATTGATTACACACACATATATATATTTCCTCACCTGCACCCGGTTCTTCATCCTTTCCAAGGCTATCTCAGAAATGCGGGGGCAGGAGGTTATCACTAGGGATTCGAGGGACCCAGGCGCTGAGCAAGTTACAGCATCACAGTCACCAGCTGCTTTTTGCACACTCGCGCAAAGAATATGTTGATAGTGAGAAAGACATACATGCCCCGGAAAGTTAATTAACGTCAACCAAAATTATAACATGTATTTTAGGAGTTCCCTGGGAGTCCAGGGGTTAAGAATTCACCTTCCAATGCGAGGGACGTGGGTTCAATCCCTAATGGGGTAAGAACCCACGTGCAACTAAGTCCAAGTACTGCAACTACCGAAGCTGGCATGCTCTAGAGCCCGTGTGCCACAGCAAGCGAAGCCTGCACGCCTCACCCAGAGAGAAGCCACCGCGAGCTGCAGCTAAGACCCAGCGCAGCCAAATTAACCAAATTTAAAAATATTTTACCTCTTGTGGCTTTTATCTAGATTTTACTTTTTAAACTTACAACACTTGCCTTTTGCTCCCCAAAACTCTTTTTTTTTTATTTAGAAAGTATACCACTCAATTACTGACTCAGTCCCCAAACTGTTAGTATCACAGGTCATCCAGGAAAAGATAAGCTCTTTCCACACTGACACTCCATTCAGAGACTGAAATGGAATCATGGGCAAGTTTTAAATCTAATTATCTTTTTAAAAAATGGTTCATCAAAGGATGAGCCCATTACATACAGGTCAACAACATTCTTGCAATAACTTTGAAAAGAACTCTTTTCATCTGTGAAACAATTTATTATAAAGGAATTTTCTCCTTAACCAAACTGAAGCATTCTGAACATAATTTGAAATTTTCCAAGGGAAATCAATTCCAAATATTTGATATTCTTTGCACTACATGCATAGGTAAACAGTCCTATTTCAATGCAACAGTGGCTCTCATATCAAAAAGCTTAATTTTTACTCCTCAGGGAACCTCAGAATGAAATCAAAGTTTTCAAGGTCTTATTTTAACAACAAAGTTGGTTATGAAAAGGGAAAAAAAATCACAAACTAAGCTTTCATGAACACAAGACACAGAAACTCCCACTCAAAGCATCACCAAACTGAAGTCACTAATACATAAAATATTAAGCTGATTTTATCTGAGATACTAAGCTGGTTTAACACTGCCAAAATCAGGAATCTAACTTCTCACATTAACAGTCTAAAAACAGAAAAATACTATAATCTTCTTAACAAATACAGAAAATATTTTTAGTAAAATTCAATATTCATGATTCAAAACCCTTAGAAAAGGAGGAATAGAAATCACGTCTTTTATCTTTATTAAATTATCTACTCCCTCCCCCAGAATGCTACAGCAAACTTCATACTTAATGGTTAAGTGCAGAATATTTCCCTTTGAAATTAGAACAACAAATATGTCCACCTTTCTAGACAAGTAAACAGACCCCAGCCAGTGCAATGGCAGGAAGTAAACAAACGGTATAAGGCTTAGAAAGAAAGTTTTATATATTTGAATTCTTCATAAATGATATGATTGTTTGTAGAATATCCAAAGGTATTCACACATAAGCTGTTACGAGAGTTAAACAATGTAGAATAATCAATTATCAATGCAGAAAAAACAACTAAATTTCTTTACAAACAGCAAACAGAAAATTAAGCCTTAAAAATAATATTCGCAACAGTATAAAAAATATGTGGAATGCCAAAAGATATGTAATATGTCTAAGGAAAAATCTACAGAATTTTTTTAAAGATGTTTTAAAAGACTTTAGAGAAAGAGTCGATATTATAAACTATCAGTTTTCTTCAAATTAATTCATAGATTCAATGCAATCCCACTCCAGATTCCCAAACTTTATTTGGGCAGTGTGGAACTTCACTAAGTTGATTCTAAAATTTTAAATGGCCAAGACAGGTTAAGACCCTCTTGAAGAATGTCCTCTCTGAAATCAAGATTTTTTTTTTTAAATAAGGGCATGGTATGGGCAGAGAATAAAGCAACAGAATAGACTCACACTCATTCTGATACGTGACATACCACAGAAGTAGAAAGGACAGTCTTTTCAACCGAACTGAGAGTAATACATATTCATAGAACAGAAATCAATTTGGATTTCTAACCTCACATAACACATCAAAATTAACTGCAGATGAACTTCAGACTGAAATGTGAAAGGCTAAATATGGAAAATAATTTAATATACAAATTAATCTTGATGTGTTATGTGAGGCTGGAAATCCAAATTACTTGAGTTTCTCATAGAAAATGCATTAAATATAGAACTTAAGAATACTTCCTGGCAGCGGGGTAGGAATGGATGTCTTAAACAAGGTCCAAAGAGCCACAAACCATAAGCAAATAATTTATAAATTTCAACTACATCAAAGTTAAAATTTTCTGCTTACTAAGAAACATCACAGGAAAGTCATCAGGGATGGGAAACGAGATGAGGCGTACACACACCCAGTGGACAGTTAAGGATCCAGAAGGTATGAAAAATGAAATGAAAATTACTGAAAATAAATATGCAAACTCTAGAGTTTGATTTCGACCTACGTTTCATTCTCATGAGCAAGTACAGAAAGACAGACGAATGATAAGAAACAGGCTACAACTAAGAATAGGGGTTGTTCCCTCTTCTCAGCTCCATGGACTTCTCCCTTGCATTCCTTCCACTGAACCACACACAAAAAATTCATGTCCAAGTGCTGCGTCCATCCCTGCGAGAGGTGACCCAGGGCTACTGCGCTGTGGTCCCGGGGTCAGGACACACACGCGCTACCTCCACGGGGGTGAGGACAGAAGCAGGCGAAGGCACTGCTGCTGCTAAGTCGCTTCAATTGTGTCCGACTCTGTGCGACCCCAGGGACGGCAGCCCACCAGGCTCCTCTGTCCCTGGGATTCTCCAGGCAAGAACACTGGAGTGGGTTGCCATTTCCTTCTCCAATGCGTGAAAGTGAAATCGCTCAGTCGTGTCCAACTCTTAGCGACCTCATGGACTGCAGCCTACCAGGCTCCTCCACCCATGGGATTTTCCAGGCAAGAGTACTGGAGTAGGTTGCCACTGCCTTCTCCAAGGTGAAGGCAAAGGGGCAAGAAAGAGAAGCCGAGATGACCACAACGGCCTTGACGCTAGAAGCGATCACGAGGCCTGGGGCAGAGAGCACACGCCGCGAAGCTCAGTCTCCTGGCAGGGAACCCACGGGATGAGGCCTGCGGTGGGGCTGGGGGCCGAGGAGGCGGAGGCGCTGAGCCACCTGGGGGCTGGACCGGCAGCGAGGGGCCGCTCCTCCAGCTCCAGGCCCGCCCCCCGCTCCTCACTCCCGATTCCGGAGCATCTTCACGTCCCCCACCCCAGAGCCTCCCCACAGCCCGGTCAGGAGCTGCACCAAGGCACCCCGGCTTCAAGACACTTCACTCAGTCCTCAACTCTGAAAAGACCACCCTGGGTCATTTAAAGTGCGTCCTCCAATTAGGCCTTCCCTAGCAGCTCAGACGGAAATGCCGGAGACCTGGATTCAACGCCTGGGTGGGGAAGATCCCCTGGAGAAGGGAATGATAGCCCACTCCAGCCTTCTTGCCTGGAGAATCCGGTGGACAGGGGAGCCTGGTGGGTCATAGTCCATGGGGTCGCAAAGAGTCAGACACAGCTGAGCAACAAAACACACACGCACGTCCAATTAGGCTGCCTTCCTCACTTTGTTACACTCACACACACACAAACTTATTTTGAGGTCCCCTTGCACACCAGAGTAGAGACTTAGGAACAAAAGGGAAAAGCCATTTTCGGCTACAGAAGCAGCCGGTGGGTCCCAGACGGCCCGCATCACCCCTGCCAGCTCCCACTGGGTGACCGTCCTCCCACTGCCCACCGCTCTCTGCCCGCGGGTCCCCACAGCAGCCCGGAGACCCCCTGGCCTCACTGTCGCTCAGGGTCACTCCCCTCCGCAGACCTCCCAACCGGCTCGCGCTGCCTTTCTGGCCTCGTTTGCTCCCAGAAACCCCTTCCTCTGCTCGTTTCTGGGTTCGTTCTTGCGTCAAGGGCTTTGCAAGGGCTGCTCCCACTCTGCACCGTCCCCAGCACACCCACAGGCTTGCCCCTTCCTGTCCCACTGAAGCTCGTCCCAGACATCACCTCCCAGGAGAGGCCTTCTCCAGGGCCCCCAGTCAAGAGGCCACTGGTCCCTCTGGAGCATTTCCCACTTCAACACTCTGCAGGGTCCTCGTCAGTCTCTGAATTTCTCTCGATTGTTTATCGTCTATTCTCCACCAAAGTCAAGTCCTTGCTGTGCTGCTCATCACAGCTTCCCAAGCTCCCAGGGCAATGCCTGAAACACGGCAGCGGTTCAGCACACATCTGTTGACTGAATGAGTGATAAACAAGTAAACAAAGTAATAATCCAGGTCGCCTCTATCTCCCACGCCTCCCTGAAAATCACCATTATATTACAAGTGTGGTATTTAACAGCTCAGTCTTGTCCAACTCTTTTCGACCCTTTGGCCTGGAGCCCGCCAGGCTCCTCTGTCCATGGGATTTTTCAGGCAAGAATACTGGAGTGGGTTGCCATTTCCTCCTCCAGGGGATCTTCCCGCCCCAGGGATTGAACCTGCTTCTCCTGTCTCTCCTGCACTGCAGGAAGATTCTTTATAGGCTGAGCCATCAGGGAAGCCCAAATTACAAGTGTAGCCAAACTTTACATGTTACAATCACCCTAAAGGAAAAATATATCCTTTCCCTCTCTTATATTTATAGAATGAAATATTAAAGACTAAAATTCATCCTTCAGAAAAGTTCTAAAATTGAAAAACATACAAAAAATTACCAGTCTGTCTGACTCCCAGAGTGAGTACATTTAAAATAAAGCATTCCTTCCACTTCCTCTGGCATCAGCTGTTACCTCTCTAGGCAGTGTAGCATGACTGCTTACATACATTCTTCAACATCATGTCAGTTTTTAAATTAAATCTTTTACCCTGTATTTACGACACTCATTCACATAATCGGGTTAGTAGAGATATCTCAAACTCAGGGTACTTTAATAGTCTCTTTTAGTGGAAATAAACAGGAAGTCCAAAGGAGAAATGGGAGATATATTCAAAAATGTTATTTTCTCTAGCTCCATTTTTGGAGTACCAAAAGTAAAGGGACCTCTATTCATAGCTTAAAGAAATTCAAGGCTGATCTGGTCTTTAAGTGCTCATTTCCAGGTACACTGAGAAAATCGCCATTCAGTGCTGAGTGGTAGTCTCCAAAAAGATACATTTACATTCTAGAACCTGTGAGTATTATCGCACATGGCAAAAGTGTGAACATTACCCTAGTGGTAAAAGATGTGATTGAGTTACTGATCTTGAGAGGAGGTGCTTATGCTGAATCATCTGGTTGGGCCCTAAATGCAATCTTATGCATCCTTAGAAGAGAGAGGCAGAGGGGTTCTGACACAGAAGGGGAGGAGGCGATGTGATCACGGAAGCAGAGACCGGAGTGATGCGGCCAAAAACGAACACAAACGACCAGATTCTCCCCAGAGCCTGCAGGGGGCAAAGCCCTGCCCACACCTGTATTTTAGACTTCCAGCCTCCAGCCTATGAGATGACACATTTCTATTGTAAGCCTCCCACTCTGTGGTCATTTTGTATTTGTTAAAATTGATCATAAATATGAGCTGGACACTATGAAAAGCATGGCACAAGAAGTCTGATAGCTATCAAAAAAAGTTTTTGTTTCATGGTAAATAACTTTGACATTTCCATTTTGCTGTTGTTCAGCCACTCAGTCACGTCCAACTCTTTGCGACCATGCCAGGCTTCAGCATGCCTGCAGCATGCCAGGACTGCAGCACGCCAGGCTTCCCTGTCCTTCAGCGTTTACATTTTGGTGGTGGTGGTTTAGTCACTAAGTCATGTCCAACTCTTGTGACCCCAGGCTACAGTCCATGGGATTTAAGTAAGTATAATTTGAATATATTCAATTTCCGTTTGCAGGGCAGATCTAGAATATGATACTCTGTTCCCCTCTGTTCTCCTGATTTGAAGCCGATAACTTGATCTCTGTAAGGCAGCGTTCCACCTGAAAACACAGGATTAAAATTCTTGACCCCCTAAGGGTAATAAGGATAGTGAGAAAAAAGATGATGGCAGGCAACCCCTCACAGATTCACGGAGTCACAGAGCCACAATAGCTCAGGAAGATTTCAGTCCCAACTTCAACCCAGGGAGGGGAACACAAGAGCCCGTGGGCGGGGGCCCTTGCCCTGCGACAGCAAGAGGAGCCCAGGTACCTCGGCTCTGCCAAGAGCCTTTGCACAGCAACGTGCCGCCCGTAGAAGGATGAGGGTGACATTCCCAATCCCCCCGTGTTCTGCTTTTCCTCCCGTTTCCTCTGATTCAACGCAAACACTCAGTCACCTTAGGGTTCATGGCAAAATACGGGCCTGGAACATAGACTGCTTCTATTGAAAAGTGCAGGCCTGATGGGGGAAAAGTTAACAAAATGAAAATCAAAAATGTATTCTGAGGATAATGAACCAGGCCCCATGCAGAACGAGAACAAAAAGGAGGCATAAGGCCACTGCAAACATCAACTCTTCCAGCATCAATTAGGCAAGAGAGTGAAAGGATCTGCCTGGAACCCATCCCAGGTAATAAACAATCCAAAAGATCACATCTTTTTTTTTTTTTTTTTTTTTTGCATTTTATCTATTTATTTATTTTTGGCTGTGATGGGCCTTTGTTGCTGCCTACGGGCTTTCTCTAGTCGCGCAGAGCGGGGGCTGCCGTCTGTTACCGTGGGCGGGCTTCTCATTGCACTGGCTTCTCCTGCTGTGGGGCATGGGCTCTGGGGCGCAGAGCTTCAGAGGCTGCAGCACGTGGACTCAGCAGCTGTGGCTCCCGGGCTCAGGAGCAACTGGTTCAGTTGCTCCGTGGCACGTGGGATCTTCTGGGACCAGGAATCGAACCTGTGTTTCCTGGATTCTCTGCCACTGAGCCATCAGAGAAGTCCCAAAGATCACACCTTATTGATGAGTCATCAGCACTGCCATTTTCCCATTAAAGCGACAAGATAGAGACAAGGTGTGTGATAAAACTCATCATTCCAACGGGGTAAAAATTCTTACGAACTGAGAACAGGAGGTAGCCTCTTTAATTTGAAGAACATTTACAAAACCCCTCCAACAAGCATCAGACTTATCAGTGAAATGATAAAAGATTTCCCCTCAGGATCAGGAATGAGGTAAAGATGCCTACCACCACTTCTCTTCAACCCTGTACTCAAGATCCCAGCCTACGAAGTAAAGCAAGAAAAAGAAATAAAAATTATAAGGGATGGAAAAGAAGAAATAAAACTGTCATTATTTACTGATGTGTGATTATATATGTAGGAAATACAACAGAAAACACAGATAAAATATTAGAATTAATAAGTTTAACAAAGTTGCAGATACAAAATTTAGCATGTAAAAATAAACTGTATTTCACATACCAGCACAAAGAGTTAGAAAATGAAATATTTAAAAGATATCACTGGCCATGGACTATATAATCAGAAATATAAAGTATCTAAAAATGGGTTTAACAAAGATGTGAAAAACCTATACTAGGAAAAGCATCAAGTTTACTGAGTTTTCTAAAAGTAACTCAGGTATGTGCATAGATATTAGTTATAACAACTAAAAAGAAAAATAAATTGGATATCATTATTACCATACCTTCTCATTCAAAACCGGTTTTGAAATCTAGCGGTATCTTGATGCTTTATTTAAGAATTCTGCTCAGACAGGTACAAGGTAGGTTCTGATGGTAAACCAGAATTCTTATCATTAGTCCAGGTTTTGAGTAAACATAAAGAAACATTTAATTTCCACACTAAGTACTATATTAACTATAAAAACAAAAAGACTTTAAGTCCTTTAATTTTATAATTACAGAAAAGTCTATTGACAAATAAGATCTAAAGTGGCATTTTACAGATATGCATACTATTTCAACACATCTGAGATTCTATGCCATCTGCTCTATTCCAATCCATTTAGAATAAGTGTTCCAAACCAATGTATGTATAATGAGGACAACTCATCCTTAAATGGGAATTAATTGAAATTTCTTCCTTGTGTTTTTAGTTATTCCCCTGTTCGAGCTACCTTTATATGTAGGTGGAATGGATAGCTTCCCTTAATGTGATATTTATGAAGCAGACTTCTCAAAATTCTCCATGAGCCTGAAAACATCAGAAATCCAAGTATCAATAGTAATTCCTTTGAGCTAAGACACTATGTCTCCTGGGACCTATTTTTAAAAGAAAAATACTTCTTGGAGGAGGTAGCATATCTGAGTCATTATCCAATTTTAATA
Organism: Budorcas taxicolor; assembly: GCF_023091745.1. Classification (NCBI taxonomy): domain Eukaryota; kingdom Metazoa; phylum Chordata; class Mammalia; order Artiodactyla; family Bovidae; genus Budorcas; species Budorcas taxicolor. The sequence goes on along the minus strand of NC_068933.1, from coordinate 37,499,873 downwards.
CAGAACTGAATTTACCTGACTCATTCGCAAGATTTTAGGGAATCAAGTCTGACAATGTAGAGGAGACTTTTAGGTAGCACACGGTGCTACTGTGAGCCAGACGGGTTGGCACCGTGAGTCTGCTGGAAAGAACGAAGTGGGCAGCACGGCAATGCGGAAGGCAAAGTGAAGAGAGGCCAGAGGCGAGCATAATGCGCTTGACCACGCAGGGGACACGGCCCTGCCGTCAAGATGTGTCCGAGAGACTCGAATACGGCGCACTGCGGCATCCGGACTGCAGTGCTGACGGCCTGCTCTCTCCAGTGCCGACGGAATACCGGAAACCCGCGAGTATAGGACTGATGCTCTATTCTCTCACAGACCCTCAGGGACAACAAAGCCCTCAGTTACACCATTTAGGGAGTTAATAAAAATGCATCCCCTGAGCTCTGGGATATAAAGACCATACGTTTAAATCAGAGACAGCATTTTCTTGGCTGTTGGCACAACCAAGTATTGACAAAGATGGTGAGCAACTGGAATTCACATACAGTGCTGGTGGGGGTTTACACAGACACCAGCAATGTGGAAAACTGTGTATGAGTGTGTTGTTCTCAAGGGTAAGTAGAGATCCTGGGATCCAGTGATTCAAGAACAGATGTATCCCCCAGAGCTTTATTTATAGCAGTCATTGCGTAACAGACACAAACTGTCCATCAACAGTAAAACGGTGAATTGTAGTACATCCCTACCATCAGACACTGCACAGCAACGAGCAAGAGCAAACCCCGGCATCAATCTCACAGACACGGCGAGAGGAGCCAGACACAAAGGAACACAGACCTCACGATACCACTCACAGGAAGCTCGACACCGGGCAAAACTACTCCAAGGTGCTGGATTAGATCTGAGGACAGAACAGCAGGTATTTATGAGGGTGCAGGTGTTAAGTGGGAGAGAGGTGTGGACAGGTAGCCTCCTTGGTAGTGATCTGTGAAGGTATCCTTGCATGCAAACTTCATTGAGCTGTATGTACACTTCAGATTCGGGTACTTTATATAAATTATACATCATTAAAATGGTAAATAAAAAAAACACACTGGCTGTTTATCAACATTTAATATTTGTCTTAATCACTTTAATTATGAGAAGCCAATGTTCTCTAAACGTATTTTTGTTGTTGGCGATAATATGAACGTCTAAAACACTTGAAAGGAACTTCTAGCCAATCAAAAAACAGGACTCTCTCCCAATGCAGACATTTAAGTGGTTCTAATAGTCTCAGTAATCTTTTGATCCTCATTAACGTCTCAAAGGAGCCCTAACCAAAATCCAGACATCCATGGAGAGCAAGAGGAAGTCAGGACAGGCACCAAAGTGAGGCACATCTCCAACTTGGCAACCAAAGGCCCCAGGGGCTTGGGGCGCAGCTCAGGCTACCCCAGGGACTCCTCCGAAAGCAATAAGTGAAGTGAAGTGAAGTTGCTCAGTTGTGTCTGACTCTTTGCGACCCCATGGACTGTAGCCTACCATGCTCCTCAGTCCATGGGATTTTCCAAGCAAGAGTACTGGAGTGGGTTGCCATTTCCTTCTCCAGAGGATCTTCCCAACCCAGGGATCGAACATGGGTCTCCCGCATTGTAGGCAAACACTTTACCATCTGAGCCACCAGGAAAGCAATAAAACAAAGACGCCTGGGATTCCTGAAGCTCCACCTCTGAGATGCACAGATACTTATGCACTGGACGCTCCGTCTTACGTGAGCCGGTCCCCAGCCAGAGTCCCGTTAGGCAGGGAATCACAGAACTAGCGCAGGAGAATGACTGCCAACAGGAGCCTGGCGTGTCTGTGCAGGCAGTGGAGAGCAGTCCGAATTCAGGGCCAGGGCAAAGGCAGCTGTCAGCCGCCACCTCGCTGAACTAACTCACGCGGCTACAGCGTCATCTCCACAAAAAAGGTGCTAAACACGTTTTCAGCTAATGATTAAACATAAAGGAGTCCAACTCAGCAACTAGACAAGTCACTATCATTTAAGTAACTCCTGACAAAAATAACCGTTTGAAAAAAAAAAATTGAAAAGTCACAGAGAAAGGCATGAACTTCAGCTTCCACAGCCAAAGCACACGGGAGATGGCCTTGGCTATGTCAGCCACTGACTTTCCATTTTCAAGCAAACCTACAGTCCATCAGCAAGATGGAAAGAGGACCTCTGCCCTTTCTGCTACAAGAACTGGCTACCCGAAAAGCTAATGTACGATACCTCTGAATTCTAAGAAGATGCTCTACGTTTTCAGTGGATAAGCAGAATTCATTTATTCATTTCAAAATATTTAGATTAAAACTGCCAGCCTCATTTTCATCACTGAAAAAGTCATTACATAATTTTTTCCCTGTAGCTGACTCCCCACCGCTTACCATAGGGCATCTCATAACTGCATATTTTAAATGGCTACAGAATTCCATTCACCATCCAGCATCTTTTTCACACTGAAAACAGTAAAATCTGCCAATCAACTGGAAAAACGTCAGCAACAGCAACAAAAATGCAAATATTTTCCTTAAAATGTTATAAAGTCACTTCCTCCAAAAGACCTAAGTGTTTATCTATCTATAAAATGTCATCTCCTCTGATGAAAGGGATAAAAAATTTAAATCCACATCATTAATTTTCTCCTGTTCTTGTCATTCTTCAAGGATATGATGCAGTGAAAGAAGAGTAGTATTTTAGGCTTAACACTGAGTCTAAAAGGGGAAAAAATCACGGTAATATTCAGAACAGGTTAACACAGGAATTCAAGAAAGCAAAAAGCAGTAAGTTTCAAGAGTCCCTTCTGGGACACTAGTATTAAAAGTGGTTAAGGTCCAAATATCAAATGGACAAAAGCTTCTTTGACCAGCAAAAAAATCACTTCATGTGTGCACACTACTCACAAAGGAAAAGTTTACATTCAGCAAAATAATAATAATAAATTATTTCAAACTAATTCTATTTCCCCAGCTACAAATAAATAAAGCTACCCCTTGAGTGGATGATTTGCAAGACACATTTCTTATGCACAGGGGAGTAAATTGGTTAGCAAATGCTAAAATTTTATAGGGACTATTAAATATTTACATAACAACGTTTTACTAATCGGGGAGACTTGTGACAATTCACACTGAAGTTTTCCATGGACATTCATTCATAAAAGACAGAAGACAGTATTTTTCATCTGTCCTTGTTAAGATAAATAACCTGGAATGAGATATAACTGTGTACTTTCTCTAGAAAAAATGCTATGGCCCTGAAAATCATATTTAGAAAACAAGCCCAAGGAATCTGTGTCAAACTGTACGTGTACGTGTGGAAATGACATCAAATGAGAAATATACAGAGGACAGAAGATGAAATGAACAAGGTTTGCGCTCCCACCAGCAGATAGTTTAAAAGGGTACACTCCCACGGCTGCTGTTTCCAGGTTTTACTTTGATTCAAGACGTGAAAAAGATGAAGTCAATTTGGTTCATCCTCTCCTTACCCAGCCCAACCCAGCAAATCTCATGGACAGAGGAGCCCAGCAAGCTACAGTCGATGGGGTCACAAGAGTCAGACACGACTTAGCGACTAAACCACCACCACTTCATCCAAACACACAGTCTGAGCACAACCACAGAACATGATCAAAACAAAACAGACACAGAATAGACGGTGGTTGTCAAGGGGCCCTGTGGGTTGGGGGAGGGATGGAGTGGAAGGTGGGATTAGCAGAGGCAAACTAGCATACAGAGAATGGATAAACAACAAGGTCCTACTGTATACACAGGGAACTATAATCCATATCCTATGACAAGCCATAATAGAAAGCAGCATTTTTAAAAGAATATATATATATGCATAACTGAATCATTTTGCTGTACAGCAATAATTAATACAACTCTGAAAATCAGCTACACTTCAATAAAGAAATTAAAATATAAATAAAAGAATAAAGAAATAGATGAGCCTAGGCACATTCAGTGTGGTATAGCCATAGACAAGAATAAAGAAACAGAAAACACAACTTCTGGACCTAGAATTCACACCGGGCCCGGCTGCAGTTCCCACCTCCCCAGGTGATGTCAATCGGCCCATGTGGGGTTTCTGGGTATGCACCAAAGAGATGGTCTGCATGATAAGACTCCTGCCATTTCCTTTCCCCAGAAGTAGTAGTTCTGGCCTGAAATAATCCTTACTTTTGCTAATAACTTCCTTGCCCCACCCTCCTTCTGCCTAGGAAAACCATGTCATACAACTCCTTGGAGAATTTCTCTACTTGCCGGACAGGAAGCTGCCTGATTCATGAGTAGCTTAGTAAAGTCAACTAGATCTTCAAATTAACTGGCTAAATTTTTGCTCTTTAATAGGCTGATCTGATTAATAACCAATGGTTTTAATTTTCCAGTAACAGCAGACTGTACACTGTGTCCCTTCCCCCCAGAAAGTGACTTTTATTTTCAGTCCATCTTCAAATGTTTCAGTGTCCTTTGGCTATTAAAATATTAATAATATTAAGAAGTAATGATATTTAATGTTAATAAAATTAAAATAACCACTATGAAGTACCTTGTCTAAAAATCACTGAACCTGAATCTAGCCAAGTTTCTAAATCTACCTGCCAGCTTCCAAATAATAATACCAGAGATAGGGAAACAAGTTAAATGTCACCATGAGGAAGAAATCAGTCAAAGGGGTGACACTTTCTACAGGACAGACGGACCTACTCCACCATCGAGCAGTGTTAGGAAGGAGAAACAGAAACTGCCCTAAGGGGAACAATTACATTATAGAGAGATTTATAAACACAGTCACCAAATGCAAAATATGGGCCTTGTTTATACACAAATTTGAAAAGCAACTGTGAAACGATCCTTTTGAAACAACCAGGGAAATCTGAATATGGTTAATGTTACAGAACATTAAGTAAGGAATTAATATTAATTTTGTCGTAAACAATAATGGCATAACGGTTTTGCAGAAAAAAAAAAGCCCTTGTGTGTTAGAAACATAAACAAGAGTTATTTACACATAAAATGGCATGACTAGGATTTGCTTTAGAAATAGCCCCACGGGGCTTCCCTGGTGGCTCAGTGCTAGAGAATTCGCTTGTCAATGCAGGAGACACGAGTTCGATCCCTTGTCTGGGAAGATCCCACATGCCTTGGGGCAACTAGGCCCATGTGCTACAACTATCAAGCCTCTGCTCTAGAGCCTGGGAACCACAACTATTGAGCCACATGCCGCCAACTACTGAGCCCAGGTGCCCTAGGGTCCGTGCTCCCAACAAGAAGCCACTGCAAAGAGAAGCTGGAGCTTAATAAAAGTTGTGGAAGGAGAGAAGAAACAAGACTGGCAAAAGGCTGACAGTTGTTGGGCTGGGCGACAGATTTGTGAAAGTTCACTCTATTCTACTTGTGTGTACACTGAGAGATTTCTCCAATGAAAAGGGTTTAAGACACGGAACTCCTCCATCTCGCATTCGATCCTAAGATACTCCTGCCTCCCTGCAAAGCAGGCCAAGCCGGTGGTTAAAGGCGGGCGGGCAGAAGCAGAAGGGGAGGTCGGCTCCCCACGCCCTCCGTTCCCTGCGTCCGCTCCTCCCGCCACAGAGCAGAGAGGCTGGCCTGAGCTCTTCCCCTCGTGGTCAGTTGTCTTCTGGGTCGACGTCCGACTCTCCCACATGACAGCAGGACGGAGAAGGGCGCCCGAGCCGTGCCAGCAGGGTCTCCGCCCTGAGCCGCTGCTCAGAGTCTCACCAGCCTCCTGCAGGGAGACCTGGCCGAGCCCCCAGGGCGCAGGGTCTCGCTGCTCTACGCTGATGAGACAAAGCCTTCTCCCTCCTCCCAATGCAGCCCAAGCTAGTCTTCCCTCTGTGGGGCCAGGACGCCAGCCTGCTCATGGCAGGAGTCTGCGTGAATGTTTCTCAGGGACCCTGACCTCGGGGAGGCTGTCCGTGGCCTCTGCAAGGGACCCCCCCACACCCTCCAGCACATGCTCGGTCTGCGCTGTGCCCTCCTTTCTTGTGGACACCAGCAATGCAAACAGCAGCCCCCTTGTCCCTCCTCCACCTCAGCTCAGAAGAAGGGGGCCCTCCCGACGCCCAGCCTCTCCACTCTCCTCTGGGAAGGAGAGAGAAGAAGCAACCTGGATTCTCCACGGTTGTACCCTGAAGCCCTGCTTCTTATCTGCCACTGGTAGACGTTTGACAAAGGAGTGTCCCTTCCTGCACCTGGAAATCAGCTGGGGCTGTACTGGGCCTTGGAGAACCTAGAACCTAACCTGTTCTCTACAGGCGACTAGCTCTTCTGTTGGGGTGGCAGACGGGGTGGCACAAAGGATCTCAGCCGGCAGCCCCCACCTCCCTGCCACACCCTTGGGTGTCAGGTGTCCAGGTCAGGCAAGGGCGATCTGCAGGCAAGTGAGACCCGCCCCCACTGGCTCGGTCATCACGGGGAGTGAAGGTGGGCACCAGACTCGCCAGCTCCTGGGGCTCTGCTTTGAGCAAAACCCTGTAGCCAACACCATGGAGGCTTTGCATCCGTCACTAGGAAAGGAGAGGTGGTCGAGGTGACTCCGAACCCGGGGCCCTGCAGGAGAACCAGCAAAGCCGCCACGTCAAGCGATGCCAGCCCCCAGTTACTCCAAACGTAGAGAGCTGGCTGGCGGACGACACACACGGGCCTCGTCGGGGTGGCTCCCTGAATGGAGTGATGGCAGACACTGCCCCAGACCCAGTGGGCATGCAGTCAGCCGACGGACCAGCGCAGGGTCCTCAGCGGACGCGCCCCTGGTCCAGGCGCAGGCGGTGTGCACGGTCCACACCAAAGGCACAAGGCAGCAGGCAGGCTGCAGACGCCGTCCAGAGCGTCTACTCCCCTGGCTGTTCACTCTGCCACTGGCGTTTAGGATAATAGCTCATCATGATTTCTAAAATTCTCTCTCCTCAAAGCCCTGCCCAACGAATCGAGCTAAGCCAGCACCCAGCCACTGAGAGGACTTGGGATAAGCCAACAGAGGGGACACCTGTCACGCCCCTGGCTCTGTGCACACCCCGCCCACACTTCAGAATCAACCCTATAATCCTACAGACTCAGAGAACACAGTTATTTTCCCAGACTCTGCTGCATTTAGGGTGAATCAACACCTCTGGATTTTATGTGAAAAAAAATAACTATTGTTTAAGTCACTGCTTAGGGGGGTTGCTTATCCCAGACTCTAATACACACACAAAATGAAGAGACTCGGCTACAGGACTGCAGACCCTACCACCCCTGTACTGTCGATGAACTCACGTTCAAGGGTGTGTGTGAATACCGATGCAAAGCCAAGTTTCTCAGAACAGTGTCAGCCCTGGGGTCCCACCCTCGGTCCCTTGGGTCCCTCTGGCTCCCATATCCAGACCTCTTGGAATGAGGGCGACGCTCTTGAGGTCACCCTGAGCTCCCTTCCAAAGCCTTGACTGAGCAACGCCTTAGGAGTCAGGTCAAGAGAAACACACCTGCCTGAACTCGTCAATCACAGTGACTGCTGACTACTATCTAGAGGAACAGATTTATTCCACTGCCCACCAGAAAATTAAGTATTCTCTGGCAGGAGATAACAGCGTCCAGAGACCTTGCAGCTTTCAAATACAATGTCAGGTCCTTTACAAATCACTAAGCACAGCAAGAGATAAGAACAAATGACAAAAACTAGAGAGAAAGGATGGATAATACATACATCCTAAGTGTACTATCTAGGTGATATACTACAATTATCAAAAAGGAATTCTAATACAATTATAATTGCTGTGTGTAAGAAAACAGATTAAACATGACTGATGTTATCAAATACCTGGGATCTACGCAAAAGAGCTGAATAGAAGTATAATCATCGAAATTAAAAATGCGACAGACAGGTCTAACAGTAAGTTCAGTTCAGTTCAGTCCCTCAGTCGTGTCTGACTCTGCAAGCCCATGAACCGCAGCACGCCAGGCCTCCCTGTGCATCACCAACTCCTGGCGTTCACTCAGACTCACACCCATCGAGTCCGTGATGCCATCCAGCCATCTCATCCTCTGTCGTCCCCTGCTCCTCCTGCCCCCAATCCCTCCCAGCATCAGAGTCTTTTCCAGTGAGTCAACTCTTCGCATGAGGTGGCCAAAGTACTGGAGCTTCAGCTTTAGCATCATTCCTTCCAAAGAAATCCCAGGACTGATCTCCTTTAGAATGGACTGGTTGGATCTCCTTGCAATCCAAGGGACTCTCAAGAGTCTTCTCCAACACCACAGTTCAAACGCATCAATTCTTTGGCACTCAGCTTTCTTCACAGTCCAACTCTCACATCCACACATGACCACTGGAAAAACCATAGCCTTGACTAGACGGACCTTAGTCGGCAAAGTAATATCTCTGCTTTTGAATATGCTATCTAGGTTGTTCATAACTTTCCTTCCAAGGAGTAAGCACCTTTTAATTTCATGGCTGCAATCACCATCTGCAGTGATTTTGGAGCCCCCCCCAACAAAAGTCTGACACTGTTTCCACTGTTTACCCATCTATTTCCCATGAAGTGATGGGACCAGATGCCATTATCTTTGTTTTCTGAATGTTGAGCTTTAAGCTAACTTTTTCACTCTCCTCTTTCACTTTCATCAAGAGGCTTTTTAGTTCCTCTTCACTTTCTGCCATAAGGGTGGTGTCATCTGCATATCTGAGGTTATTGATATTGCTCCCAGCAATCTTGATTCCAGTAAATTAGACACAGCAAAAGGAGGATTTTCTAAAGTAAAAGCGGTATAAGGGGAAAATGTCTGTATAAAAAGCACAGTGAGAACAGAAGAATAAAAGTACAGGAAAGAGTTGAAGTGGCACCTGAGACATGGATAAAAGCACCAACACATCTGTGCCTGGAATCCCCAGGAGAAAAGAGGAGAAAGAAGCAATAGCTGCAGAAATAATCACTGGCAGGTTCCCCAAACAAATTAAAGATACGGAGCCACAAATCCAATAAGCTCCCAGAGCCACAATGAGGGGAGCTATACTGGATGGGGGGGTGAGGGGTTGGGGGGAGGGTTAAGCTGGACTCATAATTTCAGCTCAATTATGAAATTTTCATAGCTTCTCTCACCCACTTCACTATTAAGGGTGAAAGTCTGAAGGTTAAAATCTTTTAATTTGGGGCAGAATTCTGTAAGATATCAATTATGACATACACATTTTTTTTCTGTTTCTTTTTTAGTTTTAAAATCTGTCACTTACTCTATTAAGATTTTTCACTGAAGTCTGAGATGTCTTTAACTCCCAAAATGAACATAAAATCACATCAGCTACTGGGTATCAACAATAGTCATAATTTCACCTTCTGGAAACCCAAGGCCCATAATGTAGAGAATAAAATTGAGTTATTACTCTTTTGTGGTGAGACTGATTTCTTAACATGAAGACAGGAAGTTGCTATTGCAGATAAATTGGAGTGGTGAGTATACCTGTAACTTACATAATATTGTACATCAACTGTACTTCGATAAATTTTTTCAGAAATAAAGAGTTCAAAAGGGATTTACACTTTAAAAAAACAAGAGCACTGAGCTCATCATAATTTCAAAGGCTTCAGAAATTTAGTCTGACTTTTCTAACAACCTAGGAACTTACTAATCTTAGTTCACAGGAAAAGAAAGCAAACGCAAAAGCTGAAAGATAATTGTGTGTGGGAAGGGATTTGGGAGGCAGGAGAAACAGGCAAAGGGGGTCGCCTGTATGGTGATGGACGGTAACCAGACTTGTGATGGGGATCACCCACATGGTACACAGATATCAAATATTTATGCTGTACACTTGAAATTTACACAATGAGAAAAAAAACTTTTTAAGATAATTTTGCAATAACAGTTTACCCACCCAAGCTGTCTGAGTATCTGTCCTACCCAAATGAGTCCTGGAAAAGCTGAGACAGAAAAATGAGGCTTGAAAGGACAAGACTCCTGTCCCTCAGCCCTCTATCCAGAAGGCCATGGTGCTAAATGGGCAATACTGCTGACTCTAAGTCCCCCTCCACTGGGATTTCAGATACTGTTCTGGTGAATGGTACCATGACAGAAGAATGTGATTCAAGTTTTCACAGATGACCCAAGACAAGAACCTTACGCGGGAAAGAAGGAACACTCACCCCTGAGACCACCACAAATGACACTGTAGCTTCCAGATCGAGGAGAAACACCCTGATGCTCGTGTGCCCTCAGCATCCCAGCGTCTGAACTGGAAGAACCTGAGGGCATCCACTAAGCCATCATCTTCTCCAGCCTGTGTGTGAAGGAAATCACCAGGTTTCAAGAGTTGATGCCTACGGCCAAGACCCAGTCAACGAATAACTCAGCCCCTAGACACGAGCACTGGTTCAGAGACAGACACGTGCCCTGTCAAGGTCAGCGAGTATGCCCTGGGGTGTGCTGGGATGACCAAGAGACAAGCACCACCCTCTTCAGCTGGAGCTGAATCTACCGATGGCTCACCTTTCCCATGATCTGAACAAAGCCGACAAGAGAGGAGACCCGAGAGAGTCGAGTCCCTGGACCAAGGGATCCCAGAAGCCAGCTGCCTGTGTATTTATAGAAGCCAATATGTTTTCTTTTTTGCTTGAGCCAGTATGAGCTGGGATTTCTATCTCTTGACGTAGAATGAGGCTCCATATGCTCACTCTGCAGAAAGGCAGCCATTCCAACACGTACCGCCGTGCGATGCCTCAAAGGACTACTCAGCAGGAATCTCTGGGGGACTGGATTAGACCAGAGAGGGCAGACACTGACATAGACACAGTCAGTTCAGTCGCTCAGTTGTGTCCGACTCCTTGCAACCCCATGAACTGAAGCACGCCAGGCTTCCCTGTCCATCACCAACTTCCAGAGCTTGCTCAGACTCGTGTCCATCAAGTTGGTGATGCCATCCAACCATCTCATCCTCTGCCATCCGCTTCTCCTCCTGCCTTGAATCTTTCCCAGCATTATAGTCTTTTCCAACAAGTCAATTCTTCGCATCAGGTGGCAAAAGTGTTGGGAGTTTCAGCTTCAGCATCAGTCCTTCCAATGAATATTCAGGACTGGAAAAAAATTCTAAGCTGCACTGAACCCAGTGTGAAGCCCTGGAATTTATATGTTATCTGACCAGCCTCTAAAATAAAAGTAAGGTCATTTGATTGTTTGCTAAGTGAAATTTTCCCGGAACAGATCAGGCTACTAAACGCCTCAGTCCTTTCTGATGATGATAAGCAAGTATAATTCAGCATGACGGAACAGAAAGACCTACGTCTTAATTTTCACTAAAATTACCAACCACTATAAATCCAATTTCTTTGACCACAGGCCTTGTTCGGAAGGATGTTCACTTGCAGGCATCATTTCAGCTTATTTAAACTCAGCTGTCACCTGCCTGCTGCCCTAAACCAGGCTTCCAGAGTCTGTGAGCCATCTGTTCCTCCTCTGGGCCTGGGAGGCCTGACAGACACGGACAAACATCACTCCACGCAGCTGGCAGTGCTGGGCAACGTCTGCACTACTGGGTTACCATTAAATATCACAGAGGAAGCACACACTGAGACTTCCCCGGTGGTACAGTGGATAAGAACCCCCCTGCCAATGCAGGGGACACGGGTTCGATCCCTGGTCCAGGATGATCGATCCCACACGCCGAGGAGCAACTGAAGCCCATGAGTCACAACTACAGAGCCCTCAGGCTGCAACTACTGAAGCCCGTGTGCCCGGATCCTGTGCTCACCAACAAGGGAAGCCACTGCAGTGAGAACAAGGAGTTGCCCCCCACTCACCCCAACTACAGAAAGCCTAGAGGCAGCAAATGAAACCCAGTGGAAACCTCCCCCATTCCCCGCAAAAAACAAAACAAAACACACACACACCGGGCCAAGCCGAATAGCTGGCTCCTGTAATAGCTGGCCAACTTTATTTTTCTTAAAAATACGGCAACTAAAGACAACATTCTCTATGATGACAAAATCAGAAGCGGTGTCTGCCGGCCCCCAGCTGTGAGGCTTTCGGAAGATCATTCGCCTCTGTAGCTTTTCCATCCACTTAGGTCCTTATGACTTATGTTTAGTCAATCTAACCAATCACCCTCTGGAGCTGACATCTGAGAAACCCGTGTTCAGGGAACTCGGAAGCACACAGCCACCTGCCTTCTGGGCAGTGGTACCCGGCTTTTGGAATGAAGTTACGGACACAGTTAGTATTACTCACACTGAGCTTTTGCAGGGCCACGGTGATCTTCACATCAGAATTTCAAACTGAGCTGAAATAAAAGAGTTTTTTCCCCTCTCTCTCTTTAAAAAAACAAAACAAAACAAAACACAGAAAGGCTCAGTCTGGATACTGAATTAAGAGAAATCTTAGGCTAAAAACAGTTAACCTCGGATTAATACTTATTTTACTAATGGTAGCTTTATACCACATGGTGATACTCTTAATTCCTCCATGAAATTTTTTTACACCATTATAAAATTCTAGCTAATCCCACAAATCCTAGATGGAAGGCACACTGCCAGTGAGTACTACTAACGGCTTATGCAACAACCAATCACCTGTTGATAAAATCAAAAGAAGCATAATCTAAACAAACTCAGTGGAGAAAACGGCTGAATACTTGGTCACTGTTTTCTTTTCTTTCAGAATCTGTCCCAGAACAAGAGGTGACAGAAAGCAGCTGATAGGTAATAATGCACCACACGGCATCTTGTTATGTCCTTAAGAGCCTGTTACCCAGCCCAATTGCAAAGAAGACATTCAGAAGCAAGAGCGATGGCAACCTTGACAGTGGGGACCGGCCGCAGTCCGCAGGACGGGGCCGGGGATGCCCAAGCACACCTTGGCATGGAACAGATTTAAGTTCGCACTCCAGCCCCGCACTCTCAAGCCACCCTTGGACAAGACAGTTTTTTCTCTGAGCTTCCGCGTCGCTCATCTTCGCTTGGAGAGTCATCAAGAAGCACACTTCCCAGGACTGCGGCAGGGAAGAAATGGGGCATTCCAGGTGTGAAGCGGAGGACAGCGCGTGAACACCATGCAGAAAGTGGTCCCCTTCCTTCTAGCGGGTCACTACCCAGCACCACAGAGAGGCCAGTGAGGGCTCCTCCCTCCACCCCTACATTCACAGGACGGGTCACTTTCTGCCGGAGTTTATGCTCCCTGGTGAGCCCGGTGTCGTCTCCGTGGTCGGGCCATGACCACACATCATCAGGGTAAAGACAAGCTTGATGCGCCTGCCTCAGATCAAAGACTGAGTCTCTGGGGCCTGTCTCACATGCCCTGAAGTGGCAGGCGAGGCAGCCTGGTGGTCCTTCTCACCTAGGCCCTTCCCTGGAAAAGCCCCTCGGGGGCACCTGTGGCAGCAGGACCCACCTCACTATCCTGGTGTGGATTCCCCAGTAGCTACGGTAAAAGCCTGCCCACCTCACTGGGCTGCTTCCTGCCCAGCTTCTCGGGGTAAATGGGGAGGAACAGAGAGTGGACAGGAAGGCAGGGAGGCCCCCGAGATGAAAGGAGGCGACCCCAACAGAACATTTCTCCGAGAGAACCCAAGACCCTCCTCTGTGCCTCCACGTCGCCAGCTGACTGATGGGCAGAGTTCCAGGTCTGCGCAGCGCCTGGGGGGTCAGGAGCATGACCCTCAACGGCCCCCTCCTCACCACTTCCTCCCACCCCCCTGATCCGGCAGCCTCGGGACCACGCCTCCAAAGGACCTGGCCACCCCTGACCCCAAAAGCACCAGCGGAGGCCCAGCAGCTGAGGACTTCCGAGCACATCAGATCTATTTCAACCCCAAACCAATTGCCTTGAGGAAACACACCCAACATCCAGAAGGGTCTGAAGTGGAGGCAACTACTGCAGCCTGAGAGAAACAGAAACCTCTTCCAAGAAGAGTAACTCAGCCTCTGGGACACCGGAGACTCCCTGCAGAGCATCTTAAAACGCAGGCAATGCGCACCAGCCCAGACACTCAGGATCAGAAACTCTGGGATGAGCTTGGGCATCTGTATTTTTTCAAAGCTCCAAGATGAAGGCTGAGAAACACTGCCTGAGTCTATGGCTGCTAGCGAGGGCCAAATCAAACTCAAAATCAGATGTAGCCATCATGGCAACACTTCTTTCTTAAAGGCTGGTGGGTGGAACACTGTTCTCACAAAGGTTAAGAGCTGTCACGCTGAGAAAGGGTTCTGTGGAAAAGAAGGCTGGGACCCACGAGGTTAATCCAAACTTAAGTCCTCCTTTTAAAGCTCCAAAAACTTTAACAGGCCCAGGTGCATCGTACTAGCAAGAGAGGAAAGCAGTATCCAGTATTTTCCCAACTTATCTGGCCAGCAAACTGTTCCTCTGAAGAGCATCTGATAACACCAGTGATCTCCAGGCAACACTTTGGGAAGCATCAGTCTGGCATACTATCCTCTGTTAACTGTCCAACTCTTTGCGGCCCTATGGACTGCAGCACGCCAGGCCTCCCTGTCCATCGCCAACTCCCGGAGGTTACCCAAACTCACATCCATTGAGTCGGTGATGCCATCCAACCATGTCATCCCATGTTGTCCCCTTCTCTAGAAGTTTCCAAAAGGACAATGTGGTGGAAAGGCCGGAACACACAGAGGGGCAACGAGGACTCCAGGTGGAGATTAGTCAGAAATCGGGTGACAAGGACCCCGGTCCCCACCCCTCCCCACCTGCGATGCTGCTCTACTCAGCTCCACACCCTCCTAATTTGGTCCCAAAATATACACACATAAGTAATAAATAACAACTCCTACGTCGTGAATGAAAGTAGCCTGTGCACACAGTCCTGAATTTCTTGGAATAAAGGGGCCACGTGTATCCACATTCTCAAAACTATACGGATCTGCTTCTGAAAAGATGATGCTACAGAAGTGTCACAAGCTGTTGTTCTAACAGCTAGTGCCATGGGCATACACACCCTGTGTCACACGAGGGATCCTTAAAAGGCAGGTATGTTTCCAGTGCTGGGCTAGATACAGGCCTGGCTTTCTTCTGAGCCCCTTCCTGGGGATCAGAATCCTAAACTCAACAGAAGCAAGAGATGCCAGCTATGATCAGATCACACCTCTGCCCGCCATGTGGCCAGCACTGCAAATACGCAGTCGCAGGCAGGATATTCATTTGGTGATGACAAAAAATACTAACGTCATCATAGTACCCTCAACATCACACTCCAGCCAGTGAGAACTCAGCACAGACATTATCATTTCTGCAGATTATTTGACTGTAACATGAAATAAAGTTTATCTAAGCAAACTTAAAAGAATCCAGTAACTCATATCCTACCGGAATACTTTAGGTATAACATTACCCACAAACATTACCCATAAGTTACAGCATGCCCCTGCACCCAACCCACAACATTTCCAGAGTTTCTCCTACTCTCCAGGCAACATTCCAGGAGGTGGAAATGCAGCAGCGAATAAGAGATAGAAATCCCTGCCCTCCTGTAGTTTTTATTCTAGGTCTAGGAGTCCAAATATTTAGCAAGTAAACTGGATTTCTGTCATTTCCATTTTCTTCTAAGGTTTATTCACTGTTAAATGCCTATCTCACACGCACCCCAGTGTTCATGTGTTTGCTCAGGCTCGTCTGACTCTTTGTGACCCCGTGGACAGTAATTCTCCAGGCGCCTCCAGCCATGGGATTTTCCAGGCAAGAATACTGGAGCAGGTTGCCATTTCCTCCTCCAGGGGACCCTTTCTACCCAGGGATCAAACTCGCATCTCCTGCGTCTCTTATTTTGGTAGGTGGATTCTTTACCACTGAGCCACCTAGGAAGCCCAAAACATTCTTAGAGTGCTCTGATTTCCCTTTTATGTTACTACTCTAATTCCAGTTAGCTATGGCTCACGGATAAAGACTTTCCTGCATGTTCACATCTCTGCAGTTCTGTTGTGATTTTGCTGATGTTCAATGAGTGTGACCTGAGTGGATGACTTCTGCACATGGAAAGTGTTCATGGGAGTTTTTCTTCTATGTTCATAGCAGCACTAAGACCTGGACGTAAATTAAATGTCCATGGGCAGATTAATGGAATATTAATCAGCCACAAAATTTACAAAATAATGCCATCTGCGCCAACGCAGATGGACCTAGAGATTGTGATACTGAGTGAAGTAAGAGAAGAATATCATATGATACTACTTGCTTGTGGGATCTCGAGAAGAAAATGGTACAAATGAACTTATTGATAAAACAGAAACAGACTCACAGACCTGGAAAACAAACCTATGGTTACCAAAGGGGAAAGGGAGGGGGGATAAATTAGGAGCAGGGGATTCACAGACACACACTAGTGTACGTTAGGTAGGCAAGCAACAAGGACCTACTGGATGGCACAGGGAACCACACTCAGTGCCTTGTAATAGCCTATAATGAAATCTAATCTGCAAAAAAAAAAGTCACTTTGCTGTATGCTTGAAAGTAACACTCATTGCAAACTAACCATACTTGAATAAAAAGAAAAAAAAAACCTCCCATCTCCCTTTGATCATAAGAATCTTGGATGATCAGAGCTGGAGGAAATGACCTGGGCGCCAGGCAGGCGGGCAGGGGACTGAGATCCTGGCTATACTCGTATCTGTGACCTCGGGTGACCCCTTCCCTGCCCTGAGCCTCAGCTTCCTCATTTGTTAAACGAGGGCTGGGTTCATGTTTGACCCAAGCACGGCAGTCAAGGGTGTCTGGAAATTGGGGGAGGGTGGTATCTGGCTGAGACACTATTGAGTGGGCCCAGGAATGCTGAACACCCTGCAGGTCCCAGAACGAGCCCCACCCGGGCCACGGAGTTTGTGTAGCAAGATCCGCTACATGCAGCTTGGGGCCCGTCTTGGACACCAAGCCATTCCACTCTTACAAGGATCGTCTATGGTGACATGCTCCCAAGTTCCCATTCCTTTGAGACAGCCCCTTAGATGGGGAAGCCATCTGCCATGCTCTTCCAAAGCCTCACACCAGGTAGAGCGGGTATCCCTCGTTACCCTGATGTTCAAAACATCCCCCTTCCTAACAGGAAAATCTCTTCACAGCTGAAGCTCAGATACATACAACTGAAATTATTATGTCAACCAGATCTAATTTCTACCAGGATCTAGTTAATCCACACAGCTGTTATACCTTCTTATGAAAGATATAAACCTTAGTGACAAGCCTGGGTTTGAGATTTACAGCATTCTTCCAAAGCCTGAAGGGGACAGTGCTAAAATATTTGTCAAGGAAATCATTAATCCATAGAAAATAATCAGCTTGTGGGAAGAATAACATGTGCACCAAACCAAAAAGGTTAAGTAAGAAAATCTTATCTAATTGTTTTTATTCATTAGTAAGCAGGGTATTATGTAATACTATCCAAGGAGCGGGGAGCAGGCCTCTGACTGGAGCCATATCGTAAATAAAAGAATTTTCAGCTTTTGCTAATTAAGCTGACATGACATCTCTGCCCTCCTGTCAGTGTGCTGAGAAATTACAACCTTGCTCCTTCCAGTTACTTAACCCCTAACTTACCTTGGAGGCACATATTTGGGTGTCTAAAGGCTACCGAAGGATTACAAAACACCCCCAGGAAACTTTTTAAGACCTAACTCAATGATTCCCAAACTGTGTGCCAAGGCACCACGCTAGGGTACCAAAGGGAGTGCATAATTGTGCTTCAGAATATTTTAAATTTTCAAGCAAAGCACTAGATACCAGACTGTGCTGGGCACTGTACAGACTACGAGCTCCAGATAACCCACATTTTCAACATCATTCTGAGCTACATTCCTTTTGAAGATCACATCCTTGTGAAACTACACTTTGAGCAGTTACTGTGATAAAAAGCAACGGCTACACAAGATGAAACGGCCCATCTGACTCCAAGGTCTGCAGTGCTGTGCAGCTCCCAAGGGAGGCACACAACCCATTATCAGGGAACTGTGGTTAAGAAGGAGATAAAACTTATTATTCTTTCAATCTATTGTGTTATTTTTTCAAACAGCTACTAGCTTGTTAGGACATAAATATAAGCTAATGGCTATAACTACTTAGTGGGGGAAAAAAAAGAAAACCTCTGAGTCATTTTCTTAGTCAAGGGGTGTTGAGAAAATGAATAGGACACTGACAACACCGTGAACCTCCGACCTAAACCTCTTGGTCAACCTCCAGAACAGGGCAGAGAACAGCAAAGCTTCTTTTTCCAAGGGCAGATCTTTGAAAGAAGAGGTCCACTCCGAGGTTGCCTCCTCAAGCATCACAGTGACTGCATCGCCTTGGTTGCCCCGTGGGAGGGCTGGCAAGACCAGCTCGCCAGCTCCGCACACTGTCTGGCCCCTGTCACTTCTGTCTTTGGGCCTCAAACCCTGGTGGTCAGAACGACTCAGCATGCACAGTGAACACAGCCTACAAGCTAAAGACAGATCTCTACACTGCCACCAGACTGAAATTTTTTATCATGAATTGAGGAGTGTGAGCTCTTCAGAATAAATCACCACATGAGCATCTGTAAAAAAAAAAAAAATCAGTGACAGTTATTTCAGTTCCTTTCCAGGTCTCCAATCCATCCGACTGCTCACCATAAAATTAAGATCGGATGGGAGCCTCCACATAAGCCAAGCCTCTGAATTTGTACAAAGCAAGTTTTAAAATATGCTAATTTCATTACAGATGAGAAATGAGTTAATGAACAGGTATCCCAACAAAAGGTGATAAAAGTAAGGCATTTCTTAGTAGTTACAAAGAGAAAGATAGTAACCACACAGTGGAGAAATGGACCGTCCGTCACTTGGCCAGGGTCACTGAAATCAGCGTCGCCGACAAGGGGGAGGTGGGGAGCCGGTAAGAACACATCCCTGTGCAGAATCCCAGCTAGGAACGCACAGCCTAAATCCAACCACGACATCAGTCACCTAACCCCAAATGAACATCCTCTACAAGATAAACAACAGTATTCTTCACAGACATCATTCAAAAAAAGAAAAACTGTGAGAAGGTTTCAGAGGGCAGGAACAAAGAGATATAATAACTAAATGCAACGCCCAATCGTAGTACTAGAGCAAAACACCATAAAGGACATTGTAAGTCAACGTTACAGAGTGTAGACAGTCTGTTATCTAAGAAGATAAATTGAAATAGATGTCAAGCTGACTGACTGATGCCTGCACTATTGTTATATTGGAAAATATGCTTATTCTTAGGAAATACACACCAAACTATTTGAGAGCAAGGGCTATGTATGGGGCTTCCCTGGTGGCCAGTTGGTAAAGAATCCACCTGCAATGCGGGAGACCTGGGTTTGACCCCTGGGTTGGGAAGATCGCCTGGAGAAGGAAAAGGCTACCCACTCCAGTATTCTGGCCTGGAGAATTCCATGGACTGGGTAGTCCATGGGGTCGCAAAGAGTCAGACACGACTGAGCAACTTTCACTTCACTTCATCTCTGATCTATGAAAGAGTCAAAGTGTTAGTTGCTTAGTCATGTCCGACTCTTTTCGACCCCACGGACTGCAGCCCCTACGGACTGTTCATGGAATTCTCCAGGGAAGAAGACTGGAGTGGGTAGCCATTCCCTTCTCCAGGGATCTTCCTGACACAGGGATCGAACCCAGGACTTCTGCACTGAAGGCAGATTCTTCATCGGCTGAGCCACCAGGGAAACCCATATGATGTATAAACTCTATTAGTCCATCAAATGGTTCAGGAAAATATGATGTGTAATAATTTTGTTTACATATACTAGAGAGAGGGAGAGAATGAGCACACAAATGAAAAACAAATGATGCAAAATATTAACAATAGGAGGATCTGGGTAAAGGCTTTGTGTGCTTTTGGTTCCAGTTTGAAACTTTTCTATAAGCTGAAATTATTTCCAAATAAAATATTTCCAACCAGTGAAGTGCTGAACCACGTTTGGCCACAAGAAGACAACTGCGTAAGTAACTACACAAGGACACCTGCACCACAGCTGAAAATGTGTGAATCAGAAGGGTGTGCGTGGTGAGATGCTCACCACAAATGCAGCGG
Organism: Budorcas taxicolor; assembly: GCF_023091745.1. Classification (NCBI taxonomy): domain Eukaryota; kingdom Metazoa; phylum Chordata; class Mammalia; order Artiodactyla; family Bovidae; genus Budorcas; species Budorcas taxicolor. The sequence continues at coordinate 37,479,854 of NC_068933.1, read as the reverse complement.
GAAGTCACCAGCACACGAGCGAGGCTCTGCAGCCATCAGCCAGGTAGAGGCTCCAGAGTAAGTCAGGAACAGCAGAGAGTGAGACGTCAAGCCCAGAGCAGAGATCACGGCTCCTTCGGGGGCCCTGGGAGCGAGGATCACCATGAGAAGGTGAAGTTAGCGTCACTCTGAGGCTCCTGAGGCCAGAGCTGAAACAACCGAGCTCCCCAAAGATTCTGATTTCGAGTGAAGCCGGGGGATCTGGCTGGGTCCCCAGCATCCCGGAAGACTCAGTGCAGTGGCTCAGGGACCACACCACGGGCTCCTATAGAGCCAGGACTGTCCATCTCCCCGAACCTCCAGTGTCTCACAGTGGAGCACTCCTGGCTGACATGCAAACCAACGTGTGCTTAATTAACTAATTAATTAGCCCATAAACAAGCGAATTCTTTCCATTATGGAAGCTGGGAAAGGAAAAGGGAGGAGCAGGGACCACAGTTTTATTTTCAATTTTGGAAAACTGTAAATGTTTACATCCTGTTAGTTAATACTGGTAAGCTCTTGCATCCCTACTATGTGGCAGGTTGTTATTGTTATTCAGCGGCTCAAGTCACGTCTGACTCTTTGCGACCCCATGGGCTGCAGCACACCAGGCTTCCTGTCCTTCTCCATCTCCTGAAGTTTCCCCAAACTCACATCCATTGAGTCGGTGACGCCATCCAGCCATCTCATCCTCTGTCGTCCCCTTCTCCTCCTGCCTTCAATCTTTCCCAGCATCAGGGTCTTTCCCAATGAGTCAGTTCTTTGTATCAGGTGGCCAAAGTATTGGAGTTTCAGCTTCAGCACCAGTCCTTCCAATGAACATTCATTGGGTTGATTTCCTTTAGGACTGACTACCTTTAGGATGTGCCAGGTACTTCACAAACATTCATCTCAATCCTCACAACAATTCTAAAAGGTTTGTCTCACTTTCCAGATGAAGGGTAGAGGGGTGCAGAAACCTGTCCATCTCACCGCACTGGTAAGCGATGGAGCTGAGCTTCCAACCCCAATTCCAGGGCCAGTGTGGGGCCCACTGCCTCGCCTCTAGAAACAGGGAGGCACCCACTCCAACACCAATCAACTGAACAACCAGACGTGCCAGGGTGAGAGCCTGTGTGCCCTGAGTTAAAGAAGAAGTTGAGGAGAAAGGAGACGCCTACCTACACCTTCGGTCTGCTCCTAGCAGGGAGAAATGCTGGCATGCAGCCTGCAAGCTGGCAGACTGGTGGCCACGTACGCGTGTTTCCCAAAGCAAAGAAACACAACCGGAAACACGAGCTGGGAAGTGCAGGAGAGGGGATAAAGCAAGCTGTTTCTCTGGTGCCCTTCTGACAAGCTATTTTCTTTCATTCATGTACTTCTTCATCCTCAGCTTCTCCCACAACTTGACTCAGGAGAAAACAAGAGCCCTTCTTAGAGGGGAAGGCATGGACCAGGAGAAGAGGCGGGAAGAAAGATGCTGGTTTGAATCCCTTGACAGCGCGAGTCCGCTGCACCCCGCTCCTCGGCAGGAGCACAGGCGGGCCCACTCAAACTCCTGCCAACCATTCATCCTGCAGGGCACCCGCTTAGCGCCAGTCCCTGGGGGTGTGGAGTGGTCCTGGGGGTGCTCAGGATGCTCCAGACACCATGGACCGGGTAACAAGAACAAAAGGCAAGAAAACCAAATGCAGTAACACCACACAGTAGGGGCCATAAAAGGAGAGGGGAGCCCACAGGTCAGCTCAGGGGGAGGGGAGAAGCCTGGAAAGAGAGACCACCAGAGTCAAGTCATGGAGAACCAGCAGGAACTGGCCCAGCCGAGGAGCCTGGAAGGGTGTTCCAGGGGGAGGACGCAGCAGCAAAGACCCAGCACAGTCACAAAATTAAAAAATAAAATATTAATTAATTAAAATTTTTTTAAAAGGAAGAGGATGGGCAGGGTGCAGGCACTTGGCGAAGGACCACATAAGCCCCCGAGTGATGGTAACAACATCAGGGTATCTTGGGGGGTTCTGGCTGGGATCTGGGGGAGCCCAGGGGAGCATAATGAGCGCAGGGAGCTGGGGACTTCAGACGGCAGAGTGAGCTGGGGAAACAAACGTGAGGTCAGCACGAGGTCAGCACCTAGAGCCGAGGAGACTGCGCGGATGACACAGAACGAGAGGGCGGAGAGGATGGGACGCTGGGGAACACGGACCTGTAAGGACTGGGGAGGGGGGCACCCAGGATCAGCCACAGAAAGAGGGAGAAAACCAGAGGGGGTCACCAGACAAGCCAAGGGGAGCGAGAGTTTCTAGAACAGCGGTCAGAGTGTTCTAGAACGCTCCACAATCTGGCTTCCTAAATAAGCACTACAAGGGTTAACATGCCTATCAAATTACAGTGAGATAAGCAAAAATAACACTGAAACACACAGCAAGAACTTCAGAGGAAGAAAAGTTAGGTGACTGCCTAACACAAAACCACACACGCGCCCACACACAAGTAGCTAATCCACCCCCAGGGACAGCTCCCATTCCAACGGCAGGACTCAAATGAGGCCAAGGCTACAGGTAACGTTACACTTCACCTTGCTGCAGAAAATCATCAAAAAATGCCAATGGTATATGTCATGTGATGGTACTTAATTTAACTTCAAGTTAATCTATTATTTTCCAGCCATCAAGACCTCTATCCCTTGGTATATACCCCACTGGCTTGGGACAAAGCTGTCACATGTTTTATAAACTTAGAAAACACATTTAATGATACCAGTAGCCCTGGCTGGAAGTTTTATCAGATATGAGCTGGCGGTAAAGAACCTGCCTGCAGGAGCCACAAGAGACGCTGGTTCAATCCCTGGGTTGGGAAGATTCCCTGAAGAAGGGCATGGAAACTTCTTCAGTATTCTTGCCTGGAGACTCCCATGAACAGAGGAGCTTGAAGGGCTACCATCCACGGGGTTGCAAAGAGTCGGACACAACTGAAGCAACTTAGCACACACACACATGACCTTGTGCAAATTCCAACAGACTCCTTTCCTAAGGCAGTCTAGTTCATTTCTGGTTCTTGTAACCATGAATCTTGAATGATATCCAACATTTTAATTTGCCAAGAAATAGAAATTTTAAATATTAACTATCATTATATTCTAAAAGAATAAATATTTTACATTTTAATATATAAGAAAACAGACCAGAAGCTCAAAGTAAACATTATTCCTTTAAAGTGAATATTAGCTCTTTGAAAACATCACTCTATTTTTCTCATTTCTCTGCAGGTGACTGACACCTTCACCAGGGACTGGATTCCAATCCAAGAATTGGCACTCGGTAACCAAAAGGGTTCAAGTCTAGCATATGTTGGTTTGGCCAGAAAGTTACTTTGGTTTTTAAGTAAAAACAAAACACTCATTTTTCATTTTCACCGAGAACATTATTGAACATGTTTATTATTTTGTTCCACTACACTCTGCCATTTCTCAGGCAACTTCATAATTTCACATTCCCAAAACTTTTTATCTTTTTAAGCAAAGAACTATTTCAGGTGCCTTTTACAGTCTTCTAGGAAATGGAAATTTTTTTTTTTATTCAGAGAATTTTGCAAAGACCAAAAAAAAAAAAAATCCCAAAGCCATCCAAAGGCGCAATGTCTGGTGAATCCAGCGGAGGAATCAGTAACAGTTTTTTACTTTACAAAGCTGTAACAGTTTTGCCTGGTCATCAAAGAAACATGCGGTCTTATGGTGCTCTGGTAGAGAATGATGCACTTTCTGTTGACCAAGTCCACACAATTTTCATTAAGTGCTGCCTTCAGCTGGTCTAACTGGGAGCAGTATCTGTCGAAATTCATCTTTTGGTTTTATAGAAGGAGCTCATAATAGAGGACTCCCTTTCAGGCCCACCAACGCTACCTTCTTTGGATGAAGACTAGCCTTTGCTGTGGTTGGTGGTGGTTCACTGCACTCGCCCTATGAACTCTTCTATTCTACATTATTATACAGTTTCCAGTTCTCATCATCCCTCACAGTTTGTTTTCAAAACAGGTAATGTTTTTGTTATGTTTAAGTAGAGACTCTTCTGCAAAAATACGCTCAAGACAGTGTTTCCACTTAACTTATGTGGCGCCCGAACATCGAAGCAGTGAAGATGACCAAGCTGGTGCCAAGCTGGCGCAAGTGATGCTCAAGACTGATTTCGATATTTGGAGCACGCTGCCTGCCTCCCACACAGCATAAGGTTGACTGTTCTCGATTAATGTCTCGTTTTGGTTGCTATCAACTTCAACTGGTCTACCCGACCGTGGAGCATCGTCTAGCAAGAAATCTCCAGCACGAGATTCTGCAAGCCACTTCTGACACGTTCCTTCAGTCACAGCACCTTCCTCATACGCTGCATAAATCATTTTTTGTGTTTCACTTTCGTTTTTGCCTTTCTTGAAACAATAAAGCATAATATGTTGGGGCTTTTCTTCCATCTTCAATACTAAAGCTACAATACTATAGCTACACAACAATTCACCAATCTTGGTAAGTTTTTTAAAATCCATGCTGATATGATAGCTGTCACAATACAATCTAACAAAATTGTTTTGAATGAAGTTAAAGACAACTAAACGCTACCAGAGCCATCTTACGGGGGAAAAAAATGAACCTTTTGGCCAACCCAATAATAAGTCTCACATTTTTGTTGAACTGAAAATATGCATGTCTTTATCACAACATTCAAGTATAAACACTATTACTCCTAATTACCATGTTTTTCAAAAAAATCTTTACCAAAAAAATTTACAGTATCAATTTGAATGAGTTTCCTAATAGTAGAGATGAATTTCATTTTTTCTAGAGGCCTTGACCATAGGATCACATTTGGAACATTAAAAACCTCAGTAACAATTGAGCTGGAAGTTTCCATAAGGTCCTAATTCCTTCTTTTGCCCACCCTCCGCCTCTGACCTTCATTCCCACTTTCCCCTCAAACCTTCACACACGGCCTCACCCCATCTCTACTTTCCCTTCTCAGCCAGTGTGCCCCTAGGTTGAAGGGATTCAAGTTTCATTTTAAATTCTTCAGGAAACATACTACCTAACGGATCAGAACCTTTGAGACAACTGCTTCCCAAGTGTCAGCTGAACCTTGTGAAACTGTGCCCTTTCAAGCACCAGAGTTTTATTTACAGTTGTAGGGTCATGATTTTCAACTTGAAAGGGCCATTAGTGTAATGGAAAATATAAAATAAAAAGGCAAGACTTAAAGTAGCTGTCTCCTTGAAAGTATTAGAGATAGTTGCTCAGTCATGTCTGACTCTTTGCAACCCCATCGACTGCAGCCTGCCAGGCTCCTCTGTCCCTGGGATTCTCCAGGCAAGAATACTGGAGTGGGGTGCCATGGCCTCCTCCAGGGGATCTTCCTGACCCAGGGACTGAACTGGGGCCTCTCTCACTGCAGGCAGATTCTTTACCATCTGAACCACAAGGGAAGCCCAGCTGTCTCCTTATGAGCAGTCAAATTAAACCCTAGACTCTGTCATGCCCTCTTCTTGGGGCAGAAAAAAACATTCCTGCTCCTCATATTGATTTTCAATGTCATACAAGTAATTCCAGACGAGCAATAAGATCCTGTTACCTTTGCTGAAGAAAAACAGGTGAGGAAGTGGGTAATTTTGAACCAGATTTTAACTGAAAATACAGGCAACACTAAGAAAAGGAATAACAAGGTCTAAAAGTAAATCCCAAAGGTCTCGTCAATGGAAAGATAATTTGTTTTTCTTACACAATACAATTTTTTAATGAAAAGTGACTTAAAAATCTACGTAGGACTTCCTTGGTGGTCCAGTGGTTAAGAATCCACCTGTCAATGCAAGGGACACGCGTTCCATCCCTGGTTGGGGGAAGATAAAACATGCCGATAATACATGCCGCAGAGCAACTAAGCCCGTGGGCTACAGCTACTGAGCCCCAGCACCCCGGAGTCCGTGCTCTGCAACAAGAGAAGCCCTCGCAATGAGAAGCCTGAGCGCCACAACGAAGACCCAACACAGCCAAAAGTACATAAATCAATCATTTTTTTTTACACTCTACACAAGTGAAAAATTAAGCTCAAGGAAGGGAAAGTCCCTAAATCAAAGAAATCCCTTTCATTAAAAAAATTAAGTGGCAAAAAAAAAAAGAAATCCCTTTCAACTCTTTTTTTTTTTTTACTTTTAAAGGATTATTATTCTTTTTTAAAGTCAAGTCTTTGACTTACTTTGTTATCTTTAATTATGGTAAAATACACATAACATAAAGTTTATTTTCTTCACAATTTTCAAGTATATTCACACTGTTGTACAATCACTCTCTAGAACTTCATCTTGAAAATTTAAACCGTGTTAAACAACTCCATCCTCCACTCCCTCAACCCCTGGCAACCACCATCCTACTCTGTGTCGTCATGAGTATGACTGTTCCAGCTACCTCCTAAAAGTGCAATCATACAGTGTCTGCCCTTTTGTGATTGGCTGATTTCACCTTTGTATAACATCCTTGAGTTCAACATCCGTGTGGTAGCATGTGTTAGAATCTGCTTCCTTTTTAAGGCTGAGTACTATTCCATGGAGTGCACAGACCACATTTTGTTTAACCATTCACCACCAGTGGACACCTGGATTATGGCCAACCTTCCGTGACTTACTTAAAAAAGAATTTACTTAACCTAAGCAGGCGCTGGTACTAGAGTTAGAGCACCAGTTCACATCCCTCCTATCCACGGTAGCACAGAAAACAAATGTGAAAGAGAAAGAAGACAGAGAGGGGAAGAGAAGACAGAGGGAGGAAGAGAAGACAGAGAACAGACAGGTATACTGTGACTGCATGCGTGTTCAGTCACCCAGACCGTACACAGTCAAGCCCTCAGCAAATTAAAATACTGACAATACTTGGTTCTGATGAGGGTTTTCAGATACCAGAAATTCATCCAAATGTTTGTGAACGTGCATACAGACAAACATATGCTGGGCGTTGCAAACGTAGACACGGAGCCCCCTTTGAGGACGATGACGGCCACAGGACAAAGACCCAGCAGGCGAACAACTGCAGACAGTGGAGGATGGTGGAGGCGACAGGGCCCAGCCCCAGGCCAGGCAAAGGCCAGGATGGATTTCCAGGGCTGAGTCCAGAGCAGGAACGCAGTGAGGAGGGGCGCAGAGGAAGGAGGAGGTGGGGGTTGGGGAGTGAGGGGCCGGCAGGGCAAGACACAGCCATGAGAGGCTGAAGCAAGAAACCCACTTGATGGAAGGAGAATCTCAACGAGCAGAGCCCCGGAACAGAGCAGAAGAGACAGAAGCCAGGCCTGAGGAGGTGACAATCAGCAGACAAGAGACGGCCGCCCCGTGGCAGGCCGCATCAGGCCAGAGTGCCTCTCCTGGCCTGGCCTGGAGAAGCCCCAGCTGCGGAAAAGGAACTGTGGTTCAGGAGGATAAATGAAAATTGCAGCAGCAGACACTGGCACTCATGACAAGCTTACATTCTTCACGTCTCATTCCATTAAGTGGAAAGACTGTGGAAGTCCAAAACAGATCCCAAAGAAGGCCACTTCATAAACCATCTATACAAACTTCTCTACCTGATTCTCTATAGTTTTGCAAATATGCACAACCTGCCAGCTACTCCATTATAGTTTTATATCCATATTTACTCGTAACACCCCTTCGTTCCAAAAGGAAACGCCATCGGCTACTACTTCACGTTATCTGATAGACACGTGTCATGCATGGGCTCGCAGAGCTGCAAAGAACTACAGGGTGATCTGGCCACAAACAGAGCTTGGACCCCACAGACCACAGCTGAGGAACTAACTGGATCACAGAGTGAGACCCGCCGGGTCAGCATCCTGCTCAGGGGCCCAGGCGGCCGTCGTGGGACTGTGACAAGGGGACAGTGCCAGGTGTCTGTTCTGCGGGGGGAGGGAAGCAGAGGGATGCGGTTCCCATAGGCCCAGATCCCCCTATATTCCCTTCCTCTGTTTTCATCAACCATGCCATGCCTCTTTCAGAGTATCCAGGTGCCAGGACCTGTGTCTGAGTGCTAGAAGCCCCACAGAGGGGTTGCCACTGAAGGACCAGTAAATGTTCCCTGGAGGGTGGCAGGGAAGGAAGAGCTCCCGGTGGGAGAGTGTGGAGACACTGGGCTCGGGGTGGGGTCATGCACTCAGTGGGCAGCAATTCACAGAAAAGGCCGGGTGGTATCAAAGGCACCAGGGGGACACAGAGGAGACCAGGAGATCGCCGGGGGAGCCTTCCAGCACCTCAAGCTGGTGAACGCCAACCACCTCTCCCGGCTGGGACTCTGGGACCACCGTGCGCAGGGCAGATACACCTGCCAACCAGCCACTCTTTCCCAGTTTACACGGCTGGCCCCTGCAGGTCTGGTGAAGGTCCACCATTGAGGGACTTCCAAAGCCCTACATCTATAAGGAACTCAGATTACAAGGAGTATGCAGGCATGCTAAGTCGCTTCAGTCGTGTCCGCCTCTTTGTGACCCTATGGAGTGAATATAGGCCACCAGGTTCCTCTGTCCATGGGATAATGTCCACGATACTGACCTCTATCCAAGAATCCTGGGGCGGGTTGCCCTGCCCTCCTCCCAGGGATCTTTCTAGCCCAAGTCTCTTTTGTCTCCTGCGTGGCAGGCGGATTGTTTTACCACTAGCGCCACCTGGGAAGCCCACAGTTCCTGGAAACCCGGAGGTTTTCCCAAGCCCCCCACTGTCCCAGTGCAGCCTGACTCCCCATCAACACCCTGTCTCTGCAGCAGGACGTACAGAGACCAGACCCTCATCAAAACCCAGCTGGGCCTCCCTCATCACCTCATCCTGGGGTATGAACATCGTAATTGGATTATTTCTCATTACTTCTCTATTTTGTACAGTTTACTCTGGCTCTTTTCTACAATCATCTCAAGGTTTTAATATCATGATGTTCTAATGACACTATTATCGTCCACATCATCCAAGTCATTCTCAAAAACATTAAACATTGAGATACCTCAGATTAGAAGACTTCCATTGTGACCCTCAAAGTAGCCTTGGATCACTTAGGCCTCTTAGCCACCAAGTCTCTACTCAGAAAAGAATTTGTGAACAATTACAGTTTGGTTATTTTTGTATTATTACTATTGTTTTATTGTGGTTATTATTAACTTTGGCCAAGGTTGTTTTTATTTTTCATTACTGGTAACTCAGATACAATCCCTTTAACTCCTCACTCGCCATTGTTTGCATATAAAGCAGTTCATTAAAACAAAATCACATCCAACATGTTGGTTTTCAGCCTTTTATCTCAAACAGTACAACAATAGTAAACATTAAAAATCAAAACAAAACCTCTCTAGCAATTTGTTGAATGAAGAAGACCAGTGAAGGGGTTTTCCTGAAGGTATGCAGATGGTGAGCACAGCTTATCTATTTTCATTTTTACGTCCATAGATTCATCTCCATAGAAAACTAAAATAAAGGTTTGCTCTGCTGAAGGTAAGAACCACATACATGACTTCCCATCTCATACTGTTCCATTTCAACTAATGATGTCCCTGAAGTTCTCAGGTTTTTTTCAAAGTTTAGTCTTGCCAAATGTAATAAAATATCTTATTGTAGAGAAATTCAAAATCACTGCTTACAAGAGCGGAACTAAAACAACGTCCCCGAGATTTACATGTGTCCCCAAATCTAAAACCAGCCATACAATCTGTCAGGGTACTATTCTCCAAGAGTTCTAGAAGGTATTCCCCTGAGATGCTGTAAGTCAGAAAGTAAGATCATCCTTCAATTTCCTATTTTATTTAAATAATTATTTTATAGCATGGTAAAAATTACAATGGCCTTTTGATTATGGGTTAAATATTTGAGAAAGCTTAACATTTCGTCACAACTTCCAAAAGAAGAACAAATGATCCTATTCAGGTGAATTTTTAAAAAAAGAATTACGTAGTTCTTCTAACTACATTATTGGCATTTGCCATTCTGAGAAGAGATAAATTCTGAAGAAGCTGGCAGAATTAAATGTACATTATACGCTTTACAAGTGAATAAAAGAATTTTCCAAGGCAGCCAAGTAATTATACTACCTTGAAAAAGTACTCATATCTTAAAATAATAATCTGTTATTAATGGAACTATTGGAAGTAAAATGAAATTCAGCACATTTCAAACATAGCCAGAATACTGAATAAACTCAGACCATACAAAGATTCATTTCTTAAGAAATTCATGATTAACATACTCACTTACCTGGAAGCAAAAGAAAAGAAGGTTAGGAGGAAACTACATCATTCTTCCACTGAGTAAAGATATCTTGACTTTCCTCCTTGAAATGGAAAGGAATCTAAAAAATAAAAATAGGAGTCACTTCTGGGAATTTCCACGTCTTAAATACAGACGATATTACAAAATTTTAAATCACTTAGGATCTAAAATACAATTTATCCAACCAAAGTCCTGCCCCAAAAAGCAGGATGGTATTTTCCCTTTTCTATTTCAATAGGTAAAATGCAAAGCATCTGTTTTAAAAAAAAAAAAAAAAAAAATCAGGTTTAAAATAAATGCCGAGAGCCATGTAGATACGTGTGTAAAAGCAAAGCAGAGTCACACTCTTGGAAAAGAACCCAGAAAAAGCAAACCTCGCAGGGAGGAAGGGTGCCCGCTGGCTCCCGAAGGCGCCGGGGCCTGGGCTGTGAGTCCGCAGCGAAGCCGCGGTTCAGGTGGTGTCGGGGGACCGCGCGCCGCGCCGCCACTTTTTTCTAATGGTCGGTTGTAGGGAAGGAAGAAATGTTACAAAACAGCAAACCCCGGGGAAGTTGGAGAGCCCAGCTCCCCGGGACGCGCGCCCCCGCCGCCCCTGCGGACGCCCCCAGCACCGCCCGGCGGGCGCGCACCGCCCGCGGGACCCGCCTCCTCCGCGGACGCCCCCCCTGCACCCGCTCCGTCCAGCCCTGTGCTCCCCGGCCTTTCAGGAATCCTCCGAGCGCCCCTGTGTCCACGGAGATCAACGCGGACGCAAAAGAGGTACGAGCACAGCACCGGGGGAAACACTCCGGAGAGGATTCGCCCCCGCGATTAAACAGACGCGAATAATTCTGTCTTCAACTCCTTTACGCAGAGTCGTGTTTTCCCGAGTTTGTGATTTCATCTCATCTGTCTTTATAATTCAAGTCATAGCGCGCGCGCGCGCGCACACACACACACACACACACACACACACACACACACACACACGAAAATACTCTATGGTTCCCGTTTCACAGGCAGGAATAAAAGTAATAATTAAAAAAAAAAGGTCCAGGGTGGTTGCAGCGGGACAAAGACAAATTGATAAGCGGCTCAGGTCCGCGGGGTCGGCCTCCCGGTGCCAGTGCTGGGGGCTGTCACGTGCTGTTTCTCCCTGCGCCCAAGTTTGAAAGTTTCTCTGCAGCACGGACACCGAGTCAGTCAGTACGGCGTGAGGTGCGTCACCATAGAAGGGGCCATCTGGATCCGCTTTCCTGTGGGTTAACTGTTGAAGCGGTGGGCCAGCCGGGGCCTTCCCCTCACCCCGGCCCCGCCAGTCCCCCCGCTGCGCTGCCTCTCCCGGCTTCTCTCTCCCAGCCCACTTCCGTCCCTGCCTGGCTAATTAATCTGTGTCTAAATGGAACTGCAGTTGGCAGCCCCGCAGCAATGCCAAAGTCGAATAATCACTTGGACCTGAATCCGAGTTGTTTTCCATCCTTGACAACAAATAAGGCCACTCTAGGGCCTGCGGGCCAGGAGTTGAAATGAGTTTATAATTTGGCTTCCAGTCTCCCATTCTCATTCTCAACCACTTAAATGTCCTATTCTGCCTTTTCTGCACGCAGCAGGGGCAGCTTTGGAGGCGGGATCACCAGCATGGTCTTCATTGATATCTGTAATGAATATTCTTTGCCATCTAAGTAAGAGGGAAAGTCCACATCATTCAAAACCACACTTGTTTTAACAATGAAACTAAATAGGCTGTCAGCTCATGCTACCACATGATTAAATTAATAATCGAACTTGTTCTTCTCACTGCAGCAACTGGAAGAGAAACGCTGGGTTTTTTCATCCACACACAGAGGCCCCATTCATCTGGCCAGCCCGAGTGCCTGTCCTGGCAACGCCAGACTACAGGTTAGCAGTTACAGGACAGCCCTGCTTCTCCTCGCCTCCTTAGTAAAGCACACACGGACGCTCGGCTCCTCGACTCCGGGAAGCACACTTTCTCCTTGCAGTTCCAAACATCAGGTGCCCTAAGAAGGTGGTCATCTCTCGCTGGTAGTAGAAAAGGAGAGACACAGGAAGGCAGAACCACTGGCAAGACTCCCTAGAGGTCAAGATGAGAGGGGAGGTGCCATCATGGAAAATCACTGGAGGTGAGCCTCAGATACACAGAGGACAGGGGTGTGTGCAGCTGGGCTTCTCCCATTAGGAGGACGGCAAGGGTCATCACCCACTCGCCTGCCACGTACCTGCCTCACACTGCAAGAGCTGCTCCCAGGGTGAGCTCCTGCCATCCCCACAGCGATGCCATGGGAGTCTGTCATAACCTCCCCATTCTAAAGATGGGGAAAATGAGGCTCAAAGGTGCTAAGAAGCCTCTCGGACAGGTATATGGTAAAGCCAGGATTTTTCTGACTTCAAAACCGAAGCTCTAAAAAGAAAAAGAAACGCAAGCCTCGACTTCCTCGAGGATGCAACATGGTGGTCCTCATGGGTGGTTCTCCAATAGGTGGGTGGCTGCCAGCGGTAACCTGCAGACACGCGGCCGGCATCTGAGGACCCTCCCCAGACTCCTGAAGCCTTCATTCTTCACAAGAAATCACAGTGACAAACCGCTCTTGGACAAGCCTTTCAGAGTATCGAAGACAGAGACAATAAGAATGCACTAAAAATAAAAGCTAAATCCAGAAAGCAACTGCAGGTACAGAGCAGAGACAAGCACCTTGCTTTGTCGAATTCAGAAACTAGTTCTCAAGGACATCCCTCGGGCTGAGTCCACGTTTGAGGGCTCCTCTCCAGTCATCTGATGCCCTGGTGCTCTCCTCAGTTTGGCATAGAGAGAGAGGATTATGGCAGGGCTTCCGTGGCCTCTCAAGTTCTGGTTTTGGTAAAAAGTGAGCAGGAGAAGGCAGGATGTGCATGAGAGTAGCTGGGAGAGGTTCCATGGGAAAAGCACACACTCAGTTTTGGAAATTTCCCAGTTGGGATTTGAAAGGTTGGGAAGCCTGCCCCCGACACTCCCCCTCCACAGTTAACAGAGTTCGACATCCATCAATTAGCAGCACTCCATAAATAAGTCAGCTTTTAATCACGCCAAAGGAGATCGCCAAAAATCAACTATGGAAAAGAGAAGTTGAAAACAAGGACACTGAGGTCAATGCTATTTTAACAATCTGGGAAGCTGTACTGTTCAACGCACAATGAGTAAGTGAAAGTTCCCAGGACTTCCAAAGAACTTCAAAGGCATGGCTGGTCCTCAAGGCAGGTACCTTAAGTTCCAAGGCTTCCTCACATTCATACGTGTAAATCTAAATCTTTAATCCATCTAAACCACATCAGTATCAGACACATTGACTCCTGAAATATGAAAAATAAGAAAAAAAGCCTGCCTAACATAACAAACCAAAGCACCGATAGACTAGAAACATACCGGCCAACTCAAGCTGCCCAGGGGGGTTTTTTGGTGTGTGTGCACATGTGGATAATAATATACATGTTTGAAAATCTTGATGGTAGTGTTTTCATTTGTGTTAATCAACGGAGTCCTCTGGGTAACTGCGCTGGGAGACGGGGCAGACTTAGGGTTGGGAAGTATGCAGCCAACTTCTAAAATTATCCTTCTCAAGAATGTTTCAGAAAAGAAAGTGCCCTTGGATGCTACACGTTACAAATGGCATGTTACTATATTCTTGACAAGATTCCTTCCACATTAAATAATTCTACTGAAAACAGTACATTTTAGGAAACATTTTAAAAGTCATGAGTTCTTCTCCCAAAACCCTGTCTTCTGTTATTCTGTGAAACGAACAACAGAGTCTCTGGGTCCTGGTCTTGTGTGTAAAGACACAGAGCGAATGAGATGAGGACGTGTTGCTGTTCAGTCGCTCAGTCGTGTCTGACTCTTTGTGACCCCGTGACTGCAGGCCACCAGGTTCCTCTGTTCATGGGATTCTCCAGGCAAGAATGCTGGAGTGGGTTGCCATTTTCTCCTCCAGAGGATCTTCCCAAGCCAGGAATCGAGCTCAGGTTTCTTGCATTGGCAGGCGGATTCTTTACTGCTGAGCCACCAGGGAATGAGATGATGCCCCTTTCTCATTCCTAATCCTGCCCGTGAAGTGGCCATCCTCACTATCTTCACTTCAATTTATCACTCTGATAAACGGTGATAAGCACGGATCAGTTCAGTTGAGTTGCTCAGTCGTGTCTGACTCTTTGCGACCCCATGGAATGCAGCACACCAGGCTTCCCTGTCCATCAGCAACTCCTGGAGCGTGCTCAAACTCATGTCTGTTGAGTTGGTGATGTCATCCAACCATCTCATCCTCTGTCATCCCCTCCTCTTCAATCTTTCCCAGAATCAGGGTTTTTCCTAATGAGTCAGTACTTCACATCAGGTGGCCAAAGTATTGGAATTTCAGCTTCAGCATCAGTCCTTCCAATGAATTTTTAGGACTGATCTCCATTAGAACTGACTGGTTGGATATCCTTGCAGTTCAAGGGACTCTCAAGAGTCTTCGCCAACACCACAGTTCAAAAGCATCAATTCTTCGGTGCTCAGCTTTCTTTATACTCCAACTCTCACATCCATACATGACCACTGGAAAAACCATAGCCTTGACTAGACGGACCTTTGTTGGCAAAGTAATGTCTGCTTTTCAATATGCTATCTAGGTTGGTCATAATTTTTCTTTCAAGGAGCAAGCGTCTTTTAATTTCATGGCTGCAGTCACCATCTGCAGGGATTTTGGAGCCCCCCAAAAATAAGGTCTCACTGTTTCCACTGTTTCCCCATCTATTTGCCATGAAGTGATGGGACCAGATGCCATGATCTTCGTTTTCTGAATATTGAGCTTTAAGCCAACTTTTTCACTCTCCTCTTTCACTTTCATCAAGAGTGGTTCTTTGCTTTCTGCCATTAAGAGTGGTGTCATCTGCATATCTGAGGTTATTGATATTTCTCCCGGCAATCTTGATTCCAGCTTGTGCTTCATCCAGCCCAGCATTTCTCATGATGTACTCTGCATATAAGTTAAATAAGCAGGGTGACAATATACAGCCTTGATGTACTCCTTTCCCTATTTGGAACCAGTCTGTTGTTTCATGCCCAGTTCTAACGATTGCTTCCTGACCTGCATACAGATTTCTCAAGAGGCAGGTCAGGTGGTCTGGTATTCCCATCTCTTTAAGAATTTTCCAGTTTGCTGTGGTCCACACAGTGCAAGGCCTTAAAGCAGAAGCCGTCAATACAGCAGAAGTAGACGCTTTCCTGGAACTCTCTTGCTTTTTCGATGATCCAACAAATGTTGACAATTTGATCTCTGGTTCCTCTGCCTTTTCTAAAACCAGCTTGAACATCAGGAAGTTCATGGTTCACGTATTGCTGAAGCCTGGCTTGGAGAATTTTGAGCATTACTTACTATGCTATCAACAGAGCTGCCAAGATGATAAGCAAGATTATGTTGCTAAATTATTTGAAGTCTCTTTTAAAATGTATGGGTCTAATGTTGCCTTAAAGGGTATCAAGTATAAGTGTATATCCTTAAATTCCAAGCATTTACAAAGTGCCTGCCACCCTAGGCTGTGGGGTCCCCGTGAGGGCCCTGTGTGTGCCATCTCCTATACTGTCAACATGAAAACTGCTAATACAAGGGAGAATGAAATGATTCATATGCCAAATAGAGTCACAAATAATATGCTATTAGAGCATCAGAAAAGACAGGCTAGAAGTGGAGGGAATCAGAGTTACCACCAATCTCTAGAAAAGAGACTAAAGTGCTCTGTTTGCCATTGATGGTGAGACCAATCACACATCTTTCTCCTGCATCAGTTGGGATACAGACAGACAGCTGATGTGCAAACTAAGTTACTTCAGTCATGTCTGATTCTTTGCAACCCCATGGACTGTAGCCTGCCAGGCTCCCCTGTCCATGGGATTCTCTAGGCAAGAATACTGGAGTGGGTTGTCATGCCCTCCTCCAGGAGATCTTCCTGACCCAGGGACTGAACCTGAGACAGCTGATGCTCCTTTATAAGAGAGCTCTTTCTCAGCAGAGTCTGCAGTTACAGACCCTCTCTGAAACCCCTCCGGGCCAGCCCTGCCTGTCTGAGACGCTGCAGCTGCCAGGCATGTAGTGACATCACAGATGCCAGTGAGGGAGGCCTGTAGCACTCAACCCTGGGCACGGTGTGGGACTCGGGTTTTCATCTGTTATGGACTGTGTTGAAATTCTAACCCCAATACATTGGTATTTGGAGACGGGGGTCTTTGGGAGGTAATTAGGTCATGAGGGTGCTACTCTCTTGAGTGGATTAGTGCCCTTGTGAGATGTAACAAGAAAGGTAGCTTGCTTTTTTTTTTTTTCCCCGCTTTGTGAGGACACAGTGAGAAGTCAGCTGTCCACAGCCCAGAAAAGGGCCCTCATCAGAACCAGACCGTGCTCACCCTGTGATCTTGGACTTCCAGCCTCCATAACTGTGAAGAACAAATGACTGCTGTTGATGAGCCACCCAGTGTGTGTTTGGATGTTCTCTTATAGCAGCCAGGACTAAGGCATCATCTTAAACCTGTTACTATGAGACCTTAGGCAAGTCCATAACGTCTTAGTCTGTTTTTCCAAATCTGGCTGGATCGGGCCAGTGGTTCTCGGTGAAGGAGGGTGGTCTTTATCAGCTGCCTCCCTTCCCCACGAGGATTCCATCGGTGGGGGAGATACATACATCACAGAGAGAAACAAACAGCACAGATGGAGGGAGATGAGCAGGACAGCACCCGGACTTGGATGTGAAGATGAGGGACGAGCTTTCAAAAGCAGAAGCTCTTTCAAGACTTAAAGGTACAGCCTCCTGAGTATAGTGATTTTACCAGACTAGTTGATAATGAGTAAGCTGACCATCAAAAGCATGGGTTTGCCCATTAACCAAATGTCACACCTCACAGAACTGATAGAGCCAGAAGCACAGCTCTCCATTCAGCAGAATAAACTCATCCCCTAAGAAGACAAGATGCTCAGGAAGAAGAGCGCTCAGATGCAGTGCCCCAGGGAACACAGACCCCTCCACAGGGCAGCTCAGAGAGAGCAAATCCCACCTTCCAGCATCGAACACTCCAACACACCAGCCCCAACACAACAGGGGCAGGAACGCTGAGAGGGCCCACATAGAAAATGCATGCATGGCTCAGAAATCCCTGGTCTAGCCCCAGTTCTGCCATTAAGTTACTGTGTGACCTTGGGCTGGTCATCCACAAAATGAAAGTTTGGATCAGATCATCTCTAAGGTACCTTCCAGCACAGAATGTAACTGAATTACTTTTTATTGTGTTCCATAAAAGTCCATCTTGCTCCTAGAATCCTTGCAGCATCGTTAAGGTCAGTATATACGTCTCCATTTATGGGCTCAGTTTTTTAAATTACTGCATTCCCAGGTTTCCCAGGACAGCCACCCAGAACACAAGGCTGAGGTGCAGAATGGGTGAAGCTTGTTTTTTCTGGCTTCTTGACAATTCCCTCTGGCTAAATTCTACCCACAATGCTGCCAAGTCTCTAGCACTTCTGGCACCGAGGGTTGATCTATAGTATTCACAGGGCTCGTGACACAGTGACAGATGAAGAAATTAAATCTTTCACCAAACTTGAACAGGTATTCTGAATGGTAATTTTTATCTTGCTCCTTCCCAGATGCAGAAGTGTCAACAGTTGAGAGATACTATGGTGCTGGTAAAGAACATTAGAAAAATAGACTTGCCTCTCAAATGATCTCTTATTATCTTGCAAATATATTATTTTTGCTGTAGCCATTTTTTTTTAGTTTACTTCATGTTATGCTCCAGCTGCAAGGAAATTGAGAACATACTGTTCCTACTTTCAAAAAAAAAGATTTAAACATCAACAGAAGAAATATTTCGCCATGAAAATGAAAACTATGTGTAAATATTTATAGAACTGAATTTATTCAATCAATTTATTGGGTCAGGCCAAGGGAAGGATGCTTTTTTTGGTACCTGAGAGTCAGCAAGACAGGAGAAAATTGTAATCTCAATGTTCAAATAAATAGCAATACTGTTTATAGATATCAATTTTTTTAAATATGCATACAGAGTACAATGGGTGTTACTCTCAAGAAATCTACAATTTCTGTATACTACTTACTACATATACCAGATAGCAAAATGAAAAGTAAGAATGAGAAACACAGATATTTAACCCAATAAATATTTTTAAAATCATTAAAATATGTTTTCATTCCATGCCGTGTCCAGTTAAGCAAGACAGGGGTAAAGAGTAAACAAAAACAATATTGGGAGTAATACGCAGTAAGAAAGAATGAACTATTGGTCCATGTAGGAGTAAGAATGATAATCATGCTGAGGGAAAGAAGCCAGACAAATAGAAAATATACTGTACGATTCCATAATATAAAATTCTAGCAGGTCAGAGTTTGCCTGGGGGTGGGCATAGAAGGTCAGGGGCACCAGGAGAGGCAGCATGGTGGGATTACCAAGGGGCAGATGGAAACTTTCCTGGTGATGTGTATCTGATCACTATCTTGATTTGGGGGATGGTTTCATATGTGTATTAAAACTAATAGCTTTGAAACATGTATATTACCATATGTGAAATAGATCCCCAGTCCAGGTTTGATGCATGAGACAGGGTGCTCAGGGCTGGTGCACTGGAACGACCCCGAGGGATGGGATGGGGAGGGAGGTGGGAGGGGGTTCAGGATGGGGAACACATGTACACCCATGGCTGATTCGTGTCAATGTATGGCAAAAAACACTATAATACTGTAATTAGCCTCCAATTAAAATAAATAAATAAATTTTTTAAAAAACTAATCAAGTTGTATACTTAATTTTTTTATAGTACCTCTGAAGGTGGAATGCATCTTTTTCAAAATATTTATTTATTTGGCTGCACCAGGTCTTCATTGCTGCACATGGGACCTTTGAGCTTCGATCTCCATCGCAGCGTGTGAGATCTTTTAGTCGTCAGTGAGAACTCTTAGCTGCAGCATGTGAGATCTGGCTCTCCAACTAGGGATGGAACCTGGGTCCCCAGCAGTGGGGCTACTGAACCACCAGGGAAGCCCATGTATACTTTAAATATGTGAGTTTATTGCAGAGCAATTACTGAATAGACAAAAATAGGGAAAATTTTTTTAAAGACTGAGTAGTTATATTTTGAGGCAATTAAGATCGTTGTTGGATGAAAAGCTACAGAAAACAACACGCTAGACTAGAACCCATAAAAGCCTCCAGAAGCAAGATTTATGATTGTTGTTTACATATACACACATATAAATATAGTTTTTTATTTCCTTCATATTTTTGATAGAAAGAGCTCTAACTACCTTTAGAGTTACAGTAACAATCGCTAACATTTATTGAGCACTTATAGACCAGGGCTTCCCAGGTGGCACAAAAGGTAAAGAACCTGCCTGCCAATGCAGGAGACACAGGTGTGATCCCTGGGTCAGGAAGATGCCCTGGAGTAGGAAGTGGCAACGCACTCCAATATTTCTTGCCTGGAAAATTCCATGGACAGATAAGTCTGGCGGGCTACAATCCATGGGGTTGCAAAGAGCTGGGCACAACTGGGGACACGTACACTCTAGACCAGGCCCCGGTCTTACGGACGGAGCCATTTGCTCCTCAGCTAAGGAACCTAAGGCAGAGGCACTGCAGGATAGCAAAGTTCAAAGAAGTTAAGTATCTTGCTTCACATCCTTCACCAGCCCAGAGGTGGAGCTAGGTATAAACCCAGGCTGAGCTTCTGAACTACATCTCTCCCTCTGCTAGACACACAGGATCCTAGGCCAAGGCTGTCGGTCACGATTTGCTGACTCACACCTCTGACAGCTTAAAGAAACTCTGTACGTGAAACAGCTACATTTCTAAGTCTGAAGGCTATTCAGAAAAGTCAGTAATGAAGCAATGGTGCGAGGCAGGGGAACTGTGGTGGGGGAGCAGGGGAAATCATGCCCAGAAATCAACAGATTTGGGTTTGGCCGTGTCCTCAGTGATGACTATACACTTGGGCAAGCCATTTCTCTTCCTGGAGTCTATTTCCTCTTCAGTAATATCAAGGGTTTGGACTAATTGATTCCTAAGACTCCTTCCAACCAGTCCATTCTAAAGGAGATCAGCCCTGGGTGTTCTTTGGAAGGAATGATGCTAAAGCTGAAATTCCAATACTTTGGCCACCTCATGCGAAGAGTTGACTCATTGGAAAGACTGTGATGCTGGGAGGGATTGGGGGCAGGAGGAGAAGGGGATGACAGAGGATGAGATGGCTGGATGGCATCACCGACCCGATGGACGTGAGTTTGAGTGAACTCCTGGAGCTGGTGATGGATAGGGAGGCCTGGCGTGCTGCAATTCCTGGGGTCGCAAAGAGTCGGACACAACTGAGCAACTGAACTGAACTGAGCTGAACTGAAGACTCCTTCCAGCTTGGTGATTCTGCCAGTTCTCTTTGGGATAATGCCCCTTGCATTTTGTAACTTGAATAAAAAATTTTCCATGACACAAACACATTTCCAATACAAAGCTTCCTCCATCCCTTAAGATACCTGGAGCTCTCCCACACCTCGCAAATTCCTTCATTATTCCCCAAAGATATTCTGTTCCCAAGGGACCACCCTAAGGGAAAGCCCAAGGAAAAGGAGAAGAGTCCCCCAGTCAGAGCCCACCATGTTCTCCTCTACACACTAACAATCTTTTTCACTTTAAAAACTCTACAATGTTGATTTGGGAGGTGTGGCCGAGACGCTAAGGTAGGAAAATCCTGAGCTCATCTATTCCCGTAGACGCACCAAAATTACAGTTATTTACAGGGCAACTATCTATGAGCATGAAAAGAGCAACAGAAAAGATTTTCCACAACTAAATATACATCAAAAGAACCTCGAGGAGATGGGTCAGAGGTTGGAGATACGGTACAGTCAAGACCTGTACACCTGGTGGATAGCCACAATTGCAGAGGCTTTCCCTCACAATCAAGGGGTCCAAGCCTCACACTGCATTCCACATGCCAGGGGTCCTGCAATGGAAAGACAAGCGCCCCAGAATGTCTGGCTCTGAAGGCCAGGGGGGCACATGTGGGAGAACCTGTCAGCCAACCAAGGACAGCCTTGCCCACCAGCCACACCCCGATAAGTCAGCCTCATCCCAGCAGAAGAGCCCCCAGAGCGAACACAGGGGCACTCCCAAGCATGCTGCCCTGTTGAGGGGCGTGCACTACCCCCCCCAGCACATTTCCTGTATAAAAGAATAGATATATGTGTTTTTATAACTGAATCATTGTGCTATATGCCCCAAACTAATACAACATTGTAAATCAATTATATGTCAAAAAAAAAAATTGTTTAATCTGCATAAATCAATGTGAGGACAGTTTAAAAGACCTCTGAGAAAACTCAAGCATATTAACGCTAACATTTTAGGGGTCCCAGAAGGAGAAGAGAGAGAAAGGGGCAGAGAATTTATTGGAAGAAATAATAGCTGAAAAATTCACTAACCTGGGAAAAGAAATTAGACATCTAAGCCCAGGAAGGAAGCACTGAGAGTCCCAAACAAGATGCACCCAAAGAGGTCCACACAAAGACATGCTGTAATTAAACTAACAAGAGTTAAAGATAAACAGGGGACCCCGAAAGCAGTAAGAGAAAAGCAACTTGTTACATGGACGGGAACTCCCCTAAGACTATCCTCTGACTTTCCAGCAGAAATTTTTCAGGTCCGAGGGAGTGACACAATATATTCAAAACATAAGAAGAAAGGAGAATACTATACCTGGCAAGGGGTTTCCCAGGTGGTGCTAGTGGTAAAGAACCCACCTGCCAATGCAGGAGACATGGGTTCAATCCCTGGGTGGGGAAGATCCCCTGGAGGAGGGCATGGCAACCCACCCCAGTATTCTTGTCTGGAGAATCTCCATGGACAGAGGAGCCTGGTGGGCTACAGTCCACAGGGTCACACAGAACAGGACATGACTGAAGCGATGTAGCATGCATACCTGGCAAGCCTATCATTCAAGTTTGAGAAAGAAAGTTTTATGGACAAGCAAAAGGTAAAGAGTTCAACACCACTAAACTGGCTTTGCACGAAATGCTAAACTTCTCTAAACAGAAAAGACCAAAATTAGACAAATGAAAATGAAAATGCAACGATCCAAAATCAGCAAATATAGCAAAAGCAGTTCTGAAAGGTAAGTTTATAATGATAAAACCTACCTTAGGGAACAAGAAAAAAAACTCAATAAACAACCTAAATGTACCCCTAGAGAAACTAGAAAAAGAAGAAAAAACAAAACCTAAAGTTAGCAGAAGGAGAGAAAAAAAAAGATCAGAGCAGAAATAAATAAAATAGAGACTAAAAAACAAAAAGAATAAAAAAGATCAGTGAAAGTAAGAGCTGCTTCTCTGAAAATATAAACAGATTGATAAGCCTAAGCCAGATTCATCAAGAAAACAAAAAGGGAGGAGGGGGCCCAAATCTATAAAAACAGAAATAAAAAAGAAGTTACAGCCAACACCACAGATAAACAAAGAATCATAAGAGACTACTACAAACAACTATATACCAATAAAATGGACAACCTGGAAGAAATTTCAAATTCCTAGAAATGTGAAATCTCCCAAGACTGAACCAGGAAGAAATAGAAAATATGAGCAGATCAATTGCTAGCAAAAAAATTAAACTGGCAATTTTAAAAACTCCCAGTAAGCCAAAGTTCAGGACCAGACACCTTCACAGATGAATTCTACCAAACACCTATCCTTCTCAAACTATTCCAAACACCTGAACAGAAAGGAATGCTTTCAAACTCATTCTACCAGGCCCACATCACCCTGATAACAAAACCAGACAAAGATACCCCAACAAAAGAGAAAATTACAGACCAATATCACTGATGAACATAGATGCAAAAATGCTTAACAGAATATTAGTAAGTCAAATTCAACAGTACATTAAAAGGACCATACACCATGATGAAGTGGAATTTACCTGAGGATGTAAGATGGCTCAATATCTGCAAAGCAATTAATGTGATACACTACAATAGCAAATTGAAGAATAAGAATTATATGATCATCTCAATAGATGAAGAAACAACTTTTGACAAAATTCAACATCCATTTACAATAAACACTCTCAACAAACTGGCATAGAGGAAGCATAACTCAACATAACAAAGATCATATACAGTAAGCCCATAGCTAGCATCATGCGCATTGGTGGAAAACTGAAAGCATTTTCTCTAAGATCAGGAACAAGATAAGGATGCTTACACTCAGCACTGTTACTCAACATAGTGTTAGAAATCCTAGCCACAGCAATCAGAAAAGAAAAAGAAAGGCGCCCAAACTGGAAAAGAAGTAAAACTCACTATTTGCAGATGACATAATACTATATACAGAAAATCCTAGAGATGGCACCAAAAAAGCTGTTAGAACTAATAAAGGAGTTCAGTCCAGCTGCAGGCTATAAAATCAATATACAGAAACCCATTGTTATTTCTATAACAAACTATTGACAAACTGTCAGAAAGAGAAACAAAGAAAATAATCCAATTCACAATTGCATCAAAAAGAATAAGATACCTAGGAATAAGTCTAATCAAGGAGGTGAAACATCTGTACTCAGAAAACTCTAAGATCCTGACAAAAGAAACTGAGGATGACCAGACAGACGGAAAGACATGTATCCTCGTGGATTGAAAGAATATTGTTAACAAGACCATACTGCTCAATCTACAGATGCAACCCAATTTCTATAAAAAATTCCAATGGCATTTTGCAAAGAAGTAGAATATTTTTCACAGAACTGACTTCAGACTACACTACAAAGTTAGAGTAATAAAAATGGTATGGAACTGACACAAAAACAGACACATAGTTCAAAAGAACAGAAAAGAGTTCAGACATATATCCACATTCATACGGCCAATTAGCCTATGACAAAGGGGTCAAGAATATACAATGAAGAAAAGACAGCCTCTTCACTGAATGGTGGTCAGAAAACAGGACAGTGACATCCAAGAGAATCAAACTGAACTAGTTTCTCACAAAATGTACAAAAATAAATTCAAAATGATTAAAGACTTAAATGCAGGGCATGAAACCATCAACCTCCTACTAGAAAACATAAGCAATGTGATCTTTGACATCAGTCTTAGCAATATATTTTTGATATGTCTTCTCAGACCAAAAAAAAGAGTAAAAATAAACAAATGGAAATACAGCAAACTAAAAAACTCCTCCACAGTTAAGGAGGCAATCAATAAAATGAAAAGGCAGCCTACTGAATGGGAGAAGCTATTTGCAAAGGATAAATCTGATTAGAGTTCTCATACAAGTCAACATCGAAACAAACAAACCTGACTGAGATATGAGCAGAAGACACGAAAGCCATTTTTCCAAGAAGACACACAGATGGCCAGAAGACACATGAAAGGATGCTCAGCATCACCAATCATCAGGGAACTGCAGCCCAAAACCACAGTGAGATAATGCCTCATGCCTGTCAGAATGGCCACCATCAAAAACACCAGGAGTAGCAAGATGTGGAGAAAAGGGAACCCTTGTGCACTGCTGGAGGGAAAGTAGTTGATATAGCCAATGTGGAAATCAGCATGGAGATTCACTGGAAAAATAAAAACAGAACTGCCATATAATCCAGCAATTTCACCTGTAGGTTTTTACTCAAAGAAAACAAAAACAGCAATTCCAAAGGATATATGCACCTTTATGTTCACTGAAGTATCGTTTACAATAGCCAAAACATGGAAGCAACGTACATGTCCATTAGTAGATGAACGGATAAAGCAAATGTGAAAGTGAAAGTCACTCAGTCGTGTCTGACTCTTTGTGACCCCATGGAACAGTCCATGGAATTCTCCAGGCCAGAATACTGGAGTGGGTAGCCTTTCCCTTCTCCAGGGGATCTTCACAACCCAGGGATCAAACCAGGGCCTCCTGCATTGCAGGCAGATTCTTTTTTAATTTTAATTTTTACTTTATTTTGCTTTACAATACTGTATTGGTTTTGCCATACATTGACATGAATCTGCCACGGGTGTACATGAGTTCCCAATCCTGAGCCCCTCTCCCACCTCCTACCCCATATCATCTCTCTGGATCTTCCCCGTGCACCAGCCCCAAGCATCCTGTATCCTGTATCAAACATAGACTGGCGATTCATTTCTTACATGATATTATACATGTTTCAATGCCACTCTCCCAAATCATCCCACCCTCTCTGTCTCCCTCAGAGTCCAAAAGTCCGTTCTATACATCTGTGTCTCTTTTGCTGTCTCACATACAGGGTTATCATTACCATCTTTCTAAATTCCATGTGTTAGTATACTGTATTGGTGTTTTTCTTTCTGGCTTACTTCACTCTGTATAATAGGCTCCAGTTTCATCCACCTCATTAGAACTGATTCAAATGTATTCTTTTTAATGGCTGAGTAATACTCCATTGTGTATAAGTACCACAGCTTTCTTATCCATTCATCTGCTGATGGACATCTAGGTGTTTCCATGTCCTGGCTATTATAAACAGTGCTGCAATGAACATTGGGGTACACGTGTCTCTTGCAATTCTGGTTTCCTCGGTGTGTATGCCCAGCAGTGGGATTGCTGGGTCATAAGGCAGCTCTATTTGCAATTTTTAAAGGAATCTCCACACTGTTCTCCATAGTGGCTGTACTAGTTTGCATTCCCACCAACAGTGTAAGAGGGTTCCCTTTTCTCCACACCTTCTCCAGCATTTATTGCTTGTAGACTTTTGGATCACACCCATTCTGACTGGTGTGGTTTTGATTGTGGTTTTGATTTGCATTTCTCTAATAATGAGTGATGTTGAGCATCTTTTCATGTGTTTGTTAGCCATCCATATGTCTTCTTTGGAGAAATGTCTATTTAGTTCTTTGACCCATTTTTTGATTGGGTCGTTTATTTTTCTGGAATTGAGCTGCATAAGTTGCTTGTATATTTTTGAGATTAGTTGTTTGTCAGTTGCTTCATTTGCTATTATTTTCTCCCATTCAGAAGGCTGTCTTTTCACCTTGCTTATAGTTTCCTTTGTTGTGCAGAAGCTTTTAATTTTAATTAGATCCCATTTGTTTATTTTTGCTTTTATTTCCAGAATTCTGGGATGTGGATCATAGAGGATCCTGCTGTGATTTAGGTCAGATAGTGTTTTGCCTATGTTCTCCTCTAGGAGTTTTATAGTTTCTGGTCTTACATTTAGATCTTTAATCCATTTTGAGTTTATTTTTGTGTATGGTGTTAGAAAATTATCTAATTTCATTCTTTTACAAGTGATTGAACAGTTTTCCGAGCACCACTTGTTAAAGAGATTGTCTTTACTCCATTGTATATTCTTGCCTCCTTTGTGGAAGATAAGGTGTCCATAGGTGTGTGGATTTATCTCTGGGCTTTCTATTTTGTTCCATTGATCTATATTTCTGTCTTTGTGCCAGTACCATACTGTCTTGATGACTGTGGCTTTGTAGTAGAGCCTGAAGTCAGGCAGGTTGATTCCTCCAGTTCCATTCTTCTTTCTCAAGATTGCTTCGGCTATTCGAGATTTTTTGTATTTCCATACAAATTGTGAAATTATTTGTTCTAGCTCTATGAAAAATACTGCTGGTAGCTTGATAGGGATTGCATTGAATCTGTAGATTGCTTTGGGTAGTATACTCATTTTCACTATATTGATTCTTCCAATCCATGAACATGGTATATTTCTCCATTAGTGTCCTCTTTGATTTCTTTCATCAGTATTTTATAGTATATATAGGTCTTTAGTTTCTTTAGGTAGATATATTCCTAAGTATTTTATTCTTTTCGTTGCAATGGTGAATGGAATTGTTTCCTTAATTTCTTTTTCTACTTTCTCATTATTAGTGTATAGGAATGCAAGGGATTTCTGAGTGTTGATTTTATATCCTGCAACTTTACTATATTCATTGATTAGCTCTAGTAATTTTCTGGTGGAGTCTTTAGGGTTTTCTAGGTAGAGGATCATGTCATCTGCAAACAGTGAGAGTTTTACTTCTTTCCAACTTAGATTCCTTTTATTTCTTTTTCTGCTCTGATTGCTAAGGCCAAAACTTCCAGAACTATGTTGAATAGTAGCAGTGAAAGTGGGCACCCTTGTCTTGTTCCTGACTTTAAGGAAAATGCTTTCAATTTTTCAGCATTGAGGATAATGTTTGCTGTGGGTTTGTCATATATAGCTTTTATTATGTTGAGGTATGTTCCTTCTATTCTACAGGCAGATTCTTTACCAGCTGAGCTACCAGGGAAGCCCAAGAAGGTGTGGTGTATATACAATACAAAATACTACTCAACCACACACACAAAAATGAAATCTTGCCATATGCAACAACATAGATAGATCTAGGGAGTATCATGCTGAATAAAGTAAGTCAGTCAGAAAAAGACAAATACTACATGAGTTCACTTATATGTGGAATCTAAAACAAAATGAACGCAGACTCTTAAATATACAGAACAAATGGGTGGTTGCTGGAGGGAGGGGAGTGGCGGACTGAATGAAATAGGCGAAGGGGATTAAGTGGTACAAACACCCAGTTATATGAGTTATATAATGAATAAGTCACAGCAATGTAACATACCACATATGGAAGATGGCCCATAACACCGTAATGTCTGTATATGGGGACAGATGGTCCCTGCACTCACTGTGGTGACCATTTCATAATGGATGCAAATGTCAAACCATTATGTGATCGTGAAACTAACATCATATTGTACACTGACTATATTTCAATTAAAAAATAAAAGATACAGTTTTTTTAAAGTTGGTTTGGGCTTTCAGGTGGTGAAAGGGAGGCATCCCATTGCCCAGAGCTCATTCCATTCTCCCTGTAAAGCTTCCAACATCCGAGATGATCCAAAGTACTGGGCATGTTGTGGCCATGGGGCCAGACTGCATTTATCTCCATTCCCCTAGGTTCTCCAAAGTGGCTGTTCTCTCCTTGCACTAAAAACACATCATTTTCTCTTTTTAAATGAAAGATTTTTGTGACCCTCTGGGGAGACATAAAAAATAAGAGCAACTAAATAAGGCAATTGTAAACCATTTCAGCATCTATAAAACCGTCTCCTTTGTCACAAAAGAAAAGAAGGAAAAGCAGCTGGAAAAAGAATGCAACTGACAAGAAACCAGATATCCCCAAACACAACTTCTCCCTGAGTTTTCTTCTCTCTATTGAGGGTTTCAGCTGCCTTGAACTTTATTTCCGGGAAAAGCACTTCTCAAGTGTGATAACTACTGTCATGATGCATTGTGAGGCACACTTAAAAATTAGAGGAAGCATAATGACTATTTTTCTCTAATTCCACCTGTCTTTCTGCCCTACATTTTTATTCTTTGGTTCATTTTATTTGGTTCATACACTCTTCATAGATGTCCTGTGCTAACTCAGAACATATAGTTTATATTTTTATGGACCCATTTAGCAATCACTATACTACAATAAACCAGAGATTTAAACCTAGTTCAGCTTTGGACTTCCCTGGTTGTCCAGTGGTTAAGAATCCAGCTCCCAATGCAGGCAACACGGGTTTGACCGCTGGTGTGAGAAGATTCTACATATGGCAGGGTAAGTGGTGATGGACACGGAGGCCTGGCGTGCTGCAGCCCATGGGGTTGCAAAGAGTCGGACACAACTGCGTGACTGAACTGAACTGAACTGAGTCCACACGCTACAACTGCTGGAGCCCACGTGCCCGAGCGCCTGAGCTCTGCAACAAGAGAAGCTCCTGCAGTGAGAAGCGCCCACTCGCTGCAACTAGAGAAGGCCCCCAGGCAGCAACAAAGACCCAGCGCAGCCAAAAAAATTAATAAACGAAAAAATTCGGATACCCTCTTTCCCACACAAAACTCGAGATTTACAAAGTTCACTTCCAACCTTTGTCATTGCACAGGAAAGGGTTTACGTGGCTATGTTTGGATATGGACACCATTTTCCAACTTTTTGCCTGAATTCTCCATGTATCTACTAGGTCCTGGTATCTGTCGTTTTAAAAGGACAAATATTCCACTGTATCACTGAAATGGTTTCATTAAGCCATCTTTCAGCTAGTTGTTTCCACTGTTATAATTCGGTCAAGCATTTTTAAATAAATAAATTTTGTTTATCCTTTGGAGCTATTTTCTCAGGCTGTAATTTGAAAAAGTGGGATTACCAGCTTAAAGACCATAATCAGCTGGATGACTTTTATTATAAGTTGCCAGGGGCTCTCTTCAAGAGGTATTACCAATTTGCAACATCACCAGAAAAATATGAGTTTAGCTTTTCCTTCATAGTCTCTTTAACACTAGGCTTTCTGGGTTTTATTTATTCAGGGTGATTTCAAAAGATGGATGTAAAGTCTCTTAGCTCTTTGAATCTGTCATACATCTGTTTAAAACTCTCACTGCCTCTTCTTGAAAATAGGTATTGATCACCTACTACACGCCAGGAGCCTTCTGTGCCCTATAACTCACTTAGTACCCCTGACTGCCGCATAATGTAGACACTAGAAATTTCATTTGCACTAAAGAAACTGACTCTCAAAAACATAAATAATGTGCGCAAGATTCAAAGGCTGGTAATTGATGACAGGATTCAACCTCATTATCTACTTCCTGTGAATTCTCCGTACACCATCCTCATAACCACAACCTTTAAACATCTTGCTTGTTTTTCTTCTCTCTCTCTTTTTGGTTTATTTATCCTGTTTATCAAGCATAAGACATGCAAGTAAAGTGATGAAGTTGTCTTCATCTTAAAGGTACAGCCAATGCAATTCGAAGATTCATACATGATACAACCCCCACACAGATCAAAACACAGGATCTTTTACCAACTTGAGATCTCGTCTCTGCTTTTTAAACACAGATCGGTACTGTGCTTCTCATTCTACATAGGCCCTGGTACTAAAGCTATGCAAACAGCTGTTTAATAAACTGCTGAATCATAGAAGGTTGAAACGTAGAAGTGACCTGAGAGATTATGCGTCCCAACTTCTTAAACTTGCAGATGTGGAAACGGAAGCCAGGAAGAAAGAGGCTTCTCCAGCATCTGATAACACAGGCTGTTTCAGCCACACTGCCCACGCAGGCCTGGCAGGCGGCTTGCCACACCTTACACAGGAGGTGAGGTGAGGTGACGAGGAAGCAGGGTGCACAGCAGAGGAAGGGCCTAGACAGAAGTTTTGGCTTTTTTTTTTCTTTATTTATTTTAAATGAGCCTTCAAGTAACCAAAGGGTCAAATCACAGCACGCTGACCTTACTGTAAAATACTATTTTTTTTCTTACATAAAAGTATCAACAGTTGAAGTCAAATGAGACTGCATGTCACAGCAGTCTCTTGGAGGGGTAGACATTTATTCCAATCATGTTCCATTGCTCATGACTTCATTCCAACACCCTCTTTCACAAGAACTTTCAGAGCTAATTTGAGTCCATTTTATTTTTTGAAGCTATAAAATTGGCAACAACAGAACTGGATGTGTACCTTTCAAATCATTAGAAAGAAAACAAAAATACAATCCATATCACAAAAGCACAGAGAACAAGAGGCATAAAATGTTAAAAAAATTATTTAACAAAGGAGCAAATCTATAAAATATGACAATAAATGTGAATGGGTTAAATAGACCCCCAAAAAGGAAAAGATTTTTATCATCCAATTATATGCTATTTATAAGATGGACCTAATACTGAATGACCCAAAATCAAACATAAAAATAAGAGCAAAGCGTGTCTAGAAAATACAAATGGAAAGAAGGGTTAGATGGCAATATTTATACCAAATAAAGCAGACACTGGAGCAAAAGAACATTTAATAAAAAAAAAGACTATGTGAAAAATTTCGACCTCACTAACAGGTCATGTATGGATGTGAGAGTTGGACTGTGAAGAAGGCTGAGTGCTGAAGAATTGATGCTTTTGAACTGTGGTGTTGGAGAAGACTCTTGAGAGTCCCTTGGACTGCAAGGAGATCCAACCAGTCCATTCTGAAGGAGATCAGCCCTGGGATTTCTTTGGAAAGAATGAAGCTAAAGCTGAAACTCCAGTCCTTTGGCAACCTCATGCCAAGAGTTGACTCATTGGAAAAGACTCTGATGCTGGGAGGAATTGGGGGCAGGAGGAAAAGGGGACGACCGAGGATGAGATGGCTGGATGGCATCACTGACTCGATGGACTTGAGTCTGAGTGAACTCTGGGAGTTGGTGATGGACAGGAGGCCTGGTGTGCTGCGATTCACGGGGTCCCAAAGAGTCAGACACGACTGAGTGACTGAACTGAACTGAACAGTAAAAATTTCACTTTTAAGAAGCAGTTTAGTTTATCAAACTAGTAAATATTTCTATCATTGAGTGTACAGACAAATAAACGCATCCAGAAACTGCTATTAAGAGACAACAGGAAAACGGTGAATACACCATGGATACATATGATGGGATAAAATGTAACCCCCAAAGATCAGATTTTGAATGGGAATACACTCATTATACAGTACTAAGTAAAAGAGGCAGTGAGATCTCAATTTGTCTTAAATAAAATATACATGTGAGATATTTTTAAAATTAGAAAAAATATACCAAAATAATACTTATGCTAAATTAGGGTAGATCTTTAGGTTACTTTTGTTTTAATAGTAATGGCCACAATTATTAACTACTTTTTTTTAAATCTGTCCAGAACTCAAGTACTATATATATATCATCTATTTTAATCCTCAGAACAACCCTAAGAGGTGGCAACTATTATCTTTTTTTTGCCCCTGGCCGCACTGTGCAGTACGCAGGATCCTAGTTCCCCGACCAAGGATGGAACCCACATCCCCACCGCACACTGAAGTCCCACTGGACCACCAGGGAATTACTTTTTACACTCAAGGAATCTCTGGTCTTGAAGGGACCAGAAGCTTAAACATCTTGGGGTCCAGAAGCTTAAACATCACTTTTTCATGGTAATCTCATCTCTGGTGATAATGTTGATAAGAAAAGACTTTGGAGTTAAGACATATGCACGTTCAAACATTGGTATCATTGCATGATAGCTACATGACTTTAGGAAAATCATTTAACTTTTTCGAGCTTCAGTTTTAAAATAGGCATACCAACAGTACTGACCTCACTGGATTGTTTCCAGCATTAAAAACAATAGTGTGTTCTTCAAACCTGTTACTTCCTTCTTCACAGTATTTTCTACTTTGAATTTTAATAAGGCTTTCGGTAAACCAGGTCTTTGTGTGAAAACTGGATAAGATTTTTTATTATCTTGTCTAGCTATTTGTGAAAGATATATGGGGACAAAATTGGGACATTTGCAAGGATAAAACACCTCAACTTTTTGAGTGCCTAATATGTTGCTGCCAAAGGTCTGTCTAGTCAAAGCTATCATTTTTCCAGTAGTCATGTATGGATGTGAGAGTTGGACTACAAAGAAGGCTAAGCGCTGAAGAATTGATGCTTTTGAACTGTGGTGTTGGAGAAGACTCTTGAGAGTCCCTTGGACTGCAAGGAGATCCAACCAGTCCATCCTAAAGGAGATCAGTCCTGGGTGTTCACTGGAAGGACTGATGTTGAAGCTGAAACTCCAATACTTTGGCCACCTCATGCGAAGAGTTGACTCATTGGAAAAGACCCTGATGCTAGGAAAGATTGAAGGCAGGAGGAGAAGGGGACGACAGAGAATGAGATGGTTGGGTGGCGTCACCAACTCAATGGACATGAGTTTGAGTAAACTCCGGGAGTTGGCAATGGACAGGGAGGCCTGGGTGGCAGTCCACGGGGTCGCAAAGAGTCGGACACGACTGAGTGACTCAACTGAACTGAACTAAAACCGAAGATTCACATGTCATTGACTTAGCAATCCCACTCCTAAATATTTGCTCAACAGAATGTTGCTCAACGGAACTGAATATTAGCAACTGCTCTCTGAGGTATTATTTCAGCTCACATATCTTGGGCTTTCTTGTCTACTCAAGCACACCAACATGCACACCCCCCAGAATCGCTCTCTCACATGACTCTATCTCCTTTTTTAACACCACCAGTGTCTAATGGCATCTAAATATAGCCATTACTGAGTAAAGGAATGAATGGTCCCTATAATCCTACAATAGCTTGGGCAGAGAGGCTGACCTTGCTTTTACAAGCAAAGCACCTAGGTTTCCATAGGTAAACCCACCTGTGCGTGTTAGCACAGTTCATGAGACCTAATCAAACAAGCTCTTTCTAAGTTCTTCCTCTTTCTATTGCATCGTGCATGCTCTACAGATTTTGAGGGCTTCCGAGGTGGTGCAGTGGTAAAAAATCTGCCTGCCAATGCAGGGGAAGCAGGAGAAGTGGGTTCAATCCCTGAGTTGGGAATGTCCCCTGGAGGAGGAAATGGCAACCCACTCCAGTATTCTTGCCTGGAGAATCCCATGGACAGAGGAGCCTGGACAGCTATAGTCCAAAAGGCTGCAAAGAGCTGGACAAGACTAAGCACATCCCTATTTAAAAAAAAAAAAAAAAGAGGGCCTAAAGGCCAAGATAAAGGAAAAGATGGCCTGAGAGGACTTTGCTTCCTTAAATGAATTCAGGCATCCTGACTTCCTGATACAGAAAAATCCTATCCCAGGGCACTGGCAAGGAAGTCAGAAAAAAGACTTCTTGTACTGGATGAAAACTCTGAGACTCTGAGCACCTCCTGGCTCTGCAACCATGATGTTCAGAGTTTTCTTCCAAGGACTGACTAGTTTTTAACTAGAATATAGACTGGGTTGATTTTCTTCTTTCCTCTAGGTTCTCCAAATGAACATAAAGTAAGCAAACTGATAAACAATAAAGAAGGCAGTAACACAGTTCAACCACCCACTTGGTTCACCAATTTGTCCTGCAAAGACAGATCTGCCAGCGTTAGAGACGAGAGTGTGCAAGTTCTCACGGGTAATTCTGAACAGAAGTTCCAAACGTATTTTAAGCGAAGGCAGTCTCCTGGGAACAGCCCCCTGGATATCGTCACTGAATTACTTTGCATTCATTTTGATGTACATATTTTACATGTGAGGGTGTCTTAAAATAAAATTGTACTGATTTATGTTACCATGTCATTTATTCAACAATACGAAGGAAGAATAGACAAGCTTTTACAAGAGGGACTCAGTAGAAGTCAGCACGTTCCTATGAGCTTACAATGAGACTTGTCCTCCCATCATGATTAGGAAATAATCAGAATTCCAGATCTTTCGAGAAGTTCTCTATCTCTGCACAATATATACCCCAACCTTACCATCCATCGGCCATCAAGTATGACCGTAAGGACCACAGGCCTGGAAGAACCCCAGCAATCGTGGTGCCCAGTGTCCCCCATCCTGGGAACCAGGGTCCAGGGAGGGGCGCGTCCTGCCCAGCTCTTAACTGGCACGCTGTCCGAGCATAGCTGCATCCGTCACACTTTCTGGTTTTTTCCTTCCCGCTGGATCTACATAATGTAATTATTACTACCACCCATTTTCTTCCATGTCGAACTCTTCACCTCAAAACAAGTGAAATGTTTAATGGGGTGGGGAGCCGGTGGTTGAAACAGGCCAACCTCCATTTCCCACTCATCCCACAGAAACGTGCCAACTGACCCCAAGGGCCCAGTGCCATGATGGGGCTACTGCCCCTGCTCTCAGGGACCTCACAGACCCTCAGCTCCCCACCACCCCGAGTTCAGAAGGCTGTGGAGTCTGGGGGCATCGTAGGGGCTGCAGGAGCATCTAACCACGCCTGAGTGGGAAGGTGGGAAGGAAGATGAGAGGAGACACAGGAGAGAGGAAGACAGCCATGAACGTGGCTGGGGGTGCAGACTCCCAGAGAGCCCAAAAGCGGGCGGGGAGGGCGTGAGAAGGCTGGGAGTCTCCCTGAGGGAAGGAACCACGTCCAAAAGGCCATGGAGCCACTAACACAGCCTAGTCGAGAGATGGACATGGTCCTATCTGTGTTTAAAACGCTCACTGCAGGGCCATGATGCAGCTGGGCTGGGGAGGAGGAGACCCCAGGTGTGGACCCTTCCAGAAAGCTCCAGGAGTCGGGGCTAGGGGGACATCCAGGCACTCAGGACAAGTGGTGGTTCTCATGCAGGTGAGGGAAACGAGGCAGCTCCTCCAACCTGTAGCTTTCTTCTTTTTCAAGACCCGCGTTGTGTATCATTGACATACTCACGCATGACCAAAAAAAAATGGCCCTGTCCTCAGCCTCTAAACGTCAAGGAGCACTAAGTTCTGAGAATAGAAAGGGAAGCAGAGGCCAGCAAGGTTCCTTGAAAGGTTAAGGAGGAGCAGGACAGACCGCTGACCAGTCACCGGGCAGCAAGCGGTTACAGGTCACGTGAACTGGGGTTCGAATTCCAGGCTGGCCACCTGAAACCTCGCGCAAGTGTTCCAAACTGGATCTCAGTTTTCTCACTTTTAAAAAGAGGGTAAGGATGGAACTTACCTAAGGAGCTGCACAGGGAGGTTGAAAGAAGGAGAAAGTGCCAAAGGCAGCACCTGACCCCCAAAGAGTGCGCATCACACAATCTCTACCATTACGCAGTGCAGAGGATTTCCCAGGGCTGGAAAAGAATAAAATTCTTCATTTTAACATTAGCATTTACTGTTAAGACATGCTGAGCTCTGTGCATTGGGCAAGAAAGAGAACACGGACACCCCAGCAGGGGGCTACGGTCAGATGCTCCTTCTCAATCTCAAGGGAAGGCGCTCAGGTGGGGACCGTGAGGTGCTCCCACCCAAAACCTGCCAGCTGGACACGGGGAGTGCACACTTAGAAGGCACAGTCACAGCAAAGGAGAGGAATTACCTGCTTCACATCTGAACAGACAAGCAGAGAAACCCAATGCTATAAAAAAAAATGTAAAAATAGCAGAAAAACCTTGAGTGAGATCTGGGTAGTTTAGACCAAGGTGATAAGATTTCTAATCCACCTTATGATAAAGAACATTGCATATTTTATTGTTATTTGTAAATTGTGTACTAATACTCTACACCAGTAACATTTATAAGTAATTTATGTACAGAGGTATAGATATATATGCAATTCCTTTTTTCCCCAGAGAGCTGGTTGTTAACAGGTCCCAGCACATCATTAGTTTCTCCAAAACTAGTTAAAAGCATCCTAATTGTATCTGCTGACTCGGGGATCTTCCAATGAAAGGGGGCAGACATTACTGACTTAAACACAGCTATTGCTTCTTTGTACATTTCTTTACTAGAGTTTTCCCAGAACTTGGACAAGAAGTATTATAGCTTTGGCTCATATATTTAGGTCTATGATCCATCCAGGGTCTTCCCAAATGGCGCTAGTGGTAAAGAGCCCGCCTGCCAATGCAGGAGACACAAGTGATACAGGTCAAAGCCTGGGTCCCTAAGATCCTCAGGAGGAGAGCATGGCAACCCACGCCAGTATGCCTGCCTGCAGAATCTCACGGACAGAATATGCTGGTAGGCCATAGTCCGTGGGACTGCAAAGAGTCAGACATCACTTAGCTACTGAACAACAGCTAGGTCCTTGTATTGGCCAGGAAACAGGAAAAGTACTCATCTGTATCAGCCTTTAATAAGTCAGCCCTTGTCTAAGGCAACCACTAGAAGAACATAAAAGAATGCATAATCCACAAGCCGAAGAAGAGAGGGAAAAAACAGAAAAGTAAACAATACTTGTTTAAAAACAAGGCAAAAAAGAAGAGAAAGACGAACAAGAACAGGTGGGACAAATGGAGATCAGACAGTCAGATGGCAGCTTGAAACCCAAACAGACCTGCAATTTTGTCAAAGGCAAAAAGACTAGTCCAATTACAAGACAGATTGATAAATCAGATGCACAATTAAACTTAACTGCTTGTAAGAGAGGTGCTTTAAACATAAAGATGCAAATGGTTGATGGTAATAGGCTTTTTAAAAAGATAAGAGCATGCCGACACTAACCAAAAGCAAGCTGGAAGGGCTCTGTTAATCAAAGTAGACTTTAAGGGAAAAATCACTGTCATCAGGCTGATATAGCAATCTTATATTTTGTATAAATGTAATATTGCTTGAACCATACAAAGCAAAAAGGGAAGGAAATGAGGGACAGGTAAGCATAAGCACTTATCCATAATCACAGTGAAATATTCCAACACACATCTCTCAGAAGCTAGCAGTACGAACTGAAAAAACTGAAATTTTCTATCCTTTTGCTTTTAACATCTCTATGTCCTTAATGCAAAAAGTGTCTCTTATAAGCAGCATAAAGCTGGTCTGACACACTTTTTAATTGAACAACACTACAAACACTCTTCCACACTCAACAACTGTAGAACATGCCTCATTTTCAGGAGTAAACAGAATGTTTACAACAACTGACCTCCTGCTGGGCCAGAATGCAAGTCTCAGCAAATCTCTAAAGATGGAAATTACATTGAGTGCATTCACTGATCACAGTGAAATCAAACCAGAAATCAATTAACAGAAATGAAAAAAAAAATCCTCCAATGTCTAGAATTAACCAATAAACTTTTAAATAATTCATTCATCAAAAATTATTTAGAACTGAATGATAATGAAAATATAAATCCTTCCAGAAGGAAAAACTTCTAAGTCAAGAAGGCATCTTTTGAGACACAGATATAAAGAACAGACTTTCGGACTCTGTGGGAGAAGGCGAGGGTGGGTGATTTGAGAGAATAGCATTGAAACATGTATATTACCATATGTGAAAGAGATCGCCAGTGCAGGTTCAATGCATGAGACAGGGCGCTCAGGGTCGGTGCACTGCGATGACCCTGAGGGATGCGGTGGGGAGGGAGGTGGGAGAGGGGTTCATGGGGACACCTGTACACCCATGGCTGATTCATGTCAATGTATGGCAAAAACCACTACAATACTGTAAAGTAATTAGCCTCCAATTAAAATAATTTTTAAAAAGAAGGCATATGAAAGTGGTGAACAGGCCTGCTTCCCGCCTGACATGCTGTCCTGAGATCTGTGACTTTTATTAATGGAGCACAGACTGAGCCTCCACCTGAGAAGGGGCCCACCTTCCTCCTGCGTTGAGGTCACCGGAGACAAACGGTTAAACGCCTCGGACACAGACCCTGGGCAGCCACTCCACGGAATACAAGAACCTTCTGTTTTACAGTGAGAAATGGTACCGTCTTTCCTCCCAGTGCCCAGCACTTCTCTCCCAGTAGAGGAATGCCCGCCCGCGCTAGACTGTCAGACCACCTCCTCGGCAGAGGAGACCCTCCAAGACTGTTGCTTCTGCCATTCTAATTCCCGATGGCCCTTATCCTTAAGAGACGATTATCTTGACATTCACCTGGACACCTGAGCTGCCTTCTGGTTCTTGAGAATTACATAAGGCCACCAATACATATACTTGGACTTCCCTGGTGGCTCAGACAGTAAAGCGTCTGCCTACAGTGCGGGAGACCCGGGTTCAATCCCTGGGTTGGGAAGATCTCCTGGAAAAGGAAATGGCAACCCACTCCAGTATTCTTGCCTGGAAAATCCCACGGATGGAGGAGACTGGTAGGCTACAGTTCATGGGTTCACAAAGTCGGACACGACTGAGCGACTTCACTTTCTTTCTTTACCAATACATAAAACTCTCACATATATTCCAGTTTGAAAAGAAAGTCTATAATCACAAATGAACATCTTGTGTTTACAGCCTCCGATGAAATTGCCTGCATGCTTCATAACGTATTTCCTGTAGCTCAATAAAAATGAAGCATTTACAGTAGTATAATAAATATAATATTCAAAAGATAATTTTGCTTTACACTTCTAAATATCCATCAGCATATTAATTGGAGTAATTACCACTCACCCATCCCCTTAAATCTCAGTGGTTTAAAACAACAAAGGCTTAGTTCTCTTCCAAATCAGCACAGTGACTCAGGGACTGCCACCACCTTCTTGCTGCAGTGTCGTCCGGGTGTCAAGCAGCCAGAAGGGACACAGACACACACAGGGAGGTCAGACGTGGCCTCTCCATCCAGAAGTGACACACCCTGGCCATGCTCACGTTCCATTGGCCAGAACTAGTCACATGACCCTACCCAGATCCCAAGGGGCAGGCAAGGGTGGTCACCCAGTGATCAAGAGGAAAGTGAAGTGGTTGGTTGAACAGGTGACACTGTTCTTACCTCCAATGCACATCAACCTTCCCAGTTCATTAAGGAGGAAGGAGGAAGGAAGTGGTCTTCACTGATGTGGGTACCAACTTCACACACATCATGTTTAAACAGAGGAGACTTGGGAACCAGATGTGTTATTACCATTTTATAGATGAAGAAATCAAAGCACAGAGCTAATAAACAGGCGAGTGAGAAGCTGACCCCACATCTATGACTCCAAGGTCATGTGACTTCTCAATCGGCCTCAGTCTTAGGTGGATCCAAGTGTGGCCCACAGCCTCCCTGCATCAGGGTCATTGAGGTGCCTCTTCAAACTGTGGGATCCTGAACAATAAACAAAATGAAAAGACAACCCACAGCTTAGGAGAAAACATTTGCCAATGATGTGACCAATAAGGGATTAGTCTTCAAAATTTACAAACAGCTCATGACACTAAGTAGCATCAAAACAAACAGCCCACTCAAAACCTGGGCAGAAGACTTAAAGTACACATTTCTCCAAAGAAGACACCCTGGCCATGCTCACGTTCCATTGGCCAGAACCAGTCACGTGACAGACAGCCAATAGGCACACGAAAAGATTTCAACATCACTAATACTCAGTTCAGTTCAGTTCAGTTCAGTCGCTCAGTCATGGCGACTCTTTGCGACCCCATGAATCGCAGCATGCCTGGCCTCCCTGTCCATCACCAACTCCCGGAGTTCACTCAGACTCACGTCCATTGAGTCAGTGATGCCATCCAGCCATCTCATCCTCGGTCGTCCCCTTCTCCTCCTTCGCCCAATCGCTCCCAGCATCAGAGTCTTTTCCAATGAGTCAACTCTTCGCATGAGGTGGCCAAAGTACTGGAGTTTCAGCTTTAGATCCCAGGGCTGATCTCCTTCAGAATGGACAGGTTGGATCTCCTTGCAGTCCAAGGGACTCTCAAGAGTCTTCTCCAACACCACAGTTCAAAAGCATCAATTCTTCGGCGCTCTGCCTTCTTCACACTCCACCTCTCACATCCATACATGACCACAGGAAAAACCATAGGCTTGACTAGACAGGCCTTAGTCGGCAAAGTAATGTCTCTGCTTTTGAATATGCTATCTAGGTTGGCCATAACTTTTCTTCCAAGGAGTAAGCGTCTTTTAATTTCATGGCTGCAGTCACCATCTGCAGTGACTTTGGAGCCCAAAAAAATAAAGTCTGACACTGTTTCCACTGTTTCCCCATCTATTTCCCATTAGAGAAGTGCAAATCAGAACTACAATGAGACATCCCCTCGCACCAGCCAGAAAGGCTATCACAAAAAAAAAAAAAAACCAAAAAACCCACAAACAATAAATGCTGGAGAGGGTGTGGAGAGAAGGGAACCCTCCAAAACTGTAGGTGGGCATGTAAGCTGGTGCAGCCACTATGGAGAACAGTACGGAAGTTCGTCAAAAAACTAAAACCAGAGCTACCAAATGACCCTGCGATGCCACCTCGGGCATATATCTGGACAAAAACATGATCCAGAAGGATACATGCATCCCCATGTTCACGGCAGCGCTGTTTATAATAGCCAAGACACGGAAGCGACCTAGAGGTCCATCAGCAGAGGAAAGGATAAGGGAGACGTGGTACACACATACAATGCAGTCTCACTCACCCACTAAAGAGAATGACATAAAGCCATTTGCAGCAGCATGGGCAGACCTAGAGACAGTCAGACAGGGAAGTAAGTCAGACAGAGGAGGAGATATGTCGCATGACATCCCTTATGCGTGGAATCTAAATAGAAAGGATACAAGTGAACTTAGAAAACAGAAAGACTCATTGATTTGGGAACAAATGTATGGTTGCCAGGGGAAGGGATGGTTAGGAAATTTGGGATGGACATGAACACACTGCTATATCCAAAAAGGATAACCAGCAAGGACCTACTGACCAGCACATGGAACTCTTATATGGCAACCTGGATGGGAGAGGAGTCTGGGAGAGAATGGATCCATGTATATGTATGGCTGAGTTCCTTCGGTGTTCATCTGAAATTATTACAACATTGTTAATCAGCTATACCCCAATACAAAACAAAAAGTTCATAAACACCCAAACAAACAAACAAAAATTGTGGTGAGCTGCACATCACACTTACTGAATCAAAACCCCCAGTTACAGGAACTTGCACTTTTAACAAGTTTCCAAGGGGACTCCACACCATTGATCATGTTATCTTTAGCACTCAACAGCAAATTCTAAAATAATGTCTTTCAAGAAAGTAGAACAATATAAGGGAAAAAGAAGAGATTCGGTAGGTTTAGCAGGGACAAGGCCTTGTGACAAATTGAAAATCCTTCAGATGAAAGCACTAAAATTCTTCCAGAGACTAAAACTCTTCAGATGAAAGACTCAGAAGCTGCGAACCCCGGCCCTCAACCAGTTGACCCCGAGTGATCTCAGGAGCACTCACCAGGGTGGAATCTATTCTGAAGGAAGATGACATTGTCTCCACAGCAATCACTGGAATCACGCTAAGTGATCTCTAAAGCCCACTTTGGTTCTAGGCAATTGTGAGAATGATAAAGTAAGACAATAAAACAAATACAGAATGGGAAAAGTAATAACAGTATTTAAAATAACAGCTGATCTCAGCAAAGCGTTTTTTTGTTGAACAAAGACAAGCTTCTTCTAAAATGTATAGGGAAAGGCAACGAACTAAAATAACTAAAAGCAATCTGGGAAAAGAAGAATAAGAGAGAGGAGTCATAGTACTCCGTTTTGAGGCTCACTCTGTAATCAAGACAGCGGGGTATTTATTGGCGGAGGCATAGACACACAGATCAATACACCAGATTTAAGAACCCAGAAATAGCTCATCAGTATGGCCAATGAATCTTTTTTACAAAGACACAAAAGCAACTGACTGGAGGAAGTATAGTGTCTTCAATAAATGGTGTCGGAATGATTGTTTATCCATACTCAAAGAAAAGGAAAGAATTTCAATCTAAACCTCATACCTTAAACAAAAATTAAATCCAAATAGATCCTAGATGTCAATGTAAAACGTAAAAATATAAAGCTTTTAGGAACACACAGAGGAGAA
Source organism: Budorcas taxicolor (assembly GCF_023091745.1). Taxonomy (NCBI): domain Eukaryota; kingdom Metazoa; phylum Chordata; class Mammalia; order Artiodactyla; family Bovidae; genus Budorcas; species Budorcas taxicolor. The sequence goes on along the minus strand of NC_068933.1, from coordinate 37,437,376 downwards.
AAATCTTTACAATTCAGGGTTAGGCAAAGAAATTGCAGACATAACAAAAGCGTGATCGATAAAGGAAAAAATTCAATAAATTAAAAACTTTCACTCTAAAAAACATCCTGCAAGGGGATGCCACATAAAGGGAGAAAACATTTGCAAACCACATATCTAACAAAGGACTTGTATGCTGAACATATGAACTTTCTAAATTCAATAGTAAGAACACACGGAATCCAATTTTTAAAAGGAGCAAAAGGCTGGAAACCAGTCCATCACTAAAAAGAATATGCAGATGACAACTTCATGAGGAGATGCCCAACACCACTAGCCATTAGGGAAATGCAGATTAAAGTGACAGTGAGATACTGCCTCACGGCTCTTAGGATGGCAAAAATAAAACACAGCAGCGCAGAGAAACTGGAGGTCGCCTACATTGCTAGCAGAAATGTAAAATGGGACAGCACCAGAGAAAATAGCTTGACGGTTTTGGGTTTTTTTTAAGTTAGACATATCCTTCACACATGACTCAGCAATCACAAGTTTAGGGAATGAAAAATGCTCACACAAAGTGGACATAAGTTTTCACAGCAGCGTTGTCTGTAATAGCCAAAGAACTGACAACAACCCAAAAGTCTTTCAAACGGTCAATGGAAGAACGAACTCGGGGCCACGGCTCCACAGTGAAAAGGCAAGGACTGCTGTCCCATGAACAACCTGGATGGGTCTCAAGGTCATTATACTGAGCGGAAGAGCGATCTTCAAAGCTGTGATTCCCCTTGCACGACGTTCTCCAAAAGTGACGGAGAACAGATCCACGGTGTCCAGGAAGGGGTGACCGTGACGGGACAGCCTTTGTGCAAACAGGACGATCCTGCATCCTACCAGGTGGTGGTCGCATGAAGGTGTGTCCTGAAATGGCACAGAACTGTACACACACACACATGAACACACAAATGACAGCACGAAAAAGAATGAAACCCAAACACGGTCTGTGCTTAATATTGTACCAAGGGCAGTTTCCTGGGTTTCACGAAGCATTGTCACTATGGAAGATCCGTCATTAGATGAAGCTGCGATGGTTTCAGGAGAACTTTCTACACTGTTTCTTCAACTTCTTGTGAGTCTAAATGATTTCAAAGTAAAAAGTTTAAAGATAGCTGATATCATCAGGACTTCCCTGGTGGTTCAGTGGCTAAGACTCTACGTTCCCAGTGCAGGGACCTGGGTTCACTCTCCAGTCAGATCACAGCTAAGAGTTAGCACGCTGCAAGTGAAGATCCCACAGGCTGCAATGAAGACCCAGGATCCCACGTGCTGCAGCTAAGACCCAACACAGGCTAACTAAACATACTTTACAAATTAAAACAGCTGATCATTTGTTGAGTACTCGCCAGGCAGCTGTACTGTTCTGAGAACTTTATGTTTATCCACATATTGAATACTTAAATCTTTACAGTAGACACTGTGTTCATCACATTTTACAGAGGAGGAAACTGGGTTTCTGAAAAGTGAAGCAATTTGGGCACGGATGCAGTTGGTAAACCCAGGATGCCAGCCCCAGTGTCTTACCCAATAAGTAATATTAAAAAAAAAAAAAAAGCAAGTCAAAGAAAATGTCAGAACAGGAGTTAATAATATGGAAGAAAAGAAAAAGAACAAAAAGAGAGAACCATGACCATCACAGAAGAAGCTGGGGAGTGGTCATTCCCGGCCACTCTGTACATGTCCCTAGGAGGACACATGGTCCCTTTTGATCCATGTGTTTCTAAAGCCTGACGAGGACCCAGAGAGAAGGAAAGAGCTTTGTCAAAAGAGTACCAGTCAGAGGAATCGAAAGAATGAAACTGGCAGTTCATTCGACTCAAAATTAAAGCTGTGTGACGAGCCCCCTCCCCGCCCTCCAGGGCTGCACAGGCCCCGGGGAGGGCGTGCAGTGTGTTATCTGACCGTATCAGCTTGCCCATTTTACAGACAAAGAAACTGAGCAGCAGACGGGCTGAGCTCCAAGCTAAGTCCCTCGGCTGCCAGGGTGGACAGGGGAAGTTCCAGCCCACGCTCTTCTGCCTTCAAGCCCAGCCTTCCCACTACACGACACACTGCTAAGTTCAAAGATGTAAGGGCTTGACCAGTCCTCTGCCTGCTGGCTTTTTTTTTTTTTTAAATCAGTGATGTTCCTTTCCAGTTGCAAAAACCTCCATCCATCACAGTGCGGCTAACCTGGTTTGACATCAGCTCCACCTCCCCCAATCTCTACCTCGATGTTTTGGTGGGGACCTCATTCATCCCGTAAGTTAACCCACGTTTCTGATTATCACTCTTTCAACAACCTCCCTGTGGATGTGATGAGTTGAATTAGAAGAAACTTAAGAGAAAGAGGAGAACAATGACCCTCATTCGACAGATGAGAACCTGGGCTGCCCACTCGGGGAGGTGGCTGGGAAGCAACTCCAGGACAGGCGGGGAGGGAACTCCCTGAAGATTTCAAAGCAGAACCAGTGCTCAGCACAGAGCAAAGGCCCCTGGAGGCCTCCTCCCATCTGGCCGTGTGGATGGTGATGCGGCTGCAGTTACCCCATGAAAGTGCCCTGGGTGTGTGCCCCGCAGAAGTTCATTTATGGAGACTGAAATTTGAATTTCCTTTCACCTTTGGCTAATTGTTTTAATTAATAGGCAAACTTTTGGAGAAGTTTTAAGTGTACAGAGAAACTGAGCTGAAAGTACAGTCTCCAGGAACTCCCAACCACCCCACGGGAGTTTCCCCTATTACTTACATCTTTCATTCCTACGGAACGTTCCTTACAACTGATGAACTAATACAGATACTTAGTTATACATTATTGACCAGAGACTTATTGATACATCTTTTGTCACCCGAATGTTATTGACTAGAAATATTTCAATTTTCGCTTACATAACAAATCGCCAGCCACAGGGGTCAGTTACTGCAAAAAGTCCCCTGGTCAGTAAGGCGTTAACACACTTTTCATTAAGGTTCGCTCTTGGTGACACAGCCTATCGTTTCTGCCAAATACAGACAAGTCCCCACCGTCACAAGGTCACGCAGAATAGCGTCACACCACACCGTGTGCTCTGCCTGTTCATCCCCCCGCCTCCCCAACCCCTGGCAACCACGGGTCTTCTTTGTTTGTTTATTTTTGCCTGCACTGGGTCTTCGCCACTCTGCGTGGTCTTCCTCGAGCTGCGGTGCTCGGGATTCTCCTTGCAGCGGCTTCTCTGGGTGTGAGCACGGGCCCCAGGGCACGCAGGCTTCAGCGGCTGCAGCTCTCAGGCCCCAGAGCTCGGGCTCAGGAGCCATGGTGCGTGGGCTTCGATGCTCCGTAGCTGTGGGATCTTCCCAGACCACAGATCGAATCCGATCGAGTCCGACTGAATGTGTCCCCTGCACTGGTGGGTAGACTGCAATTCACTGCACCACCAGGGACATCCCACATCACTCTTCTTATTGCCTCTAGAATTTTACTTTTTGCTGAATGTCATAAAGCTGGAGTCATACAGTACGCAGCTTTTTCAGACTGGCTTCTTCCATTTAGCCACGTGCATTTAAGTTTTCTCCATATCTTTTCATGACTTGAAAGATTTTTTTAATAGATTTTTTTTTTAAGACTAGGGCTTCCCTGGTAGCTCAGATGGTAGAGAATTTGTCTGCAGTGTAAGAGACCCAGGTTCAATACCTGGATCGGGAAGATCCCCCCGGAAGAGGAATGGCTATCCACTGTGGTATTCTTGCCTGGAGAATTTCATGGACAGAGGAGGCTGGTGGGCTACAGTTCCCGGGGTTGCAGAGTCAGACACAACTGACTCTTTCTTTCACTTTCTTAAGAATAGTTTTAGGTGTGCAGAATAGATCGGAAAGCACAGATCATTCCCCCAAACTCCCACACACTCACGTTTACAACTTGTACTAGTGTGATGCATTTGTTATAACTGATGAACTACTGTTGGTCCATTATTGCTAACTGAAGTTCACACTGTGACATTAAGCATCAGGCTGTGGCACATGGATAAGAATGAGTGTGCCCATCGGTTTCATCACTGAGTCATATTCCACGATATGGGTGTATCATGCTGCTGCTGCTAAGCCGCTTCAGTCATGTCTGACTCTGTGCCACCCCATAGACAGCAGCCCACCAGGTTCCTCTGTCCACAGGATTCTCTAGGCAAGAATACTGGAGTGGGCTGCCATTTCCTTCTCCCAGATGTACCATTGTATATCTATTCACTGCTGAAGGAATTTGGGGTTTGTTCCCATTTGGGGCCACTATGAATAAAAGTGCTGTACTGCAAACGTTTGCGTTCAGGGTTCCATGTGGCCCTAGCTTTCAATCGATTAGAAGAATACGTAGGAGCTTGATTGCTGGATCGTGTGGTGAAAATATGCTCAGCTTTGTAGAAACTGCAAACTGTCTTCCAAAGCAGCTGCGCCATTCTGCACCCCCACCAGCGACGAACAAGAGATCCTGCTGTTCCACCGTCCTCGCCGGCACTTGATATTGCCAGTGTTTTAGATTCATCCAATCCAGTCGTCTAGAGTGATATCTTGCTGCTGCTGCTGCTGCTGCTGCTAAATCGCTTCAGTTGTGTCCGACTCTGTGCGACCCCAGAGACAGCAGCCCACCAGGCTCCCCCATCCCTGGGATTCTCCAGGCAAGAACACTGGAGTGGGTTGCCATTTCCTTCTCCAGTGCATGAAAGCGAAAAGGGAAAGTGAAGTCGCTCAGTCGCATCCGACTCTTAGTGACCCCATGGACTGCAGCCCACCAGGCTCCTCTGTCCATGGGATTTGCCAGGCAAGGGTACTGGAGTGGGGTGCCATTGCCTCCTCTGGAGTGATATCTTAGTGTCGCTTTAACCCAAGTATATATATTTTTAAAAGTACATTGTTCAACTCCCTAAACTGCATAAACTGCATAATAAACTGCAAGGAATCAGCTCTGAATGGTCATTCTCAGAAATTCCAATCACAAAAGAAGGCTCTGTTGAGAGAGAAAAATTAATCTTTAAAACAATTCATTCCTATTGCTGAAGGCAAGGCTGATACATGATTTGGAACCTGAAACACACTGAGCTTGAAGAAAACAAATCAAAATTTGTCCCATCATCACTAATATGGTAAAATACAAACTTCCAAAGTCAGTTGGACACCTGAAGTTGAGAGATTAAAAAAAAACTGTCTTCTAGTAACCACTGGCCACGTATAGGCATTTTCGCTGACATTCCTGGATTTGCTTTGACAACGTTCTCAGATTTAAACACTGTGCACTTCGTCCCAACCAGTCCATTCTGAAGGAGATCAGCCCTGGGATTTCTTTGGAAGGAATGATGCTAAAGCTGAAACTCCAGTACTCTGGCCACCTCATGTGAAGAGTTGACTCATTGGAAAAGACTCTGATGCTGGGAGGGACTGGGGGCAGGAGGAGAAGGGGACAACAGAGGATGAGATGGCTGGATGGCATCACTGACTCGATGGACGTGAGTCTGAGTGAACTCCAGAGTTGCTGATGGACAGGGAGGCCTGGTGTGCTGCGATTCATGGGGCCGCAAAGAGTTGGACACGACTGAGAGACTGAACTGAACTGAACTGAATACTTGAACAGCTGGGAGGGGAGGGAGGGCTGGGCTTTCTCCTTCTATAGCTTGTCCAGATGTTCTCAGGCACTTTTTGTGGAAACTAGAGCACCAGAATAATGGGAAGAAAGGTTTCACTGTCTATAATTACACCTGCTATGGCTCGAATTTTCATAGAGACATTCTCTTACTATATTTATGCCGAAGCAGCACCTCACACCTGCATGTTGATACAATGGTTTTGATGTTCATTAACTCAACACAGATTCAGGCAATAAAGTGCAAATAATTCTTGAAAGAAGTCACTAGTTTTCATTTTCTTTTTTGCATCGATGTGAACTTGCTATATGAAACTTAACATAATCAAAGTCATATAACACATCTACCTTGAAAAATTATTGGCAAGGTATCTTAAATTTTTTAACAGCACATTTAATATTCCCGTTCTTAGCAGGCATGATATAACCCATATGAAACAAGCGCTTTATCCTCAGCTCTGGATCTGCTGTTTATGGCAGCTCCTCAAAAGCCTTGGAAACAGTCCATAATGAGGTGGCAAAGATGCCTGAACAGTTTCCCAAACCAAATGGCAAAACATTTAAGAGAAGCATCAAAAGAGAATTTGCCAGGAATAAACCTAACATTTGGAATACCTTTTCTTTGCATTCTTGAGGATACATTTTGGAGGATACATTCAAATACTTCTGTGTTTGACCTCTGGCTATCTATGAGAATTGAGGCGAGGCATCCCCGTATTTTATAAAGCAACATCCTCGAGTGTAAGATCCTTCAAAGCAAAAAGCTGAAACACCCACACTTTGGTAATGCTAAGAAAATTCTCCCCATTATTTTGCTGTCAACCTAACCAGAGTGACTATGCACTCTGCTGAAAGCTTTTTTAAGGGGAATTTTGGGGCTTGTTGTTGTTAAGTCACTAAGTCGTGTCCAACTCTGCAACCCCATGGACTGCAGCACGTCGGGCTTCCCTGTCCATCACCAACTCCTGGAGCGTGCTCAAACTCATGTCCATTGAGTCGGTGATGCCATCCAACCATCTCATTTTCTTCTCGTCTAACTTATTTTTAAATTTCCAGAGAGGGACTTTTGGCTCAGAGGATACTGATTATCAGGCTGAACTGAAGGTGCCTTTGCCAAGTTAACCACACACCCTCACTAATCACGTTGGGAAGCCTCCAGGACAAAAGGTACAGATGTTTAACGTAGTACAAATAACTGGAGGATTTTGGTAATTCGTCGCTTTCCTTTTTCACCCACAGCTTTATAAACATAGTACTCTCATCCACACCAAAGATGGAAAATTTTCTAGCATACAGTTACAGGGTGACTTGTATCCCTCTCAACAACAATGGAAGATATGCCCAGAACCTCAAAGAGTGGCTTGTTTGGAACCAGGGTCTTTTCAGATGCAATGAGGCCATCTCATTGGAATCAACTGGCCAATGGGATAGGGTGGTCCCTAATCCAATACGGCTGGAGTCCTTATAAGATGGTGTGAAGACACAGGGAGAGAACACGATGATGAGACAGCTATTACAGAGAGCAAGAGTTGCTGCTGCAAGCCAAGAAAGGCCAAGAATTAACACCAACAGCCAGGGCCAGGAAAAGGAAGGAAGAGCTGTCCCCTACAGGCTTCAAAGGGAGTATGGTCCTGCCCATGCTTTCAGAGGCACAGATTTCAGATGTCTGACCTCCAGATTTTTGAGACAATGCATTCCTGTTGTTTTAAGCCACCCAGCTTGTGGTAATTTTTTTGTGGCATTCTTCTAAAACTAATACACATGATCAGGTGGGATTTATTTACTGGGATGCAAGGATGGTTTAGCATGCAGAAGACAACCAATGGGATACACCAGATTAACAGAATGAAAGATAAAAATTATAGACTCATCTCAGTAGATGGAGAAAAAGCATTTGACAAAAATACAACATGCTTTCATGGCAAAACTCCTAACAAACTGAATACAGAAAGAACACACATTAAGGCCGTCTGTGATAAACCCCCAGCCAGCATTGTACTCAATGGTGAAAGCTTTCCCTGTAACAACAGAAACAAGAAAAGGGTCTCCATTGACGCCACTCCTATTCAACCCAGTAGTGGAAGTCCCAGCCAGAGCAATCACGTGAGGAAAAGAAATGAAAGCAAGAAGGAGAAGTGTCTTTGCTTGCAGATAACATGATTTTATATTTTAAAAATCCTAACAACTCCATGAAGAAATTGCTAGAAGTAATCAGCTAAATCAGTAAAACTGCAGGTTACAAAATCAAAATATAGGAACAGTTGTGATTTTATATACTAACAATAAAACACCTGAAAAAGAAATAAAGAAAACAATCCCATTGACAACAGTATCAAAAAGAAGAAAATACTTAGTAATAACCTTATCCAAAGAGGTGAAAGATCTGTACATTGAAAACTATAAGACTTTGATGAAAGCAACTGAAAAAGATACAAACAAGTGGAAAGATAGCCCGTGTTCATGGATTGGAAGAATTAATATTGTTAAAATATTCCTATTAACCAAAACCAGCTACAGATTCAAAGCAATTCCTATCAAAATTCCAATAATATTTTTCATGGAAATACAAAAACTTCCCTAAAATCCATACGGAGGCACAAAAGACCTCCAAATGGTCAAAGCAATTATGGCAAAGTAGAACAAAGTTGGAGGCACCACACTTTCTGATGTCAAACTGTACTACAAAGCTGTAGTAATCAACACAGTATGGTACTGGCATAAAAATAGACACAGAGACCAATGGAAGAGAACTGAGAGCCCAGAAATAAATCTATGTACATATGGTCTCTTCAATACATGGTATTGGGAAACCTGAACAACAACCAGTGGAAGAAAGTGCACCACTCCCAAAAATGAACTTGGAATGGATTAGAGACTTAAATTCAAGATATAACACCACAAGATATAAGATATAAATCTTATACCACAAGACACAAGCTATTAAGATATAAAACTTCTAGAAGAAAACACAGAAGGAAAAGCCCCTTGGCATTGGTCTTGGCAGTGATTTCCTGCACGTGTCGCCGAAAGTGCAAACAATAAAAGCAAAAACAAGTAAGTGGGAATAGGGCCTTGCCCAGTGGTCCAGTGGTTGTTAGGACTTTGATCTTCCAATGCACGGGTTCAATCCCTGGTTGGGGAATTGAGATCCCACATGCCCTGAAGCCAAATTTTAAAAAAAAGCAGGACTACATCAAAGCTTTTGCATATCAACAAAATGATATAGCAACCTACGGTATGGGAGAAAATATTTGCAAATCATATATCTGATAAGAGGCTTCCCTGGTGGCTCAGACAGTAAAGCATCTGCCTGCAATGCAGGAGACCTGGGTTCGATCCTTGGGTTGGGAAGATCCTCTGGGAAAGGAAATGGAACCCACTCCAGTACTCTTGCCTAGAAAATTCTATGGACGGAGGAGCCTGGTAGGCTACAGTCCATGGGGTCGCGAAGAGTCGGACATGACTGAGCGACTTCACTTTCACTTTTTTTTAATCTGATAAGGGCTTAATATCCAACATATGTAAAGAACTCATACAGCAAAAAACAGACAATCCAATTTAAAAGTCAGTGGAAGAATTTATTTTCCATAGAAGACATCCAAATGGCCAACAGTTATATGAAAAGGTGCTGGAATTCACTAATCATCAGGGTAATGTAAATTGAAACCACAATGAGTTATTAGCTCACACCAGGGAGAATGGCTATCATCAAAAAGAACACAAATAACAAATGTTGGGAGGATGTGGAGGAAAGGGAACCCTCATGCACCATCGGTGGGAATGCAAGTTGGTATAGCCATTATGAAAGCCACTCTGGCAATTCCTCAAAAAAGTAAAATCAGAATTACCATATGATCCAGCAATCCTACTTCTAGGTATTTCTCCAAAGGAGTTAAAAATCAAGACCTTTAGAGCTATCTGCAATCCCATATTCCTTGCATTACTCATAATACCTAAGACAGGAAAACAATCTAAGTATCCATTAACAGATGAATGGATAAATAAGATGTGATATACCTAAGATTATAAGATTAACAAGTTCTAGGCATCTAAGGCACAGCTTGATGATTACAGGTAATACTGTGCCATATGTTTGAATCCTGCAAAGAGAACAGGTATTTAATAGTCTCACCACAAAAAAGAAATAGCAATTATATAACAAGACGGAGTTGTCGCTAATACATAGTTGCTAATACTATGGTAGCAATCATTTTGCCATATATAAATACATCAAATCAAATGTTATACACCTTAAACATTCACAATGTTGTATGTCAATTACATCTCAATAAAGCTGGGGAGGAAATAAAAATAAAATTAGCCATCAACAGAAAAAAGACAGCTGGGGACTCCCTGGTGGTCCAGTGGCTGAGACTCTGTGTCCCCAATGCACAAGGGACCAGGTTTGATCTCTGATCAGGGAACTAGATGCCACAGGCCGTAACCAAGACCCAGTGCAGCTAAATAAATTTTTAAAATAATAAACATGTTAAAAACTGTTTTAAAAAAGGAAGCTAGCACACATACCTTGTTAAAAATGGGTTCGGGAGTCAGATAATGGTTCAAACCCTGCTGTCTGGATTAACTTCCACAGCATTCAAAGCTCCTCTGGGTAAGTATTGTTACACTGAGCCCTCCCCAAGGGTCAGATCCTGTCCAGGCCCACCGCCAGGGCCCTGCTTCTGGTCCCACACTTTGGCAAGAAAACGGCCTTCGGTAACACCACCCAGATGAAGGTCTGTGATTAGAATTCATGGAGGGGGGCCCTCCAGGGATGTGTGAGTCTGTTTTTTGTTTCTTTGATATTTAATAAACCCAAAATAAACTGGGAAACTCAATTTTACCTTAAAATTAAAATACATGGAGGCTATCTCATGTCATATTCATGACATGACAATCTTAAAAATATATTACTTTTATACATATAAAGTAGCTTTGACTAAAACGTTGAATTGTGTTCGCCCAAAATTCATATGCTGACCCCCTCACCCCAGTGTAATGGTATTTGGAGATGGGGCCTTTGGAAGGGCCTCCTTAGGGTTAGGAGGTCATGAGGGTAGAGTCCGAATGATGGGATTATTGCCTTTGTAGAAAGAGATGCCAGAAAGCCTAAAGTGTGAGTGTGCATCTGTGTGTGTCTGTCTGTCCTGTCTCTCCCTCACCTACCTATGTGAAGACACAGCAGGAAGGCAGAAATACAAGCTGGGAAGAGCGTCCTTGCTGGAAACCCATGCGCTAGCATGTGGACCCCCAGCCACCAGAACTGCGAGAACGTAAACCTTTGCTGTTGAAGCCTCCCAGGCCATAGTGTTTTGTATAGGAGCCTGAGTTGACTAAAACCACTGTCGTACACAAGTTAATGAAACGGTGGAAACACCTCAAATTCTGTAGCGGTAGTCAGACATCAGCTGGGTCAGAACTCCCTCCCTGGAAGCCCTCAGCTGCTTTGGTGGTGGGGTAGTTTAGTCGCTAAGTCGTGTCCAACCTTTGCGACCCATGGACTGTAGCTCACTAGGCTCCTCCGTCCATGGGATTTCCCAGACAAGAACACTGGAGTGGGTTGCCATTTCCTTCTCCAGGGAATCTTCCCGACTCAGGGATCGAACCCCTGTCTGCTGCATTGAAGGCGGATTCTTTACCAGTTGAGCCAACAGGGAAGCCATCAGCTGCGCTAAGAACAACGAATGTCTAAATAATTGTGTGTCAGGTATGTTGTTTCAGTAGCAAATAAGGCCGTTAATGCACGGCAAAGCGGAATGGGAGGAGGGGAGGGAGAAAGGGGCCCTGTCCTCTCCCCAGGACGCCTGGGCCTGAGCCCTTGTCTGAGCTTCCTCCCCGTTAGTGATGCCCGCACAAAGGCACAGCACGTTAAGACTCAAGGGCCTGCGGGGAAACAGGCTGCCTCTCTGCCCGCCTCCCTGGAGCCGAAGCCTTGTCCAGAGCACCGGGTGAACAGCTGCTTCCCCACTGCCCCCATCACCTCTGAGATCAGCCCCACGTCCTTGGCTTACTGGAGTCGCTTCATTGAAGAATGGGCAGAAAGGGGACTTCCCTGGTGGTGCAGTGGCTACGACTCCACGCTCCCAGCGCAGGGGGCCCAGGTTCGATGCCTGGTTAGGGAAGAAGATCCTGCATGTCCCAACTAAAGAACCCGCATGCCACAACGAAGGCTCAGTGCAGTCAGATAAAAACAAATAAATAAGAGGTGGGCAGAAGGGAGCAGCTGTGAGGCATCCAGCATCTCTCCACTTTCCTCCTCGTCTTTTCACTCCCCTGTTCTCTCAACCAGTTGAGAAGGCCTCTCACACAATTTCCCAAATTTCATGATATTATTCCCAGGAAGGATGTATAAGACATGCCAGAATCCCAGAGAAAATACCTCTGAAACAAGCACCACTTTTGCATAGTATTGGGGCCACTTTATAGAGAACGGCTGACTTTTTTTATGTTCTATGCTTTTTTGAATCTGGAAAGTATTGACGGGTCCATAAAGACACACTGGTTTGCTATTTTTAATACACCTGCACAACACAACCTGTCTGGCAAAAATCAGCGTTCACGATAATTGAGGCTCACTGGTACCGGATATCCATAGCCAACAGTGCTTCCCTCAACCTGAGACAGATCTCTAACATCCTTCAAGAATTCTCTATTCAACAAGAATAGCACAAGAGTACTTCCTCTCAGAGGTTTTATGAAGTTTTTTTACCTTGATTACTTAATGTATCATTTTATACCACTTGGATATGGAAAATCATAGGCAAATCAGAGTCCTTGAGACAATGGTTTCAGATGTACCATTCATTAAAGAAAGCAATGACTTATATTTCATCATCTGTTTTCATTAAAATGTCTTAAGGAAATGGTTCTGCCTTAAAGGCTCTCTTCCTGAGTTCATATGCAACCAAACCATCTTATTCTTTTCCATGAAAAATCTTAATTCTTGCAAGTTAGAGTTGGTGATTTTAATATTTAGTAATAGCCGCAATCATTCTTTTTTACTTACCATATGCAGTTGGCAAGATTTTTATTTTACTATTTTTCTTTCCATTTTATGATAATGCTCTCTTTTTTGTATGATAATGTCATAGCCTAATTTTCTCTTCGGCTAGGTCTTGGATATTCCCCTCAAAGGCTGATATTTTAAATGAAAACATTTAAAACTTAATGTTAGCAGAATGGTTACGTGGTCACATGCATACATGGGGAAATAAGCCTACAGACTCCGTTAATAATATTCCATGCAAATTAAGTCTAACGCGGCAAATATAGTAAGCAGCTTCCCTTCAGGGCTGAGCTCAATTGTAAAACTGAGGCTAAAGTTTTAAAAAGATAATAAAATGGAGAGCACATAACTAGGAATCAGCTTGTCAACTTCTGTTGCAGGGCTGACGTCTGAATATCATTTGCATCTGACAGAAAACCACAACCTAAGAAATACGCTCATTGGATGAGCATCCAATCTGCATTAACACTGATACTGAGTAGGGCCCTGTGGGGTCCCAGGCACAAAGCTTTTCTGTGCCCCTCATTTCTTTGATTATAGGAAATAACCTTCATTCAGCCTCCATGACCTTCCCTGAGCTCCAACTGGTCAGATTCAAGCACAAATCCAGGGAGAAATAGTCAAGAGAAACAATAGCGCAGCCTTGGGGCAGGGTCTTGGTTCCCCATCAATACACACAAGAGTATCTTTGAGTTGTTTTGCAGATATGGAAAGCCCCTCTGGGTGAGAGTAGGGTACTGCCCACCAGCACACAGACTCCAGACCAGTTAGAAGCAGAAGGCTGATGATGCTGACTCCCACTTACCTCACCACCAACCCATCAGAAGAACGCCCACGAGCTGACCACGCCCACTTTGAACCATTGCTATGAAACTCCTCATTAGCCCCTCCACACTGGGACACATAGCTTTGAGGACATGAGCCCACTGTGTCCCCCCTTTGCCTGGCATACCAATAAAGCTATTCTTTTCTTCAGTGGAATTCAGTTCAGTCACTCAGTCGTGTCCGACTCTTTGAGACTCCACAGACTGCAGCACACCAGGCCTCCCTGTCCATCACCAACTCCCGGAGCTTACTCAAATTCATGTCCATTGAGTAGGTGATGTCATCCAACTATCTCATCCTCTGTCATCCCCTTCTCCTCCCACCTTCAATCTTTCCCAGCATCAGGGTCTTTTCAACTTCACCCAAAACTCTTTGTCTTAAATTTAATTTAGTGTAAGGGTACAGAGGCCAGATTCAGCTTCAACCTGACCCTTTTTTTTTGTGGTTATGTTAACAAACATACCAGATTGGTGTCTCTTGCAGACATTAGCTGAGGCTGGCCCAAGGCATCAGTTCCACAGGTCCTTCAAGGTAATCTGGAGCCCAAGTGCAAGTTGAAGACACACCTAGTTTTAACAGCAGCCGGAGGTTGGGGGTTACAGGAAGGATCAGTTTCATAAAGGCAGGAAGTGGCAGTGAATCAAGCTTAGCGGCATGACAACCAGCCTAAACTGTCAGTACCTTGAGAGCAGGCGCTGAGTTAAGAGTTCTCTCTAGTTTCTCGTGTCTAATGTGCTGAACCGTTCTGTGTCCCTGAAGTTCCCTCCCCACCTCTCAGCATTGCTGGGCCCACCCCACCCTTCAAGCCTCAGCTCCAATTTCAGTTCCTAAGGACAGTCCACCTGGGCCAGGCTCTGCCCCAATGCTGTCTACCGAGACTGCAGAACAGAAACAGAAGACAAGGAGGACCTGCAGGGGACAAATGACGTGACTTGCCCGGCATGGCAGCCACACCCCAAGGATGCCCACTTGTCTCTGAGCTCAACCTGACCCCAGACCTACCCTTCTTCTCTCCGCCCTGTAAGATCTGTGCTCTCCCAGGGCTCACTGCTCTGATTACTGATGACCCTCAGAAGTATCAACAGTGCTATTCCTAGGGACTTTCCTGCTAGTCCAGTGGTTAAGACTCTGTGCTTCCAATGCAACGGGCATGCGTTTAATACCTGATCCCTGTTCAGGGAACTAAGATCCCACATGACACATGGCCAAAAAAAAAAAAAAAAGTTGTCCCAAAGTGAAGTAAAAGAAACTGGAGGAACTGAAAGGCAATAATATATAATAAAAAAAAAAAAAAAGAAGAAGAAGAAGAAAAGGGAAAGGGGCACTTGAAATGTATTATGATTGAATGAAATCTAAATGCACAAAAGACTGACTCCCCTGGAATTTAAACAGTCTAAGGAGATCTCTGCAAGAAGTGATTATGTAAGTGGACAGAAAAGAACAGGGATGGCGGGGTGGGCACAGTGATCTCTCTCCCCTGGCTGAGAGATGCAGGGAAGGAGCTGAGCTGGGCGGCCACGAAGGGATTTTGTAAAGCCGATGCATCAGCCTCACTCTTATAGACCACGTTGGGGTCTAAAAGCACATACAGAGCGTTACGTAACTTCCAAGGTCAGCTAAAACCACCACATACATAATTTGACAAAAGCTTGTTTCATACTATAAATGCCCACTTTTCCTGAACTTTCATGACTCACCAATAAAAAGATGCAACACTTCATGATGTATTCTCTAATGAATCTGCCTTGTCTATTCAGGACTCTGCAAAGGGAAAACTGGGAGCAAATGTAAATGTTTTCCTAGCCCTTATAAAAGTACAAAATTGAAAAGGCCCGTTACCCTGGAATGGAAATATTCTACCAAACTGAAATCTCATTTTCAAGTGATCCAACCAGAACAATCAACAATCACAGGCTTTATGTCCAAATGGGAGAGGAGGGGGCACAGATAACTTGCCCTTGGGTTAGCAGGGTTATATTTAAACAATGAAGGCCAAACATGTCTATATGAAGGGCTCTGAGAAAAATATGCTGAGTATTTTTTTTTTAATTAATGGGAATTCTGCTCCCAAATTTCCACAGAAAGCTTTTTCTTTTCTAATCTGATTATTCACTGCAGTTTTAGCCACTGCCAGGAAGAAGTCAGAGGACTGTAAAAATCTATGATGTCCCATCTGAAGGGAAGTGACCTACAACTGGGGTCCCTGGGGGCTCCACGTTCCAGTATGAGCTGGGATCGGGTGTGTGGGTCAAGGGGAGAGATGTACATGAAACAATGAGCTCAGGAGTGCTCCAAGATGTAAGCAAGTGCTAAAAACCACAATCACACCAACTGTGGGCAACAGGAAGCCAGTCAGTGATTTAACACTTGATACACACACAAAAAGTTTCCCTCTCCTCCACACCCACAAAGGAATAGGGCTGCTTTTCCTAATTAGCCCACAGACAACACACAACCGCTCTGACCCCCTCCATTCACCATCGACAGATGGCAAAGTATTACAGCTTCTTGGATTTATAGGGACATATCCATTTGTATTATCTACAAGTGTTTTTTGGAACGTTCACTTTTAAAAGAATAGTTCTTGAAACAATAAGGTCCTACTGTACAGCAGAGGGAACTATATTCAGAATCCTGGGATAAACCATAATGGAAAAGAATATGAAAAAGAATATATATGTGTGTGTGATATATACACATACACATATATTCCACTCACAGATGAGTCAGTAAAGAATTTGCCTGCAATGCAGGAAACCTGGGTTCTATTCCTGGGTTGGGAAGATCCGCTGGAGAAGGAAACAGCAACCCACTTCAAGTATTCTTGCCTGGAGAATTCCACGGACAGAGGAACCTGGCGGGCTACAGTCCACAGGGTCGCAAGAGTCAGACATGACTCAGTGAATAAACCCTCATACATACACGTATAACTGAGAAGGAGGCGACAGAGGACGAGATGGTTGGGTGGCATCACCGACTTAATGCACATGAGTTTGAGCAAACTCTGCAAGATGGTGAAGGACAGGGAAGCCTGGCGTGCTGCAGTCCCTGGGGTCTCAAAGAGTCAGACACGACTGAGCGACTGAACAACGATAACCCAGTCACTTTGCTGTACAGCAGAAATTCACACACACTGTAAAACAATTATACTTCAATGAAACAATTCTTTAAAAAGAACAGTTTTTCAAAAATTGATACAAGAAAAAAACTGGAGGAGGGGGGAATAAAAGCTGCAAGTTTATAACTTTAGTTGCAACTTAGCATCATTTCAGTCTAATGAAATCCCTGAAACATTTAAATTTACTTTGTAAGATATAAGATATTTTCATACAATGAAAACAACCAAATGTACCAAGATTGTTGAAAAAGTTTCCTTGTTTCCTTGTAGGAATCATGAGGCTGTTACACGTGCAAAGTCCACACAAGAGCAGTACACGCAGCAGTGTCAGCAACAACAGCATCACATCCTTACACCTCTCCAGACACACACGTGCAGCACTTTGCCATCGCCATATCAACTGTAATTCCCATGGGAGGAAGTCACCCGGGCAAGTGGCAAAGAAGATCGGTGAGAGAATCAGTCCCAGAAACCAGGCAGCCAGCCCCCAGTCCAGTACTTTTATTATTCAGCCCCTCATTAAGGTCAAGTGTTCTGAAGAAGATAATCCATCTCCCTAAGAAAGGCGGCATTGCATTGGTGGTTAAGAGTATGGGCTTTGGAGACAAACAATTCTAGGTCCCAGGCCTTGTCCTGCCACATTCCAGGGATGTGACTGTGGACCAGTAACCCCTCCGCTCTGCACTCTGTTTTACCATCTGTACAATGGTCCTCCAGGAGCTGCTGTCATGAAACACCAGTCTCCAGCTTTCCCCCTCTTCCCAGCACACAGAAGGCACACTTCTCCAGCTCTGACAAATGAAGTGTGAGCAGAGGCAGGCTTGTGGCGTCCAGGTGTGGACAGTGAGGAGTCCACGTGCACACAGTGCTGTGCGCCCTGTCTGTACCCAGCCCTGTAACACCGCACCGCCTAACAGATCGCAGCTCAAGCCTTCCTCAGGCCCCTTCTTGTGATGATCAAATGAAACGGCAGAGGAAGTTCTGAACACAACACCTTGCACGGTCACCAATGAACGAATGACGGCCCCCATCTATAGACCTGCACAGGTAAAAAGGAAGACCCAAGATTCAGTCTCAAGACACCTATTCCATAGTCCACTTATTCTCTCTACAAATGTTTGCAGAGTACCACGCGCCAGGCACTCTGCTGGGAGTTGAATATACCCCCAGGAAATACGCACATCTTTAAAGACTGTCTAGACACCCCTTTCTGAGGGAGTTTAGGTGCAACTCTTCATGACTATGTACATGTACAACTCTCTGATTATATTATGCACAACTCTTCAAGTATATGTCCTAGTGACCTGCAGAGGAGTGAATTCCTGCCCTGGCAAGGATCTGAGGGATCAGAGAGACCACCGAGGACACCTCCAAGGTCTTGGCTAGTCCCCTCCCGGACATGAGACTCACGCAGCTCTCCTTCCTGCTGACGAGGGCACCAAACGTCAATGCACCTGGTCTACAAGGACAGAGCTCTGACTTCCATCAAGGGTGCTGTAGTGAACAATTTATCACATAGCCATCTCACATCCCATCCAACAGCACCTGCCAGATATGCAGGTCATTTTATGAAATATGTGAGCGGAATGGATAGATCCTGATAAATCTCCCAATATTTTAATCTTTTTTTTTTCTCCTCGATTCTTAAAACTATACTTTTCTTGAGAGGGAACTTCTCCGAAGACTCCTTGGAGTTTTGGGTGTGTTTTTCCAACTTCAAATTTATTTTAATGATATGTACAGAAATTAACAAATTACAATTAAAACAAAATCAGTTATGTTCATTACACACAGCACTGCATGATAAAAACAACAGCTTCATTCATATACAAAAGAGCATTATTTTGTGACTTGTGATAGTAAAATAAAATTTTTATCATAAGCTTCTGGTAAAGAGTATTTCCTAAAGATTTAAAGACCTGATGAATCAGTTAATGCATTATTAGAAAAGATAGGAAACATTTTAGTAAAGTGAGACTACAAGCAATTAACTTGAAAATTACACCAGGGACAGGGTTGAGCATTCCTGACTGAACACCCCGTTGCTGGTGGACGTGTTCTCAAAGTAAGAGCTCTGAGCTCCAGATACAGTCATGTTTTCATTAACTTGGGAAAAATGATTACATCTGGAAAATGCATATACTTACGATCAAAACTCAAAATCAGTCCCCCCCCCCCACCCAGCATCAGCAAACAACACTGTTAACTGCAGGCAGATCCCAGTAGAATTTTTAAATTCTAATTTAGTGAGGCACGACCACATTTTCCAGGAGTGATCAGCCACACTCAAATCTAATTTAAATTCCCAACAACCTTGCTTTAGAAATTTTTCCATGAAATCTGGTCTATGCCTGACTTGCCTGCTGTAAATTCTATTAATCAAATTCAGCAGGGCCTTATACTCCTCTTGAACAATGCTACATTTGGAGGGGGGAAAAATGATTATGAAATATCTAGCAAACACCTTCTATATTTCAAAAAGTATGCTTAGAGCTTAAGACTTAAATTTTGGTTGTTTTTCCTTTCGGATTATCCAAAAGGCTAGACTCAATGCCTGAATGATCACATTTTCCAGGACACAGGAGACAAGCCCTACACTTGGTCCCAGCTGTGAGGCTCAGGCTGCTCAGACACAAAACCTGGTCTCACTGGTCCTCTCCAGCCTTTCTTCAGCAAAGATGGAAACTTCCGGAACACCAGGCAGAACTGGTCTTGCCTTTCTTTCCTCGGGGTTTCCAGGTCTCTTGGGACATGGAATCTACCCGTGTTCCCACTGACAGTGACCTGCAGACCCCGTCTGTCTCCTGCCAACCATCTCTCATCCTTAAGACCCTGTAAAGTCTTCAGGCTCCTTCAGGCCTCCCACAGGCTCCGCAGGGCTACACACCCACCTGAACCAGTCCCGTGCCCGGGGTGGCTATACACACCAGTCCATGCCCGGGGTAGTCTGAGCTGTCTCCAGTGATGTCATCCTTCAGTATCTGAAGGGGATCAGTTCTGGGATCCAGGTTTGCTCAAGTCCCTTATGTAAACTGCTTCAGTATTTGCTTATAGCCTATGCACATTCTCCTTTGCTTTAAAATATGTCCAGATATTCCAATTCTACTTCTCATATCTAATACAATGTAAATACTACGTAAATAGCAGTAAGTTTGACGTAAATACTATGTAAATAGTTGCTGGCACACAGCAAATTGAAGTTTCGCTTTCTGAAAATTCCTTGCATGTTCCTGTCTCAAATATTTACAATCTGCAGTGATTGAACCCTCAGATGCCGAACCCATGGAGATGGAGGGTCAGTTGTAAACAGAAGTTAATTGGATAAATAAACCAGATCACATCAGGTTAATGAAAGGGCCTACTCTAGTTAAGAAGAGGTCTATGAAACGGCACTGCTGCTGGGGTTTGGAGCATGGGGCAGACTTGGGAGTCTGCCTGGAGCCCCGCAGACACTCCTGTGTGGGCAGCAGCTGACCTCAATAGCCCTGCTTTGGGATACAGGGTATAAAAACTGGATGTTCTTATGAGCAGATGTGAGCCTTTCAAAAGAAGTACTTTAAAAAAGAATTCGCAACACTCAAGGCACTTAAAAAAGTTTTCTTTTCATTTTTTGGCCACACCACATGGCATGCGGGATCTTAGTTCCCCAACCAAGGATTGAACCCATGTCCTCAGCACTGGAGTCCTAACCACTTGGCCACCAGGGAAGTCCCAAGCCACTTTTTAAAGTGTTAAGTGCATGAAAGCACTCTGTGCTCACAGCAGCACCGTCCACCATAGCCGAGACAACAAATGGAGGCAACCCAGATGTCCACTGACCAAAGACTGGACAAAGAGGATGCGGGACATGCCTACAACGGAATAGCACTCAGTCATGGAAAAGAGTGAAATGATGCCATTTGCAGCAACATGGCTGGATCTGGAGACTGTCATCCTGAGTGAAGCAAGTGAGACAGAGAAGGAGAAATACTGTATGACATCCCTTACGTGTTGTTGTAGTTTACTCGCTCAGTCATGCCCAATTCTTTGCGACCCCGTGGACTACAGCCCACCAGGCTCCTCTGTCCATAGGATTTCCCAGGCAAGAATACTGGAGTGGGTTGCAAGTTCCTTCTCCAGGGGATCTTCCCGACCCAGGGATCGAATTCGTGCCTCCTGCATTAGCAGACAGATTCTTTGCCATGCGGCCATCAAGGAAGCCTGGACCCCTTATATGCAGAATCTAAAAAGAGGTACTACCGATGAACTTATTTACAAAGCAGAAACAGACTCACAGAGAAAGAACTTACAGATGCCAGAAGGGAAGGATTGGGGGAAGGGATAGCTTGGGCGTTTGGGACTGACAAGTACACACTGCTGTATTTAAAATGGATAACCAACAAGGTCCTACCACATAGCACAGTTGGTTCTATTGAACAGAACTGGGTATGTATATGTGGCAGACAGGATGGGAAGGGAGCTGGTGGGAGAACAGACGCATGGGTATGTATGGCTGAGTCTCCCAGCTGTCCACCTGGTACTACCACAACATTGTTAATCAATTACACTCCAATATAAAATTAAAAGTTTAAAAATAAAAAAGCATAGGAAAACATTTTGAAATGTAGGGAGAAAACAAAGGAAGAACAAAACCAAACCTGCAGTCATTCACCCCTCTCCTTACATAAGATCACCTTAAAGGCCTGAAACAAGCCAACAAAAGCCTCCCACAGGGCTGTCTGTGTGCCACCCTTTGCTGCAGATGCCTTCATCAAACTTCACCTGTAAAGCGCTAAACCGTAAATATGTTGGGCTTTGCAGGCCACAAAGGGTCTCTGTCATATACACCCTTCTTTGCTTGATTTTTACAAGCTTATAAAAGTGTAAAAACCATGCCAGCTTGAGAGCCGTGGGTGGGGAGCCTCTGGCAACCGTTGGCCATTATCAGGCTGTAGTCACAGCCTCAGACCATCTTTGGGGCTTAAACAGAGATGCAGGATAACTACCTCTGACAGGACAAAATTGTAGATTAAGCAAAACACAGAAAACTAAGAAGCTCTTGTTCAAAAGAAAAGCGCCTTTCCAGACAGGCACGAAGTGAGCTCAGTTCTGCCTAAAAGCATTTTCCTGGTTCTACGCAATTGCAATTATACATCCCAGAGCTGTCTGTGTCTTCTTTTGGTTTTCATTTTGTCTGTTTTTGCTTGAGGGTGGGAGTAGAGAGGTCAAGGGAGATAGAGGATAAAGATTTTGGCAGAGTGATTCTTTGACTTATATTTTTAAAGTTAAAGTAAGTAAGTTCTGAAAAATAACTGTAAGAAGGAGAAATACAACCTCTCAAATAATAAAACATACTATAGATCTACAATAATTAAAAGTATAATTTTAGACCAAAAATAGAGTTGCCATACAATCGTGCAATCCCACTCCTGGGTATATATCTCGACAAAACTATAATTCAAAAGGTACATGTACCTATATGTTCATAGCTGCGTTAATCCCAGTACCCAGGGCATGGGAGCAACCTAAATGTCCATCAACAGGTGAACAGGTAAAGATGTGGTGAGTGAAGCAAAGTCGCTCAGTTGTGTCCGACTCTTCGCGACCCCATGGACTGTAGCCTATCAGGCTCCTCCGTCCATGGGATTCTCCAGGCAAGAGTGCTGGAGTGGATTGCCATTTCCTTCTCCAGGAGATCTTCCTGACCCAGGAATCAAACCCAGGTCTCCCGCATTGCAGATAGACGCTTTACCGTCTGAGCCACCAGGAAGATCTTGGTATGTACACATATACAATGGACTATTACTCAGTCATAAAAATGAATGAAATAATGCCATTTGCAGCAACATGTATGGAACTAGAGATGATCACACCAAGTCAAGTAAGTCAGACAAAAACAAATACCATAAGATATCACTTCCATGAAGAATCTAAACTATGGCACAAATGAACTTATCTACAAAACAGAAACAGACTCACAGACAGAACAGACCTGCGCTTGCCTAGCGGGAGGGTGAGTAAGGGAGGGACGGAGAGGGAGGCTGGGGTTAGCAGATGCAAACTATTATACAGAGAACGGAGAGACAAGGTCCCACCGTACAGCACAGCGCACTATACTCCATATCCTGGGATAACTCATAACGGAAAGGAACAGGGGACAGTGTGCACATATGAATAACTGACTCACTTTGCTGTACAGCAGAAATTAACAAAATACTGCAAATCAACTATATTTCAAAAGAATCATTTTTAAATACAATTTTAGGCTAAATCAGAAGCAGATAAGTAAAACAAAAATATCATAGGAACAGACTCTAAGATATACAAAACAGGAATACATGAGGAAGTGATAACAAAGCTCTGTGGTGGATTCAATGCTGATTTCAACAAAATAATTGCTGGGTCAACTGATTATTTACAGGAGGAAATCAAGTTAGAAAGATATACTCCAAAATTAAGTCCAAGTAACTCACAAAGTTTAAAAATTCTATTAGAGGAGTTATAAAAAAATAGTTAAGCATATTATTTCCTTTCTGTAGGGAAAGACTTTTTAAAACTGTGACAGAAGTCACATATCCATAAAAGGTAAAATTGACTTCTTAAAAATTAAAATTAGTAAATTTATTTTACATAGTAATGATATATTCTTAAGATTATACACTTAGAGTGAACTAACATTATAAATAAAAATTAGCAAATTAAACACACCTAAACATCAAAAGGTCTTCCCAAGTAGTGCTAGTGGTAAAGAACCCGCCTGCCAGTGCACGAGATGTAAGAGACACAGGTTCGATCCCTGGGTTGGGAAGATCCCCTGGAGAAGGGCAAGGCAACTCCCTCCAGTATTCTTGCCTGGAGAATCCCCAAGGACAGAGAAGCCTGGCGGTCTACTGTGCATAGGGTCACAACAAGTCAGACACGACTGAAGCAACTTAGCACACATGCACACGAACATCAAAAAATATTAATAAAAGGCAACAACCAATTAGGAAAATACTTTCAGAACTATTAGAGAGAAAGAATCGATAGCCTTCATATATGAAGATGCCTTATAAACTGCCAGGACTTCCCTTGTAGCTCAGTCGGTAAAGAATCTGCCTGCAGTGCAGGAGACCTGGGTTCGATCCCTGGGTTGGGAAGATCCCCTGAAGAAGGAAATGGCAACTCACTCCAATATCCTTGCCTGGAAAATCTCATGGACAGAAGAGCCTGGTGGGCTGCAGTCCATGGGGTTGCAAAGAGTCGGGCACGACTGAGTGACTAACACTTACTCACTTACAATATAAACTGTTAGGAATATATTATACTTCAACAGCTTAAAAAGTAGAGCATTTTTTACCACGTATTAAATAATGTGACTCATTTGAAAAGACCCTGATGTTTGGAAAGATTGAAGGCAGGAGGAGAAGGGGACGACAGATGATGAGATGGTTGGATGGCATTACCGACTCAATGGACATGGGTTTGGGTGGACTCTGGGAGTTGGTGATGGACAGGGAGGCCTGGCGTGCCGCACTCCATGGGATCCCAAAGAGTCAGACATGACTGAGCAACTGAACTGAACTGAAAGTTAATATACAGATGAAAACGTTTAACTTCACTGGCAATCAAAGAAAGGCAAATAAACACCATGATTTTTTGCTGCTCACATCAGCCACGTCAGCACATGATGCTTGAAGCGGGTATGAGTCCTGGCCCCTCCTCCCACTGCTGACTGCATAGAAATTCACTCTGGAAAACTTTATTTATTTTAGTGTTTGATTTTTTTTTTATTGAAGTGTAGTTGATTTGCAATGTAGTATTAATTTCTGCTGTACAGCAGAGTGATTCAGTTATACACATATAAGCTGCTGCTGCTACTGCTGCTAAGTCGCTTCAGTTGTGTCCAGTTCTGTGCGACCCCATAGACAGCAGCCCACCAGGCTCCCCCGTCCCTGGGATTCTCCAGGCAAGAACACTGGAGTGGGTTGCCATTTCCTTCTCCAATGCATGAAAGTGAAAAGTGAAAGTGAAGTTGCTCAGTCACATCCAACTCTTAGTGACCCCATGGACTGCAGCCTACCAGGCTCCCCCGTCCCTGGGATTCTCCAGGCAAGAACACTGGAGTGAGTGCCATTGCCTTCTCCAATACACATATACACATGCTTTCATTTTTTTATTTTTTTCCATCACGCTTTATACAGGGTACTGAATATAATGCCCTGGGCTATACAGTAGGATCTTATTGTTTATCCATTCCATATATAATAGCTTACACATGCTAACTGGGAAATAATTAGGCCAGCATTATGTATCTTTCAACTTATGTATCACATACCTTTAAAGTGATCACACACACATGGAACTGTTAAAGTATCTTTGATACTAAATTCTCAGTTTGATATTGATTCCTCATTTGAATGAGAAATCTTTCTTCTCTGCCATCACCCTCCGGTTTTCCAGTCTCTAACTTTACTGAGGCCTTCAATGGCTAAGTCAAAGGTCCCTCTTGGTAGGTGTCACATTGCACTTGAAATTTGCAGGCTATTTTCAAATATCTTTTGATACTGATTGCTAGCATAGTTCCACAGTGATAAGAGAACAGACTCTGTATGACTTCCATATCTTTAGACCATGAAAGTTTTGCACCCAGTCTTATGTCCCTGGATACATTCTAGTGTCTCCCAGTTTATAGTCTATGGAACTTAAATAAAATTTGTATCCTACTGGTGTGTGAAAACTGTATAAACCTTAATTATGTTGAATTGGTTCACAGTGCTTTTCGGGCCTATTGTATCCTTCTACTTCTCTGTCTACTCACTCTATTAATTTTTGAGAGAGTGATACTAAAACTCCAACTAAAAATCTTAATTTATTTCTACTTAAAAAGTAATTGTAATGTTGAGTGGAATTACATGTAACTTTGTTCTGCATTTTCCAAGTCTGCTATAAGTGTGTCATCATATATTCATAATTTAAAAAATAAAAAAGAGGAAAAAATAAGGTGATCATATTCTTTGACCTATTAAATTCACTTCAAAAAAATCAATCTAAATGAAACAATCATAAATCCAGACAAGGACAAAGCAGGTGCATTATTGGGACCATTATTCATAAAACTGGAAATAATTTCAATGCCTGCCACTTGGGGATGGCTAGTAAGTGATGACATAAACATACTATGAAATATTAAGTTACCATTAAAATTGTGCACCCCACTCCAGTAAAATCCCATGGACGGAGGAGCCCGGTAGGCTATAGTCCATGGGGTCGCGAAGAGTCAGACACGACTGAGTGACTTCACTTTCACATTTCACTTTCATGCATTGGAAAAGGAAATGGCAACCCACTCCAGTGTTCTTGCCTGGAGAATCCCAGGGACGGGGAAGCCTGGTGGGCTTCCGTCTATGGGGTCGCACAGAGTCGGGTACGACTGAAGCAACTTAGCAGCAGCAGCAGCATGAAGAGTTTTAATGATAGAGAATCTATGTTAAATGAGAAAGGTGAATACAAAACTGCATGTGATGTGATCTTAGATCTGATAAAATACACACACACACAGTCACACCACCTCCACACACACCACAAAGACACTCCCCACCCCCGCAACACACACACACACACACACACACACACACACACACACACACACACAAAGACTGGGGGTGGGGGGGCGAAATCCCAAAATGGTCAAAAGAAAGTGAGAGAAAGTGAGATTACAGGTGGCTAATATTTTATTCTTTATATATCTCTGCATTTCCTACATTTTCCATAATTAATATATATTCACTTCCTACCCAGGGAAAATATACTTTAATGATATCCCTAGACCCCTTAACTAAAGACAATGAGTAAGAAAGTACTGATCTTTACCAAATCAAAACTTAGCAGAAACCAGAATTACAGAACTAAAAAGTACTTCATCTCAAATTTTCACTGCAGATTAAAACTCACTATAAGAATTTTATGAGACTGAGACATACCCTAAACTTTTCAAAGGTCTTATCCCAGTCTGCAGTCAGCCTGATATTACCTATAATAAAATTCCTGTGTAAACACCTACAGAATGCTCTGTTAAGCAAGACACAGGTCTTAAAGTAAAAACACAGACCGCTAAAAGGAAAAGAATCCATGTAAAAATCCTTTGGGCATCAAAGTTTAACTCATTAAAAGGAAAATAACAACGACCTTGATCTGACATTATCAGATGGTCAAGGCCCCATGTGATATAACTTTAAGGCCTGCTCTCCCTGACCAGGAGCCTGGGAAATGGGGCTCACCAGGTACTAACACAGTGAACAAGGGAAATGATGAGCTGAGATTATTAATGAGTCAAATGTTGTTATTTCATCGCTGAGTTGTAATGGACAAATCTTCCATTTGACTCTCTTGCGACCCCATGGAGCAGCCCACCAGGCTCCTTTGTCCACGGGATTTCCCAGACAGGAATCCTGGAGTGGGTGCCATTTCCACCTCCAGGAGGGTCTTCCTGACCCAGCGAATGAACTTGCACCTCCTGCACTGGCAAGCGGATTCTTCACCACTGAGCCACCAGCAAAGCCCAATGAGTCAAACAGGGAAAAATAAATAACTCCAGGGAGCACGACGCAGTAGTATTAAGACACCCACTGAGACGCCCTCTAATTAGGACACGAAGGCACTAAGTCAGTGAAGACGACAGAAAACGCAGAAGGCACTCAGGCATCAAGCGCCTTTGCACAGAAAAGGTGTGCTGCGGCGGAAGCGAAGCGGACTGTGGAGGCCCACAGACGGGGCTGGAACCCGGAGCACCCACAGGCAGGCATGTGCTCCCAGGCGAGATCTCAGCCTCTCGGAGCATCAGCTTGCTTGACTGGCAAGAACACAGAGAGTGACGACCCTTACAGCCTCAGTGTGAGGTTCGAGGTAGTGGGTACCAGGCACCTGGATCAAAGCCCAGGGTGCCCAGCCATGCCTGGAACCCACGACCCACCCAGGAAAGACCAGAGACCCCAGAGACCACCCCCTCCTTGCCTGATGCTGGAGGCACTGCTTTCTCTTCCCTAGCTGGCTTGTGGCCCCAGAGAAAAGCCTTGCTGGGCACTGGCGGGGGGCTGGGGCAGCTAGGAAGAGAATGATGGGCAGAGCTGAGTGACACTCTGAATCTGGAAGCCCAGACGGTCCCTGTGG
This sequence comes from Budorcas taxicolor, assembly GCF_023091745.1. Lineage (NCBI taxonomy): Eukaryota > Metazoa > Chordata > Mammalia > Artiodactyla > Bovidae > Budorcas > Budorcas taxicolor. The sequence goes on along the minus strand of NC_068933.1, from coordinate 37,409,688 downwards.
GCTCCCCCAGTGCTGGCCTGGCCCTGCTCCAGCACAGCCTGACCCAGACCCTGAACAGCCTGGAACAGAACTGGGGCAAAGGGACGGGAAAACAGCATCAACAATATTGCCCAGTGAAGGCACAGAATACAGTAAGCCTTACAACTAAAAGAATAACAAGAAATAAATGAAGGATGAGAAGTCAACAAATCTCCATTAGCCTATAGAACACTTCAAAAGAGATGGTAGACACAAAGGAAGGAGAAAATGGGCAGCGCGGGAGGAACTGATGAAGACAGAAATGTCAACTTCACTCTGTGGGAAGACGGGAAAATCCTGGACGGGAAGATATGTGTACAGCACGAACGCTGCCTGGTGTGCTTGTGGGTTCTAAGAGAAGTGGGTGATGAACTTGCTGGGCTGCCAGGATGGGGAGAGACAGAAAGAGAGCCCTCTATTCATCACCAGAAGCTGATGGGAGACCCTGGGTGGTACTGCTGATGGCTGGGAAGTTAAGGGCAAACCTGACGACTTGTCAACACACGAAGGCCTCAGTCTTCTTCTGAGAAGTAATAAAGATAATTAGAGGAGATATTGAAAATCATTAGCAACATTAAAATTGACTGTAATTACCTTACGGGTAGTTGAAGCAGGAGTGATAATGAGCCCTTATTTAGAAAAAATTATTGTGTCAGACAAATGTGACGGCTCCTGGCCTCGGTGTTGGCACAGTGGACAAGGAAGGACGATCTTCACTACGAAAAAGACCCGGACACGAATCCCACTCCTGTCCCCTTCCCAGTTTACACCTCAGCTGACCTCTCTAAGCGTCAGTATTTCGCCTGCCTCGCAGGGTGATGGTGACAGCTGACAACTGACAAAAGACGACCGCGTGGTAAGAGCCACACGAACGGTGCCGACTGCTGAGTTCAGCAGCATCTCTCGCGTCGGGCTGAATTCCCAAGAGGTGGGGGAGACACGCTCCTCCAGTGGAGATCCTGTCAAGTTGCTGAGAAGGGACGACCGCCACGCTGATGAAGAACCTGTGGTCCAGTGCTTCAGGGAACACCTGCACGGCCTCCTCGACTCCCAGCAGCAGGCAAGCATACAGAGCGGATGAAGCCCACCACCGCAGAGCACCGGGGGAGCCCCAACCATCCATGGGCCCCCAAATCAGCCCCAACCTTCTGTGGGCCCGTGCATTCCCCACAGTGGACCTGGCAAACCCCAGCAAACACATGTGGCTCCATTTTGCTTTTTTAAGGAACACCATACTGTTTTCCACTTCCCTGGTGGCTCAGCTGGTAAAGAATCTGCCTGCAATGCAGGAGACCTGCGTTTGACCCCTGGGTGGGGAAGATCCACTGGAGGAGGGCATGGCAACCCACTGCAGTGTTCTTGCCTGGAGAATCCCCATGGACGGAGGAGCCTGGCGGGCTGCAGTCCACGGGGTCGCACAGAGTCGGACACAACTGAGCACAATTACTGTCTTCCATAGTGGCCGCAGCAATTTACATGCCCACCAACAGTATAGGAAGGTTCCCTTTTCTCCACACCCTCTACAGCGGTTACTGTTTGTAGACTTTTTAACAACGGCCATCCTGACTGGTGTGAAGGGAACCTCACTGTAGGTTTGATTTGCGTTTCTCTAATACAAAATCGTATTTTTAAAAATTAAACGCTGACTGTCAAAACAAGTATATATGAGAATATTTCGCTGGTAGGGGTACATTGTTCTACGGAGGACAGTTTGTCAGTATCCAGCAAAACAAAAGCCTGTACTTCAACCATTTCTAGATTCCACTTCTAGAAACTTATCCTACAGACACACTAGTACACGTACACATGACATTTCACTAAGGCTCTTTATAATGCCACCATCAAGACTCTTTATAATATCGTAACAATCTACATGTCCACCCATAGGGGACTAGATACGTAAAACTATATCCGCAGAAGAGAATACTATGGACCCACTAAAAAGAATGAGGCAGATCTATACGTAAGAAAATGAACCAATATCCACATTGTTAGGTTAAAAAAAAAAGGTGTGCAAGTGTGCACCGTATGCTACTATTTATGTACAGGGAAAGGACAAAAAGAAATGTTCACATTTAATATTAATCGTTAATACTTGTTGCATGTATTCTGCATGCCAAGAATTGTTCTTAGCACTTTACACGAATTATCTCATTAGTTGTTCTCAGTAATTCTGAGACCTCATTCATATACCCATTTTGCAGATGAGAAAAACTGAGGTACCGTGAGGCTGCCCAAAGTCACAAAGTGAGTGACTGAGTTTCAGGCTCTGTCTGGCATCAGAGCTCACCCTCTGGGCCAAACCACACTGAACCTCCTAATACTTCTGCCACCTCTTAGAGTGTCCTCAGGAAACTTATACAAAGAGTTGCCCAGCTAGAAGATGAGGATGGGAATGAGAGGGTCTGAATTCTGTGTACATGCATGACCTACCCAAAAATCAATAAACGCTATAATCTTTTACTCTGCCTGCTTGGATTAATCAGTAAGAAGGACAATATCAATTAGTGTTATGAATGAATTATGCACTTTTAAAGAAATGTAGTTTTATTCATCTATTGACTTGTTCCTATATTTAATTAGTTTCTCTTTTTTTTTAAGGACTCAAAAAATGACAAATAAAACTTCACCTAGTACAGAATTCACAGTTATGCATACAAGCAATTTCCAAGATCATCAAGGGGGAATGATCACTCACACACACAGCATTAAGGGACTTCTCTGGCAGTCCAGTGGTTGGGACTTCACCTTCCAGAGCAGGGGGTGCGGGTTCGATCCCTGCTCGGGGAGCTAAGAAAGATCCCACAAGCATGCTGCCAAAGAATCAAGATGTGGAACATGGAAATAGAAACAAAAGTAAACAAATGGGACCTAATTGAACTTAAAAGCTTTTGCACAAGGAAGGAAACTATAAGCAAGGTGAAAAGGCAGCCTTCAGAATGGGAGAAGATAATAGCAACGAAGCAACTGACAAAGAATTAATCTCCAAAATATACAAGCAGCTCTTGCAGCTCAATTTCAGAAAAACCAACAACCCAACCAAACAGTGGGCCAAAGGACTAAACAGACATTTCTCCAAAGAAGACATACAGATGGCTAAGAAGCACATGAAAAGATGCTCAACATCACTCATTATCAGAGAAATGCAAATCAAGACCACAATGAGGTACCATCTCACGCCAGTCAGAATAGCCGCCATCAAGAGGCCTACAAACAATAAATGCTGGAGAGGGTGTGAAGAAAAGGGAACCCTCTTACACTGTTGGTGGGAATGCAAACTAGTACAGCCACTATGGAGAATGGTGTGGAGATTCCTTAAAAAACTGGAAATAGAACTGCCTTATGACCCAGCAATCCCACTGCTGGGCATACACACCGAGGAAACCAGGATTGAAAGAGACACGTGTACCCCAATGTTCATTGCAGCACTGTTTATAATAGCCAGGACATGGAAGCAACCTAAATGTCCATTGGCAGACAAATGGATAAGGAAGTTGTGTATATACACACAACGGAATATTACTCGGCTATAAAAAAGAACTCATTTGAGTCAGTTCTAATGAGGTGGATGAAACTGGAGCCTATTATACAGACTGAAGTAAGCCAGAAAGAGAGACACCAACACAGTATATTAATACATACATAGGGAATTCAGAAAGACAGTAACAACAACCCCACATGCAAGGCAGCAAAAGAGACACTGATGTAAAGAACAGACTTTTTGACTCTGCGGGAGAAGGCAAGGGTGGGATAATATGAGAGAATAGCATTGAAACATGTATATTACCATATGATCAGACGACCAGCGCAAGTTCGATGCATGAAGCAGGGCACTCAAAGCCGGTGCTCTGGGACAACCCAGAGGGACGGGATGGGGAAGCAGGTTAGAGGGGGGTTCAGGGCAGGGGGACACATGTACCCGTGGGTGACTCGTGTCGATGTATGGCGAAAACCACTTTACCGTCTGAGCCACCAGGGAAGTCCAAAAGAAACCACTACAACACTGTAAAGCAACTATCCTCCAATTTAAATAAATTAATTTTTAAAAGACATGGAACAGATGCAATTGTAACAAATTCAATAAAGATTTGAAAATAAAACAAAACAGCATTAAGCCTATGGTTGAGGCTGAGGCTGTTCACTTACTTACAAAGTATCCTCAAAGGCAGGAGGAGGGATTTTAGACTTTATTTCTACATAAGGAGAGAAATTAAATGCAGAAAGAGTAAAAGCATCCTCAGAAGCACACTCAGTCTCTTAATTATGATCTATCTCCAACAATAACTGAGAAAAATGGCAAAATTTTTCTGATGGGGAAACATTCATCATAAAATATAAAACCACATCCTCGCAAAGATATAAAAGGTATAAAACATCAATGAGGTAGGGCTCTACGTTTTGTGTGTTCATCTGAAACACAAGGTCAAAGGCCAGAACAGCGCTTCTCAAACTTTAATGCGTGTACACATCCCAGGGGACCTCGTTAAAATGCAGGTTTGGATTCCGTAAGTCTGGGGGCCACCCAAGACTCCACCTTTTTAAGGCAGTCCCAAGGGCCACCTGTACTGAGGTGGGCTGGCCACACTTCATGGAACAAGATTCTAGACAATAGGGCTAAGGGGATACAACTACACCCTGATAAATTTTCAGCTGGAGAACTAAACTACAGCTATTAAAATCTCCGTCCCTTTGTTTTCGACCAGGATTCTTGGCCCTGCCCAATCAACAGAAATTGATAAAAGGCCAAACAAGAAATTCACACAAGGCTTTATTGGGGCCCCTGCTGCAGCAGTGGGGAGGGAAAGGCAAGTAACAGGTTCCCTTGCTGGCTCATTCCCCAAGCGGGGACAAGCTGGTTGCTCCTATGCGGTGAGGGTAGGAGCAGGCCCGGAGGTCAGCCAGAGGTATGGCTTAGGCAGTCAGCCACCTCCTTGGGTGCTGTTGAGGGCAGTGGGCATGTGTAGGACTTTGCTTTTGCCCTCAAACCCCTCCTTTTGTCCCCAGCTCTTCAGAACTGGCATCTGGGCTTTTGACCTTGTGTCTATAGTTTGCCCCAACTGCACGTGCAGACAGTGACTTTCAGTCCCTTATAGTTTCTCCGTATTTTTGTCCAGGTGCGAGCACTGCAGCCCAGGGTCCCAGGCCCCAGCCTGTCTCACCTTCAGAAGCACTTCAAAATCCAGCAGAGACCCAGATTTGAATGGAGGTGTCCTTTCTCTTGACAACTGACCAGGGTGGCATACAGAGGGAAAACGTGACTGCTGGGAAGACTCTAGCAGAGAAACAAAACCACCGGGGTGAGGACGACCCGGGGGCTCCTGGTGATGATTCTGGAGAGGAAGTAGGTCTTGGCTTCTTAGAAAGGGTGAGGAAGAGCAATCCAAGGGAAGCAGAATAAAGTAGCACATCCCAGTCCTGGAGAGAGCAGGGCAGGCAGGCATTACCAGGGCTCCTTTGGGAGCACCCAGACAGGTATTGCTGCAGGTGTGGCCAGGTTTCATGCACATCTGATCTAATCTCTGATCCTAACAGTTAAAGTTCCTGAGAGAGGAGTCAGCGGGTAATTCTCAGGGCAGGCGGCGTCTGGAGAATGCCAGGGAACGCAGAGGGAAGTGCTCCCAGCGCTGCGGGGAGAGGAGCCCTCTGAAGTCAGCATCCTCGCGTCACCTCGGTTCCCCTCCTGTCCAGAGGTCTACACATTCCTCCGAAAAGGGCCAGACAGAGATTATTTTAGTCTTTGCTGTTGGGCAAAAGCAGCCTGAGATGATGCGTAATTGCATGAACGTGGCTGCATGTCAATAACACTTTATTTTACGGAACAGGCAGCAGGCAGGCTGGATTTGGCAACACTCCTGAATTACAAGGTAGGCGGTGGTAACAACTTCCCTAATGTTAGGAAGCTTGGGGTAAAGACCAAGGAGGTGGGAGCTGATGCAACTTACAAGTGACCCTGGGACTCAGCAGCCATCAATGATAGCCGTTGGGGTCCATCTGGAAACATCTAGGTCCCTCTCATTACCTCCGTCCCTCCTGATCACCAGGCAAGGTATCTCTTCCCGCCCACCTGCTTCCTCCTCCGGGCCCTCACTCCTTAACTCTTCTCCCCTCCAGAGCGTCACCATTCGCTCTATTTCCTCCTTCCATTTAGCACAAGTCTATCCTGCCCCGCCCAATACCACCCTTTAGACCACATTCCTCTCTCGGTCCAATCTGGCAGCTTCAGGAACCTGCACCAGTTCTGCCCACTTTCCAGCGCTTCCACCCAGCATTCCTGTGCCAACTGGACTTTGACCCCACTACGTTTCTGTAATAGTCTTTGCCAAAATCATGAACACTCCTGAGCCATTAACTTTCCTGACCTGACTCAAGCACTGGGAACTGCTGATGGCCAGCCCCTCTTCAAACTCCCTCCCCACCTGGCTGGCTGGCGACCGTCCGGGGGGCCTCTCCTGCCCACGGGCCCTTCACTGGCTTCTCTTCTTCCCTCCGATGATTCCATTCACCAGCTTTCTGCTTTGAACAGCCTCCCGGCATTTGTAACAATGTGTCACACAAGTGGGAGAGCCAGGGAGGTGAAGAATGAACTGATGCAAGTGAACCCATCCCCTTCTTTTCAGAGCTGCCCCCACACGGGTCTGCTGTCCCCCTGGGCAGAGCCTGCATCCGCCTCGCTCCCCCAACCACAATACCATCCTCCCCACGGCTCCTCCAGCCCTGCTGTCAACAGACAGCCATCTCCTGTCGGTGTTCATTCTCTCACAGTCCTCACACCTTGCACACGAATCCAGTGAGCCCCGCTCAATTTCATCCTGACCTGATCTCTCTTGGCACTGCCAGGACAGCCTTGGACGGCAACCGTCCCTTCCAGCATTAGAGGGCCTGCACCCTGCCCCGAGGGCGCCTGCTCCCGCTACCACCTAGAGGCGCCTGCTTCTTGGCCCACCGTGTGCATCAAGGTCCCACCCTCGGTCCTGATCCCACCCCACGGCTTTAATCCCCTCCATGAGCCTTATGGGGGAGACCTGGGTTCGATCCCTGGGTCTGGAAGATCCCCTGGAGAAGGAAATGGCAACCCACTCCAGTATTCTTGCCTGGAGAATCCCATGGACGGAGGAGCCTGGTGGGCTACAGTCCATGGGGTCGCAAAGAGTCAGACACGACTGAGCGACTTCATTTCACTTCACTTCACTTCATGAGCCTTAAGGACCAAGTCGGAATTTTCACCTGTACATTCCTCCAGGGCGTCAGACGGCTCCATCCAACTATCCACCCACCTTTCCAGTTATTATCATCAAGAGCACGAGAGCAGCTGCAGTTCCGGACTGCCTGCATGCCTCACGTCTCCCACCCCAGCCCGTGATGGAACTCCTCCTCCCATCGAGGAAGCCATCCTGGGCGGTCCACACAGGAGCCTGTATCCACAATGCTCCCGCTGATCAAGAGCCCTGCAACCCCCTGGCCGTGCCCACTGCACCTACAGTGCCCAGTCCAACGATCACCGAGAATACACCCCAGACAACGTTTGAGTGTGTCCGGACCTGACACTAAGACACGAGCATTAGCCACTGTCAGTAGCAGTCACTGGCAGATAATGTTTTCCTGCTGTTTCCCCAAATATTAATACAAAGTAAACAACAAGAACTAGAAACGCCCAGTCACTTTCCAGCGAGGTCATATCCTGAGACTATCACAACTAGCTTTAAATTTCAAATGGGAAGACAAGGCATTTAAACATATTTACTGGCTAACATTTAAAATCAGACCAAATCCTAGGATAAAGCTGAAGCTGTGAGTGTACGGAGTCCAGGAAAGAAAGCAGAGCTCTGAGCTCAGGTGAAGCAAATCATAACAGTCCCATCCTTAACTGGTGAGTGAGCAGGACAAGTCATTTCGCTTCAGCTTCCCCATCTTTAAAACGAGGGTCCTGTATGGTCTTCAAAGTTTAGATCAGGCAGTTTGTCAAAAGTTCTCAGTACAAAGTAAATTTTCCAGAAGAACCAGATAAAGCAAACTCAAGACTTGAAAAAAACATTTCTCCAGTTTTACTGAAAAAAAAAAAAAATCTAAAATCACCTGATATTAGAAAAGAATTGGAAAGGAAGAAAAACTGCAATATGCGTTCATTCCCTTTAAAAATCAAGTAAAATTATTTGATTATTTGAGTAATAATCAAATAAACTTTGTGGCAGTACTTTTCATAGAACATTCAGGCCTAATCTCTCTTTGAAAAAAATAATAATGGACAGAAATCATTTCCTTAGAATGATACAAAGATTTTCCGCTGTAACAGACATCTGTGACTCCACCATGGACAGAGTCCTGCCAAACCACTCCAAGCTCCAGACAATGAGACTGTGCAAAAAACCCAGGCTCTCTGGGATGGGGTATGCCACTGCCCAGAGAAGGCCCCCACCCACTTTAACAACCTTTCTGAACTACATGTGGGAGATTTAAAGAATCTTTAAGCACCATTCAAATTGCAAGCCTTTTGTAATCCTGTGTTTAGTAGGTGCTCATCCTGTTACTTCGGAGAAGGCAATGGCACCCCACTCCAGTACTCTTGCCTGGAAAATCCCATGGACGGAGGAGCCTGGTAGGCTGCAGTCCATGGGGTCGCTAGGAGTCGGATACGACTGAGCAACTTCACTTTCACTTTTCACTTTCATCCGTTGGAGAAGGAAATGGCAACCCACTCCAGTGTTCTTGCCTGGAGAATTCCAGGGACAAGGAAGCCAGGCGGGCTGCCGTCTATGGGGTCGCACAGAGTTGGACACAACTGAAGCGACTTAGCAGCAGCAGCAGCATCCTGTTACTCAATTAAATCCTTTCCTTTAATTATTGAACAAAATATTCCAACTGTTGCTTAAGGCCTTCCACTGTGTGCTATGGAACAGAAAAATGTGAATAAAACATGGAGCTCTCGGTCTGGTGTGGAGATAAGAGTGAATCTGTAATAAATGCACACCGTGCTAAGATAATTCCAAAGAGGAGATGCCTTTGGAGACAGCGTGGGAAACCAGGGATGTCTTCACAGAGGATGGAGCCCTTGAGCCAGGACTGGCTGTGTAATAGGCAAGAACAAATCTGACTCCATAGAAGGTCTGTTCCTTTTGATTTAACCTTTGTATTCTATGTCTTTGCTTCAAGGTAATAATGTTACCTATAGTCTGAAATACACAGGAAGCCCATTCTCAAGGCTCTGACCTTTAAAGGTATAACACTTTTCCATTCATATAGAGGTAAACTGTTGCAGAACAGAGAATGACATGTGTGTTGTTGGAGGTTTACAGGAAATTGTAACCTGAGCTACCTGGACAGCTGCAAGAACAAAGGATTTCAACACCAAGAAGTCTGCAACAGTCAACCATGCCCCTCTCTCCCCTTGCCTTTAAAAACGTTTTGCTAAGGGGTTTGGGGGAGCATGAGCCACCCGTCTCATCGCACGGCCTCGCAAAAAACCATTCTCTGCTCCAAACTCCAATGTTTTGATGTGGCCTCTCTATAAGTTGGGCACATGAACTCACACTTGGTAACAGATGGGCAGGATGGGGTCGGGGACATGTTTTAATCTGAGGTGAGGACACCTGTGTATCACACACCTCCAGGGGTCTGAGCGCCTCACCCCACAGTCATCTCTGATTTTAACATCACTCTGAAAATTTTCTATATGATAGCGATAGAGTATCTTGGAAAAGGAGCTTCCCCCCCGACCCACTAATTCGTACAGCGTCACCCCATAACAAGCAGTATGGCTGCCTCCAAGGAGCTGCAAGCAAATCTGACTTCTCAAGCCTTGTGACTTCATGGGGAAAACAATCTCCCCTAAACATCTGTCATCAAGATCTGGCCCTCACATGGGACCTGTAGTCCAAGTTCACAGTGCCTGGCGACCTGGTGAATCTCGAGACAAAAATGTGCTTTAGGGAGGTCCCAGCTTGGTGAGACCCCCAAGTAATCAGGCAGCAGCTAACAAATTCTCTGGAAGAATCCACCCTCAGTTTAGGCCTGAAAGAACCTCCACAGATGAATTTTCAAAAAATTGTGACACACTTAAAAGCCACAAATATAGAGGAGGAAGCATCAGCAGAAACCACACACACACACACATGCGTGTGCACACACATCTGTGCACACACACGCATGTGCACACACGCATGCACAGAAGATCAGCAAAGAGTCTCAAATACCAGAATCATCAAACACAAAATACAATGCGATCATGTTCAAAGAAATAAACAACTGATAAGATAAATATGAAACAGAAAACTCATAAAAATAAGCAGGTGTTTTAAATAAATAGAACTTTTGGAAATCCAAGCATGTAAGATAAGTGACATTTAAAATGCAACAGGTATGTTCATTAGGAGACCAGACACCAATGAAGATACATCTTGAAGACAAAAACTGAAGACATGATTGAGAATGAAGCAGAGAAAGACACAGATGGAAAACTGTAGGAGGTATTAAGAGACGTGATAATGTCGAAGGCGTCTAACGAATCTAACTAGATTCCCAAGAGAAAAGAAAGAGGCCGAATCAGAGGCAGCAAATGACGAGAACTGCTGGACATTTCCTAGAACTGATGAAAGACACCAATCCAAAGATTCAGAAGACCTACAAATTCCATACAGAGTCATCAAAAGACCTCCTGACATATCACAGCAACACAAGAGAACACCAGAGACAAAGAGATCTTAAAAACAGCCAGAATGAAAAGACAGATTACAGCCATCCCTTAATGCCTAAGAGAGATTGGTTCCAGGAGCACCCTGCAAACTCCCAAATCCACAGACGTTCCAAGTCCCTTCTGTAAAATGGCATTGTATTCGCACCTACTGTAAACAGGCATTATATTGTATGTAGTCCCTTCATATGTAGTCCCATTGTATGTACTGTATGTATGTTCAAGTCCCTTCTGTAAAATGGCATGGTATTGCACACCCTCCCATACATTTTACATCATTCCTAGATAACTTACAATGCTAAATACAATGCAAATGTTATGTAAATAATCGTAAATACACTGTAAATGCTATATTAAGTAGTTGCTGGCATGAGGTAAATTCAAGTTTTGCCTTTTGGAACTTGCTGGAATTTTTTTTTCAAACCAAAGTTGGTTGAACCCTCAGATGTGCAATCCAACTGTACTGGAACAGCAATTAACTAAGGAACTAAGAAACAATAATTAACAGATTTCTCAAGAGCTACAATGCAAGTCAGAAACCGGTAGAACAACACTTTGAGTGTAAGGTGAGAAAATAAAGGTCCGTCTAACACCAGACAGGTTGAGTGAGCATCCTAAGAGCTAGGGCAAGAGAAATGTATCACAGAAAGAGTATTCTAGACAGAGGGGACAGAAAGTAGAAGGTACAAAGGTGAGTACACGCTTGGGATGTTTTGGGAAAAGGCCAATGTAATGCGCAGAGTAATCAAAGAGGGAGCCGGGAGATGAAGACAAAAGGGATCACAGGGGCAGACAATAGGGTCTGTGAGGCTAACTTGAAAGTCCATGGCAAAATTAGCGGAGGGTCCAACTGGGCTCCCTGTCTGAATCTTCTGTGCATTATTGAGTCTCCAACCAGATTCTGACACACAGAAGACCTAGACACCAGCTTTATTGGTGGTTCTTGGCTGATTTTTTTGTTCCACTCGACCCTGAAATCTTATTCAGGCAGAACAATGATAGAGAAAATATAGCTAATTATTATTCAACCAAGCACACTTTTTTTTTGGTGGTGGGGGCTGCTATGCTGGGTCTTTCCTGTTGCTTGGGCTTTTCTCCACTTGCCGCAGGTGGGAGCTACTCTCTACCCGAGGTGCAGGGGCTTTTAGCGATGCCCCATCTTGTTGCAGAGCTGGAGTTCTAGGGCACTCGGGCTGCAAAGCACAGGCTCAGTAGTTGCGGCTTCGCTGTTCCCACACGTGGGATCTTCTCAGATCAGGGATGGAACCTGTGTCTCCTACACTGGCAGGCAGATCCTTTACCACCGACCCACCCAGGAAGCCCCAACCATAGTTTACTAAGATATATTTCAGAAGATCGGAACTACCAGGAAAAGTCAAGAGGAATTCCAAAATCCAAGCAAATTCTCTGTGCCACCAGGTTTTCAGCAGTCGAGGCATTTATTACGGCAAGCTTCAGCTCCTTCGGGGGGATTTTGAGGCTAAAACGTCATACACTGCGTTCACCTTCCACTCTGTACACCTTGTCTTGAACAGGTCTGTGGAATGAGACAGCCAAAATCAGTACCTATGGGCTAGTTACATTTGTTGAAGCTGTCAATAACTACCTTCATACATGATTTTTCTACTCATCTAAGTGATGGGATCACTGGTTCAGCTCTCACTGAAAAGGCAAAGGTTTTTCCAACTTGCATGACCTTGTCGTTTACGCTTTCTGCAGGATGGGTGATTTCAGTATTTTAACGCCCAGTGTACCCTTTGGGGGGCTTCCCTGGTGGCTCAGACGGTAAAGCATCCGCCTGCAATGCGGGAGACCCAGGTTCATTTCCTGGGTCAGGAAGATCCCCTGGAGAAGGAAATGGCAACCCACAGGGGACATATATATTCCAGGCAGGTCTACCAAGGCATCTCCCAGAAGAAGAGGGTGCAATGGTTATTTCTTAAATTCCTACTGAAAAACAGAACTCACTAACCCAGACCCACTGTGCCCATGTTTTCCACTATTTCCCATCTGTAACACTCTAAGCATCTCCTTCTTCGCCCCAACTAGGTGATGTCCTCTACACGTGGACCCAAAACATGAACCCTCATCCCCAACTCCAGCACTCCCACAAAGCCGTCTGCCAGTCAGAGTGTTTCCAACAAAACTGAAGTCTCCTCAGGAGCAGTTAGTCTTACCAACTCCCCCCTCCCCAGAATTTATATCTCTGTACTGCTTCCAAAAGTATTTAAACTGAATCTTCCCAGAACCTAGAAATTAGCTTGAAAGTGTTTTTCATCACCTTAGCTATCATCTTAAATTCTCCTTTACTTTTTTCCACAGTAAGAGTATAGGACATATACCCTGTTATACTGCTTAGACTATTACTTTAAGACTGGCTGATCACTCAGTTTTGCTTTAGTTGTTGCAAGCCTTCAGCAACATTGTTGCTGAGAACATCCCTCTGTGGAGACCCAGGGCATGGAGACACCTGCATGGGGTAAGGCTGTGTCCCACCAGCCACAAGGTATCCCCTCTTCTCCAGCCTGGAGAGACAGCGGCAAAATCATGACAAAACAGTAACGGCTCACTGGCAGTGAATGTCCGCCATATCCTAGATGCTGTCCCAAGTGCTTTCTAGGGGATAATTCATTTATTATGTTAACAACATAGAGGCTGTACTACTGTCTCAGGCTCACAGATGGAGAAACTGAGGCACAGAGACATTCAGTGGCTTAGCCAGGCTCACAGCCAGGACGTGGCCAGGCCTTGATGCAAACCTGGTAAGGCTGTTGGGCTCTGCAGTCTACGTCTGTACCACAGTTTCATACCCACACAGATAAAGGGCGTCTGTCCCATCCCCTACACTCGGCCACAGATCACTAGAAAAGAGGAAGGCAGGGAGAGAGCAAGGGACGGAGGGCAAGAAAGGAAAAGAGAAGAGAGGGAAGGAAGACAGAAAGAATCAAACGGAGAGCGAGAAAAGAGTGAGGCAGGGATGGAGAGAGAAGCCGAGGGCGTGCAGCAGATTTCAGAGTGCAGTCGGAGTCCAGACAGGCCTGAGTGAGTCCCAACGTTTTTAACTACGTGACCTCAGGCCAGTTACTTAATCCCCCTAAGCCTCAATTTCCTCATCTGTAAATTAGAGATAATTACACCTTCTACCACTGCTGATGAGTGGCAGAGGCAGTATTCAGCCCATAATCATTCCATAATGCTATACTGCCACGTCCTCCAGAAGACTCTAATTTTTCAAAACTAGAGGGAACAGCGAGGCTTCCTGCTGCCTGCCAGTTTGGAGGCAACTACCGCCAATCAGAGTTTCCTGGTCCCATGACGTCTGCAGAGTCTAGGTTCTGAGTGAACCAGAGAGCTCCACACAGACACACTTCCCAGCGAAGAAAGCCATCCTCTTCCTCGTGAACAGCTCCATCAGCTAAGGGAGTGTTCTCACAGCCCTCCTCCATGTCACCCCCAACATCCAAGTGATGGCATCATAGCACCTGCCCAGAACAACACAGTGGAAAAAAAAAATAAGGTTCTCAAACGAGAGTTCTTAACCAGAGCATGCACCCCTCAAAAGCTCCTAGACAGACTTCCTGCTATAGGGAAGGGGCCTTTCAACCCTGCCACTCTGGATGCGTGTGAGCTGGTCCTTCGAGGGCCCTGGAAGCGGGCAAGGCTCTGCTCAGACCTTGTGAAGGTGAGTGACCATGGGGAGTACCTCGGGCTAACACCACCCAGCACAGGTCCTCAGCAGGATGCTGCAAAGACCTTCTACAGACTCACCAAGCCTCTGCCAGCAAAGCTGTGTACAAAACAGGTTAAAAATTAAAAAATCACAACACAAAACTATCTAGAATCTGAAATATGCACCAAACAAACAGTGTCTGCATGAGGGTTCTGGTTTCCTGGCTCGTACTTTTTTTTTTTTTTTTTTTTTGAGACTTTTCCAATGTTCTGTAATACGGCACTATTATTGCTATATAAAGTTTTTTCTTTTAAGTAACACGGATAACATGTAGTCTGAATTGGAAGAGAGAGAATATTCACCCCTCATCTATTTCATGACCATCTGTGTTATGCTCCCTGTGAAATAATGGGACAGACACCTAGTATTGTGGGAGGCTCCGGCCTTTCCTTTCCATGACCCCTAAAGGTCAGGTATATCTCAGCTCCTAAGAGGAGTCGCTGGCACACACAGTTGAGTTTATCCTGCCTTTCTGCCGCCCCAGTGAATGTCAGCGTGAACAGTACCTTCTATTCGCTTGTTTGGGGCTGTGCTGGACCTTCCCTGCTGCGTAGGTTTCTCTCCAGTTGCAACAAGCAGGGGCTACCGTGGAGCTGCAGTTCCCAGGCTCTAGAGCACAGCCTCACTGGTGGTGGCGCGCGGGCTTCGGTGCTCCAGGGCAAGCGGGATCTTCCCCGACCAGGGATGGACCCCGTGTCTCCTGCACTGACAGGATTCTTTACCACGGAGCCACCCGGGAGGCCCAGCATCGTCTGAGCCTGGCTTTGACCTCAGAGCGCCCGTTCATCCTAAGATGTCAAGATCTGGGGAACAAACTCACAGTCTGTCTCAGCCATTCCCCCTCTTAATGTTCACTCTTCTACGAGTCAGAGGTTCTTTATCTGTAGATTCCCCCAGCCAGCATTAACTCCTTTTCCACCCATCGGTTAAAGCCGTCCCTCTGCATATCCACCAGCTGCTGCCCTTTATTGAAATTCGATAACTAAAACAATGGCAACATAAATATATGTTCCCAATAGTCTTACTAATTTTTAAAAAGTCAAAGTTAAAACACTAAGGTGATGCTTTGTTTAAAAAGGTTTGCATCGTGCAATAACTGAATGCCATCTAAACAGTTAACAACCATCTTATCAGTAAACAGATATCCTCCTCACAAGAAAACCTCCCGCTAGTCCACTTCTTCTTTCCTGATAAGAAGCGTTTAAGTACGAAAGCAGAACCCAGCACTGGCCCCACGCACAGAAAGACCGTCTGCTAGGAGGATGCTGAGGCTCAGGCAATCCATCTCAGAGCAGGAGAGCCGCTGGCTTCACTCCTCAGGAGACAGGGGTCTTGCCTGGCTGCATCCCCGCCGTCCACTTGGAGCCAAGCAGAGACACAGTCCATCTGCTTTGGCCTCTGCAGAGCTGTCCTGGTCGGTCAAGATGGGGGGGGAGGGGCGGGCCACACCATGCATCCAGCCACCCTGAGCCTCTGCCCCCCGAAGAGGAAAACCCTCCCCCTTGGACTCCCCTCACAGACCCCCAACCCCCAAGGCAGAAACCCCAGCATTACCTGCCCATGCAGGCAAATATCTGTAAGCCACAAAAGGGAATGAAAAAAAACCTGCTGGGGCTACACACGCCTGGAAGAGGATGCAAAACGCGGTGTCTGGGGTCCCATCCATGTATCTATTAGGCTTCTCATCAATCAGGCCTCTGAGATGTCATGAATCCCTCCCCCCCACCCCCGTACTGTTGAGAAAACACTGGAACAGCATCAACCTATTTAAAGATAACCACGGTCCTGACAACGGATTTTTCCATCTTCCATCGTGTGGGGTCAGGTCTGCATTTCTGTAGGTATTTCGGCTCCAACCATGATTCAAGGCCAGCAGACTGAAAACCCTGTTTTCTCTGGGTGGTTATTTTCCTTTTAAACCTCTCCCCCAGGCCCAGAAAAATCTGAATGCCAAACGTATTGAAAAATCATTCATTATGATTAAAGATTTCTAGAGCAAATCCGACACTGAATACAACTAATGACCCACCACCCCCATCCGTCTTGCCTTCCCAGGAAGAAGGGTCCCTCCAGCGGGCTCCCTTCCAGGCAGCGTGCATTCAGGCTTTCACGAGCTGGGAATAGACCGTCCAGGAGGCTGCAAAGAAGGCCTGATTCACAGGCCGGGCATGCGTGGCCCTGATAGCAGTGGCTGCCTCAAGCTTGCAGGCCCAAACCTTGGAGGAAGGTATGAAGAATGCTTACTGACCGGGGGAGGCGAGCAGGGCGGGAGACTTAACAAGACAGATGTCTTACCTGAAACAACCCGGGGGAAACGTACCGCTACATTTCCATGGTGCAAAAAGTGCCAGCTCATCGTGAGAAAATCTTAGGTATGAGCGCTGCCAAGAGCCAGGGAGCCAAACCAGCCCCCCCGCCACCCCCACTGCCTACAAATCTCTGTTCCTAATGCTTGATTCGACCCTAAACCCACCTCCAGGTTCACAGCAGACACTGGCAATGTTAAGACAACAGGGAGATGTCCCTCTCTGTGCAAGACTAAAGAGGACTCTGTCCAGGTTGGTGGTGGTCAGTCGCTCAGTCATGTCCGACTCTCTGTGACCCCATGGACAGTAGCACGTCAGGCTTCCCTGTCCAACACCATCTTCCCAGAGTTTGCTCAAACTCATGTCCATAGAGTGGGTGATGCCATCCAACCATCTCATCCTTTGCCGTCCCCTTCTCTTCCTGCCTTCAATCTTTCCCAGCATCAGGGTCTTTTCTAATGAGTCAGTTTTTCGCATCAGGTGGCCAAAGGATTGGAGCTTCAGTTTCAGAATCAGTCCTTCCAGTGAATATTCAGGGTTGATTTTCTTTAGCACTGACTGCTTTCAGAGACTTTTCCAATTATCAGCAGAGGGACCCCCGCTGGAGAGAGCAGCCCTTGACCAGGTGTCGCCCTTGGAAACCTAGTGATTCTCCCCTCATCACGTCCTCTCTCCCAAATGCTCCCCAGACTCCCATTTTCTGTTGAACACATTTTCTAAAGCTGTAAATCAAGGAGCAGGATGAAGACATGACTGGTTTTACAGGGTTGCGGAATAAGGAAATGGCATTTTTACTCAGCTTCAAACTATCCTGATAGATAAATTTGGGACTTATAAAAAATAAAAGAGAAACTTATTTGTAAAAGTATTCATGACTGAATTGTGTTACATACCGTGGGGTTCTTTCAGGCTCTTCACACAGTGTTTAAAATAGTTACAAATGCCTATTAATAACCAGCTCGCCTCCTAAGATAACACGCAGGAGCCAGAACTCCGAAGGAGGATCAAGAAAGGGCGACTGTCTCACAGGCCCTGAGGCCCTGGGTGGACTTTGGTGGAATAAATGCTCGTATTCACAGCCCGGATGAAGTGTCCCGGCAGGGATGAGTCACCCCAGGTCCTCCTCCTCCCAGACGCAGCCGGGGGTACAAGGACCTCACCCCCATCGTCGAGACGTGCAGCTCGGGGCAGAGCCACGGTCCTCAGGGACTTCGGTTCTGCCATCGGGACCGAGGTGGATGGCCACCTGGGAAGACGAGATCCTCCCCCAGTAACCTCCCAAAGGACCTGAATCTCCCCCAGACTTAACACACCGTGGAAGGGTGTGCGTTGTTTCCCTGGGATATCGGATAACTAAAAACGTGTTTTCCCGTCAAAGAGCACAGCCTCTGCTCATTTAAACTTCACACGTCAGCGTCCAAGAGACGACCCCCTGGTCTCACGGCCGTGATGAGGTCATCCACCCCATCCTGGACGATGTGCCAGATGTCTTACTTTACTTCTTACTTTTACTTGGATCTTTCTGGTCCAAGTTCCCTCTCTCTTTACATTCCCCTCGGGACAGCTTTCACATGATGGTCTACACTGAGGTTATTTCAATTCCAATTCCACTTGGAGTCACTTCCCGTTGCCTTGTCTAGTTTAAGACCAGGCAACCTTAGAGAGAGACCGTTCCCGCCACCGGTGTGAAATGGTAGGCAGAAGCAGGGTGTTCTACGTCTTCCTTAGGCTCACAGGACGAGGTGGACATACTGGAGGCATACCACCACCGAGGTACCTCCTGGAGCCCTGAAGCACATGTCACTAACCCAGCGTAATCAGCCCACCAAGTGTGAGTGCTACAGGGAATCAGAGCCTCCAGGCCATTAGCCCCCACTCACAACTAAGGCATGGAGCCCAGACAAATTCACTTACTCGCTCCAGGTCCCAGGAAGAAAACTCCATCTCTTTTACTTCCTTCTGTTCAAGCTATTTCACCCAAGGCACTTGCTAACTTACTAACCCCAAAGTAAAAGAGTTACTCACTCAGTCGTGTCCAACTCTTTGAGACTCTATGGACTGCAGCCCGCCAGGCTTCCCTGTCCATGGGATTCTCCAGGCCAGAATACTGGAGTGGGTTGCCATTCCCTTCTCCAGGGGATCTTCTCAACCCAGGGATGGAACCCAGGTCTCCAGCATTGCAGGCAGATTCTTTACCGTCTGAGCCAGCAGGGAAGCCCTACTAACCCCAAAGACAATTTCTTTTCAACCTGAAAAGGTGAGGTGCTCTCTTATATGTGGGCTCTAAAAACACAATACAAATGAACTTGTTTACAAAACAGAAACAGACCCATAGACACAGAAGCAAACTTACGGTGGTTCCCAAAGGGGGCACACGGAGGAGAGACACTAGGAGTTTGGGAGGAACATACACACCCTACACACATAAAGCAGATAAGCAGCAACACTGTGCCGCTCAGGAACCGCTGCTCAGTGTCGTGGAATAACCTATAAGGGAAAAGAATCGGAAAAAAATATATAGATAGGTTTAACTGTATCACTCTGCCGTACACCTGAAACTAACACAATATTGTAAATTAACTATACTTCCATTTTTAAAAATGTAATCTGAGGATTCCTTCACACAACGATTGAGAGGAATGGGTCGGGAGGCCCTCTGAACAAGAAGGACTGGAGTTTGAACAGGAAAGTGGAAGTCGCTCAGTCGTGTTCAACTCTTTGAGACCCCATGGACTATGCAGTCCATGGAATTCTCCAGGCAAGAATGCTGGAGTGGGTAGCCTATACCCTCTCCAGCAGATCTTCCCCACCCAGGAATCAAATCCAGGTCTCCTGCATTGCAGGCGGATTCTTTACCAACTGAGCTATCAGGGAAGCCTGGCGTTTGGACAGGTCAAGACCCTAAATCCAACACGATCATAGAACGACTGTCAGGAAACACCATCTGCAACTCAAAACCTAACGTCTCTCGCTGGAATGAGGAAGACTTCCAGAACGCAAAGAAGATCGCCCGCTGCTCCAAGAGAAACAGAATGTGAAATCATAAGCTGTAAATCAACCAAAGTTACACCACAGAGAAGGGAATGTAAGATTATACCAGGCGCATGTTTCCATTATAAGAGTATTAAATATTGGTAAGAAATTCAGAAATTTGAAAGAGCGTATGAGAAAAGTATTAAACTCTATGATGATCATGAAACTGCCTTCAACTAAATATTTTCAAAGGAAATATAATTAAAGTGCAGATTACAACTCTTCTGAAAATGAGGATAGAGTAATTGAACAGAAGGAACTGTAAAAATTCAAATACGAAGAGGATGCTGGAAATGGATTGAGAAAGTAAAATCCTGACCCCATACATTGCATCCTGTAACCATTCAACAGGCGGCAGAAAACCTGGCTCCAAACTGTAAAACACAGCCGCCCGGGGAACAGCTGTGACAAGTTTTTCTATTTTTTATTCAAAAATGCAAAAGGTAAAAATCGTATGTAGTCTCATCATTTCTTTAAAATTGTATAAAGAAGTGATTGTCCCCACTCTGCCAACCACACCTTCGCCCCTGGAGCCACTTCAGGGATGCAGTGTAGGGCCACACACTCATCAGCTTCTTTCTGTACACAGAGGCCTTGCTCAGCACACACACACACACTCACACAGCCCCAGCTCAGACACACACACACACACAGAGCCCCAGCTCAGGCAAACACACACACACACAGCCGCAGCTCAGACACACACACACGCACACACACACACACACACACAGCCCCAGCTCAGACACACACACACACACACGCAGAGCCCCAGCTCAGACACACACACACACACGCACAGAGTCCTCGCCCAGCACACACACACACACACACACACACACACACACACACAGCCCCAGCTCAGACACACACACACACACACACACACACACAGCCCCAACTCAGACACACACACACACACGCAGAGCCCCAGCTCAGACACACACACACACACACACACACACACGCAGAGCCCCAGCTCAGACACACACACACACGCACACACACAGAGCCCCAGCTCAGACACACACACACACACACACACACACACACAGAGCCCCAGCTCAGACACACACACACACAGAGCCCTTGCTCAGACACACATACACATGCACACAGAACCCTCGCTCAGACACACACACAGAGCCCCAGCTCAGACACACACACGCACACAGAACCCCAGCTCAGACACACACACAGAGCCCCAGCTCAGACACACACACGCACACAGAGCCCCAGCTCAGACACACACACATAGCCGCAGCTCAGACACACACACACACACAGCCGCAGCTCAGACACACACACACACATACGCACAGCCGCAGCTCAGACACACATACACACAGCCGCAGCTCAGACACACACACACACAGAGCCCCAGCTCAGACACACACACACACACACGCAGAGCCCCAGCTCAGACACACACACACACACACGCAGAGCCCCAGCTCAGACACACACACACACACACACGCAGAGCCCCAGCTCAGACACATACACACACACGCACAGAGCCCTCATTCAGCACACGCACACACACACACACACACACACACAGCCACAGCTCAGACACACACACACAACCGGAGCTCAGACACACACACACACACAGAGCCCCAGCTCAGACACACACACACACACACACACACACACACACACACGCAGAGCCCCAGCTCAGACACATACACACACATGCACAGAGCCCTCGCTCAGCACACACACACACACACACACACACACACACATACACACACAGCCCCAGCTCACATACACGCACACAGAATCCTCGCTCAGACACACACACGCACACAGAGCCCTCGCTCAGACACACACACACACACAGCCCCAGCTCAGACATACACACATGCACACAGAGCCCCAGCTCAGATACACACGCACACAGAGCCCCAGGTCAGACACACACACACACAGCCCCAGCTCAGATACACACATACGCACACAGAGCCCCAGCTCAGACACACACACACATGCACAGAGCCCCAGCTCAGACACACACACACAGAGTCCTCGTTCAGCACACGGACACACACACATACACACACACAGAGTCCTCATTCAGCACATGCACACAAACACACACACAGCCCCAGCACAGACACGCACACACATGCACACATAGCCCCAGCTCAGACACACACACACAGAGTCCTCGTTCAGCACACGGACACGCACACATACACACACAGCCCCAGCTCAGACACACACACACACACACACAGGGCCCTCGCTCAGCACACACACACACACATGCATAGCACTACTCAGACACACACACACAGGGCCCCAGCTCAGACACACACACACACAGACATAGCCCCAGCTCAGACACACACACACACACAGCCCCAGCTCAGGCACACACACTCAAAACTTTACAAAAATAGGCAAATGTTTCACACAAGTCTTCAAATACTTTCCTTCTGAATATATTTTAGAATTTAAAAGCTTTTTAAAAAAGAAACAAGTTGAATCTTTTAAAAGTAATACCAAAAAAGGTAAGGAACAGATCACCAACTTCATGAGTAAATTCAAATCTAAAGATTCCTAACTGTGTACTTCCAAACTGTACATCTATTTTTAAACAAGAAAGATGATACAAATGGTGTAGGATTAGGAATGTAGATTTGTTAAACTCTTTGAAATACTATGAGAAAATAGTTTACGAATTTCCAGTGATCATGGCTTGAATTCCCACCTAAAACACTTCTAAAACCTGTCATAGATGATCATTTACTGGCTACGAAACAAATGCTGCATGAAGCAATACACAGAAACAGCATCAACATCAGGACACTCACAGCACGTGGTGGCGTCAATCAAACTGATAGCCTTCATACAGTCTCTGATTAGGCAGGCTCCTGAGAGTCCAGGCACACAGATGGGATTCAAGAGCACTGTAATAACCTGCGACACAGCTTTGAGAAAACAGTTTAGCCATGTAAAATCTGCCTCCACTTTCCCAATAGCTGGTGAGTAAATCTGCAGATTCTAGCACAAGCCCAATCCAGCGGCTGTGCAACCCGTGGAGGGGAAAAAATAAGTCCCTGGGAGCAAACAACTTTCTCTTTGATTTTATGTCTTTTCACTTAATAAATTTCATTTCAGGATGAAAGGCAGTGCCATAAATATGACAAATATCAAAAGCACATGGTTCCACTTCTATTTATCAAACCAACTGAAAACCTTTTCTTTCAAACCCCATTTCTAATGTGGGAGAAGATCCAAAGGCCCCTTGCGAGGCTGAAAACAAGAGGTTCCCACTCCAGCAGGAAGGCTTTCCCTGTGGCACCCAAATCCACCTGCCGGCTTCCTCCGCCAGCTCTCGCCTGCACATCCCCTGCCCAGGAGCCCCCTATTCACCCAAAACCTTCTCCCATCCATTGTCAGCTGTGTTGCCCCCACCTGGAACCCTTTATTTCCCCCATGTCTAGGATCTCCACCTAACAAAAGTCATAATTCTGGGCCCATAAACAATGTCCCCTACTCCATGAACCCTCACCTGTCCCCAGATCGCATGTAATGTCTCCCTCCTTTAAACCCCCAACAACATGTCTTTTCTCTTAGGCATTGTTTATGCCCTTAGAATCTCACTTCATAGACTATTTTCAGCTGACTTACACAATCTCCTTCAGTGCTTACTGAATCACCTTATAAAGAGTAGAATCTCAATAAACATTTACTGAATTGAATTATCTGTTATGTAGTAAACTGCTTCCTAAAAATTGATCTGTATTTCCTGCATAAGAACCATACAATTTTAATAACAGAAGGTTATAGCAATCAAGTTAGATCCTGGACCTTTCACTTTAGTTTATCAGCTTTTTTAACTGTTAACAACAAACTGTCATGAAATATATACGTGCACACATACATGATGCCTCCTGAGGCACGTGCCCTGTACTATCCTCACGCAATCTCAGAAGGTCAGAAATGACATTTATTTTATATACAAGTAGCCAAGGATGTGATATCAGCTTTGAAACCAGACCTGTCTATTCACTAGTGAAAGGGAAGAGAAGTAGAAAGTAGAAACCTTTTTCTCCAATAACTTGTCACTTGCCTGCAGAGAAAAGATAGTCCATAGACAAGTATCCCATGTGTGTTTAGAGTGTTTCTACAGTTGTTTCTTAAAGAGATTCCACGTGACTCCCACCTATGGTAGCTCTGGCCTCTTTGGTTAATGTCACTTGCAAACAAGAGATCCCCAAAGATGAGCGGGAGAGCCATGAATTAAGAATGGCATTGAAATGCAGACCAGGAAAGATACAGCCTGGGAAGGAGGAGACCTAGAAGCAGCCCCGAGCCAGGGGTGTGATGGGGAAACGGGAAAATGGAACAAAAGAAGCTCAAAACCCCGCCACAGTTACGCTCTACAGCCAGGCTGGACTCCGGGGTTCTGAGAGTTATCCAGGTGATGCTTACTGCTCACAGCTGGAAGGCTCTGCGTCTCCAGTTGTCTGTTCAGCCATCCCCAGATAAACTAGTTAGGTTGAAACGAAGAATTCATAAGTAATAATATCTTCTTAAAGCTTTTTCTCTCTAATCAATCATAGAGGTCATCCATGTTTGTCATAGAAAATATGAAAAGTTCTGAAAAGTAAAAGGGAATAGTCAGTAACAATCGTCTTATTATAATCCAAACCCATTTCCTTCAACATTTATTCAACAATCACAATATTTATTAGGATCCGGCATGTGCCAGACACATCAGAGAGCAAGCCAGAAAAAACTCCCTGCCCTCCTGCAACTTAAACTCTATCACGAGAGAAAGGCAATGAGCAGTAACATGAAGAAGCAGGTTGTACAGGATGCTGCGTGCTTGCTTAGTCGCTCAGTTGTGTCCAACTCTGCGAGACCCCATGGACTGCAGCCCACCAGGCTCCCCTGTCCATGGGATTTCCCAAGCAAGAATACTGGAGGCGGTTGCCATTTCCTCCTCCGGGGGTCTTCTCAATCCAGGGATCAAACCTGCATCTCCTGTGTCTTCTGCACTGTAGGGAGATCCTTCACCCGCGAACCATCAGGGAAGCCCTAATAGGTCGTACGCACAGAAGGGTCAAGAGCAGGGCAGGGCGGCCCGGACTGAGAACAGCGAGTTACCACGCTGAGATCATCCGGCTTTATAGGCTTCCTTCCCCACTTATTACATGGTGAGAGCTCCCCTCCACCGTTACACAATCTTTAGCAAAATAATTTTTAATGACTGCAGAGAACTCCATCTCATGAATGTACCATAATTAATTCCATCATTCTGCTCTATGCAGCAATGAGATTTTCATTTTTTAACTATCATAAGTAATGCTTCTATTTCCTCAAGAGAAGCATCAAGAAGAGAAATCACCCAGGATGGAGCCGGGCACTGCTGAGGCCCATGGCAACCTGTCACTGCACAGGTGCGCAGGGCCTGCAGGCCACGCACACAACTCTTCCTTCCCTTCCAGCTTCCTGCCGCCCCCACCTGACGACCTTTCCATCAGTTCCCAGAAAAGCGCTGGCCGCTGCATCCCTCCACCATGACTACTCCGTATAAATGAGATGAACTCTACCCCGGGGAGGTGATAGCACCATGACTGGTATGAAGCAGAACATGCAATAAACACCTACTGGATTAAGAAATGGATAGAGAACTGAATGGGGACTCAGAAACCACTCTGGCTTTCAGGCAGCCGGGAAGCTGCTGAGAAATGTTCCCTCCCACTAAGGAGTGAGTCACATCTCAGACACATTCAGCACCTTCCTAATAGGGCTGCACAGTATTTCCCGTAATGCCTTTCAGATGCTGGAAACTGCCATACGACCTGGACAGCCAGAGAATGCCATTTAACCATCGAAATGAAACGCTAAATAGCACAGAGACTACGCAGAAAACACTCCCAATACTTTCCCTCTTTCTAGTTACTTCAAGATGACAATTATATAATACCTTCCTCTTGAAACATAAATGAGAAGTGTATCTTTTAATAGTTCATCAGCCACTATTCATCTTAAACGCCAACCATAGCATTATAAACTGCTACTGCACTCTCATCAAAAATTAACACACAAAAAAAATTTTATAAAGAGGAAAAGCCTTTAAATGATGTATATAAGAACTTGGCAAACAATCTGAAACAGACTCACAGACACAGAGAACAGACCTGCGGTTGCTAAGGGGGTGGGGAGAGATGGATTAGGAGTTTGGGATTAGTAGATACAAACTATTATATTTAGAATGCATAAGAACAAGGTCCTACTGTAAAGTACAGGGAACTATATTCAATATCCTGTGATAAACCATAATGGAAAAGAATATGAAAAAGAATGTATGCATATGTATAACTGAATCCCTGCTATACAGCAGAAATTAACACAATATTGTAAATCAACTATTCCTAAATAAATATTTTTTTAAAAACTTGGCAAACCAGAAAACACAGCAACTCAAAAAAAGCAAACCAAGAACAAGAGGAGACATCAGTTCTTTCTCCCCTGAGCTGGTTCCTTAGGGGGCCATGTATCAGCAGTAACAGTTTCATTGTTGAGGGAACAGAGACTCTGAGTTGTGAGCACCATACTCACTATTAGCAAAACAAACTTGAAGTTTTCCTTCCTTGAGTCCACTTTCAGAAGTTAGAAGTGAATCTAGGAAGCCATCTCAGGATAGCTCCCAATTTATGATGCAAGCTTAGAGAAAACGAGAGGCCAACGTGCCCACCGGCAGTGAGAACACACAGCCTGGGGTGACAACTGCCTTCTCTGTAAATAACCCACGTGGCCCTCCAGCCACTGCACTGCAATCGGATTTGGATGCAAAGGACAGAGGCAATGCAGATTTCTGAGACTTCACTGGTTTCTGGGTGTACGTGTTTGAGCTCCGTAACTACAGCGTCTTCACGACCCACCTGGCTAAGTCTCAGAAGAGCGGACGTCAATACAGGAGGAGAGGATTGGGGCCACAGCAGCTGGCGACTGTGTAAAGCTGCTCGGCTTTGGGGCTGTCTACCACTCACGAGCTCTCAGTCTATCATTATCAGGGGCCTGGGCACAGCAGAACAACATGAGGGATAAGAGGCCAAAGTGGCTGAGTGCAGTATGCCCAGGGCTGGCTTCCACACTGCTGTGTCCACCCCGTCCGTCTGCACTCGGAACACGAGAGGGAAAGCTGAGCATTCCCATTCCGAGTGTGTGAGAGTCAGAGTTCATTCATCTGCTTCCACCAGGGCACTGATGCTCTGCACCCCAAGGGTGGGCTAGGAGATGCCGGCATCACCTGGACAACGTCTTCATCCTTCTCTCAATATAGCGGTTTTGTGAAAGACTGGAAAGCAACTGTTATCAAATTCCTTCATGTGAAGAAATGTTCTGACTACGTTGCTTGTCCTTTGGTTTGCTCGTTCAACACATATTTCTTGACAATCAGTTGAACAAGATGAAAAGCACCGTGGAGACAGACAGCGGTGACGACTGCACATCACGAATGCATTCAATACCCCTGAACTGTAAACTTCAAGATAGAGAAGATGGCAAATTTTATGTTATGCGTATTTCACCACAATAAAAAATTTGGGGAAAAAAACAGGCAGATTGTGAGAAGGAGTTGAACTTGGAAAAGTAACATGCGAAGGCTTAAGCCCTCCCATGTCTCTCCCAGCCACATCTTCCTTTGTCCCCAAGTTTGGGCCACAGTCACAGAGGTTCACGGCCAGATCAATCACATGGAGAAAGCCCATCTGCCTGTCTCTAGTGTAAGTGAGGCCAAAGACCAGACAGAGCTAGACAAGGGGGTCCTCGAATTCCACCCGAGTCTCAGGCTCACCCCAAGCTGCATACATGCAGGACAGACCCAAAACAGACAGCAGAGACTTTGGAAAACTAAACTGTGCTGGAACCACCACTAAGAGGGGGTGAAACAGAATCTGTGTCCTAACCTAACCATGTGGAGTAACTGCTAAAACAGAGAAACAGGCAAAAAACACAGCACTCTCCTAGATTACAACAGCATTCAGTGTTTACACATACAACACTCACAATGTTTAGGAAGAAGGAAAATTACTCCGTGTACAAAGAACCAGGGAAATGGGAGCAGTTCCCAAGGGAAAAGATAATCAGCAGATGGTGACTCAATTTGACCCAGACGTTAGCATTACCACACAAAGACTTTAAAGCAACTATTGGAGCTGTGTTTCCTGAGGTAAACATTCTTGCAATCAACAGAAAGTTGGGTGTTCCCAGCACAGAAAGAGAAACAATACGAAAGAATCAAATGGAAATTATAGAACTGAAAACTAGTTAAGATCTATAATCAAAAATTCACAGGGTCATCGCAATAGCAGAAGGGAGATGACAGAAGAAAAGTCAGTAAATTTGAAGATCAACAAAAATGACCCAATTTGAAGAACAGAGAGAACAAATATCAAATACAAATGATAAACACACAGCCTCAGGAACCTGCAGGGCAACGTGGATCTGACATGTGTTGTTGCATAAGCAGGAGCAGATAATTAAAGAACTAAAACAAGTATCTGATGAAACAAAGCCACGGAATTGGATGAGAACGTCTGTAAAGTACAAGAAGTGGGGACCCCAAAACCGAGCCCAGAGCTTAGACTCAAGAAGAGGGACCATCAGCACGAGGTAAAGGGGGAAAAGACAGGATGGAACTGGGAGGCTGGGCCCTGGACCACAGGGAAGAAAACCAAGAAGGGGGGAGTCAAATGATGGGGTGGAGGGTGGGGTCAAAGGCTGCTGGTGGATCAAGTGTGACCAGGATTGAGAACCAGCCATTGGACTGAACAATGGAAGAGTTATTAGGGACCTTGACAAGATCTGTTCAGTAAAGTGATGGGGACAAAAGCCCAAATAATGAGGATGCAAGGAAGGAAGAGAATGCAGATAATTCTTCTGAAAAGTCTTGCAGGAAAGGGGAGGAGAAAGTAGAGGGTTGTACAGACTGGGTTCACGTGTGTGTGTATGTTGTCGGAAGACACTTTATTCTTTTGAGTTAAAAAATAATAATAAATCCCTTTAACTAGTGAGGATAATACAGAACTCTCAAGAGAAAGAAACAGGTAACTCAGATCCTAGAGAATTCTTTGGGCTGGTGGCAGTTTCACAATAAAGTATTATGCTTTTTAAATTGTATCAGATTTTATTAATATATTTCTAACTATTTGTTATTTATCTTACATCATCTGATTTTGGTTCTAATTAAAGAGTACATCTTTTTTCAGATGGAAGGTATTTCTGAACGCTGAAAGAGGGAAAATTAACAATGCAGGAGAGAAGGACCAAGTTTAGAGACGACCCTGAGTCAGAGAGGGCAGTGGGAACCCAATACTGGGAGGCCAGGCCTGGGACAGGCACGTGGGTAAGAGAGTGTGTGTTTCAGTGGGGAGGAAATCAGAATTTAGAAGGATAGGTGTGGTGGGTTGGTAGTTTTAGCTGAAAGGACAGATTAACTGTCTTCCAAATGGATCCCCTTTCAAGTGCAATAAGAAGCCAGATGACCGCTGATATTAAGGAAGGGTGGGAGATGTTGGAGGTTTGAGCAGTTAGAAAAAAAAAAAATGGTGTGGAAGACAGTCATGTTGAAGAGTGAAGGCTCACCTGAACCTGGGAAAATTACCAGGCAGAACTCAGCAGGTGTGTGAGGAGGCGCCTTTGCAGGCAAGCTGGGAAGTCAGAGATGACTGGAATTTTGAAACTGTCTGAAAAACAACCCCACTAAAGAGGCTACCTCAGCCCCTCTATAAACACACTTCCTCAGTCATTTCCTCAGGGACTAATCCCAACTGTTAGGCAATCCCACCAACCTTAACACCCAGCCCTCCGGGGCGCAGGCACTGGCCAGGGGTAGAAAGAGGCGTCTGTGTATTTGCTTTGTGGCCTCAAGGAGACAGGTCGGTGGGGATGAATGAAATACTGACACCGTGGTTCAGTGGTTAAAGCATCTGCCTGCAATGCAGGAGACCTGGGTTCAATCCCTGGGTCAGGAAGATCCCCTGGAGAAGGAAATGGCACCCCCCTCCAGTATTCTTGCCTGGAGAATCCCATGGACGGAGGAGCCTGGTGGGCTACAGTCCACGGGTGCGACTGAGCAAATTCAGCCAGTCAGCCCAGCCTGACGAAAGTCCGGGGAAGGAGCGGGAAACTCCAGACGGGGAACTCCTCAAAGAATGAGCAACAAAGCGGAAACCATCCCAGGAGAAGCTGCACCAAGTGAAGCTTAGAAAGTTCAGCCCCTTTTGTCTTCACAGCTGAGCAGAAACTGACGGGGTCTGATGCAACTGCAAAGCAGGCACCCAACACGGCGGCAAACGAGCCCGCGGAATATCCCCCCGCCCCAACTTATTAAGAAAAGAAGGTCCTAAGAATAGACGTAGTCTAATATCGCTACTGGTCACTTTTAGATACACTAATGGTTTAATTGTACTATAAACTGACTTTTAATGCCCAGAGTTTCCCTAAGTGAATTTCTTTTCATCCAAAAAATAAATACAAGTCTGTACTACAGCAGTGAAGGAGTTTCCCCTTTACACCACTGATATGTCAGAGGGAGGTGGAGGTGGCTTAATCATTTAATGTTCGTAAAATGTTTTAAGAACATTAACTACAGGATTCAGACTGAAACAAACCAAATAGGGACACATTTTTGTAAACACATTGTCTCCTTTGGAATATATGGCACAAATACATAATTTAATAGGCCTTTGCGCATAAAAATATTGAAAACAATTCAAATAGGCATTTAGTAAACTAAAAAAAGAAAAGAAGGTCCAAGAAGCTGTATAGGAAAAGGTCAAGAAAAAATGATGAAAGGACTCTAAGACAGCAGAGAGGAATCCAAACTGGTTTCTACTAAGCTGCTACTGCTAAGTCGCTTCAGTCGTGTCTGACTCTATGCGACCCCATAGATGGCAGCCCACCAGGCTCCCCCGGCCCTGGGATTCTCCAGGCAAGAACACTGGAGTGGTTGCCATTTCCTTCTCCAATGCATGAAAGTGAAAAGTGAAAGTGAAGTCGCTCAGTCGTGTCCAACTCTTTGTGACCCCGTGGACTGTTGCCTACCAGGCCCCTACGTCCATGGGATTTTCCAGGCAAGAGTACTGGAGTGGGGTGCCATTGTGTTCCCCAAACTGGTTTCTGCTGCTGCTGCTAAGTCGCTTCAGTCGTGTCCGACTCTGTGCGACCCCTAGACGGCAGCCCACCAGGCTCCCCCGTCCCTGGGATTCTCCAGGCTGGAAGGCAACAAATCAAAAATCCTAAAAAACACAGAAAAGAAGAAATCCTGTACCTCTTGACTCATGAAGGAGCACTCTCAGAATATGAAACAGAACTCTCTGGAGTGACAGAGAAGAGCCCCAGATTAAGGGGGGAGGCCCCTGAAAGCACAGAAAGTCCGACAAGGAACAGACAGGAAGACTCTTGCATCGACAGCACGGCCAGCTGCAGAGACCATGAGACAACACGGGGAAGCACTCAGGGTCCCGTTACTGCAAGCGGGAAGGCGGCCAGGCCATCGCAAGCTGTCACCATCCCTGTTTTATAGCCGAGGAACAGACCCATGTGTTACGCAACTGATATAAGAGAAGACAAAGTTCTAAGTTCCGAAAAACAGTAGCTATTCTTCTACCTACTAGAACTCTTAAAGGTAAGGAATTCCAGGTTGCCACAAAGCCCGGGAGAAATTCCAGCAATTTAACCTCACGGGCAGATTAATGACATTTTTTCATTTTTAATTTTATTTTTAATTAGAGGATATGTGCCCTACAATATTGTGATGGTTTCTGCCATACATCAACATGAATCAGCCATAGGCATACGTATGTCCCCCTCCGTCTTGGACCTCCCTCCCACCTCCCACCTCATCCCACCCCTCGAGGGTGTCACGGGCTTTGGGGTCCCTGTGTCACACAGCAAATTCCCACTGGCTATCTGTTTTGCATGTGGTGATGTATATGTTTCAATGCTACTCTCGTAAATCATCCCACCCTCTCCTTCCCCTGCTGAGCCCAAAAGTCTGTCCTTTACATCTGAGTCTGCTTTGCTGCCCTATGAACAGGATCATCAGTATCATCTTTCTAGATTCCATGTTTATGTGTTAATATACCATATTTGTCTTTCTCTCTCTGACTTACTCTGTCTAACAGGCTCTAGGTTCATCCACCTCATGAGCGCTAACTCAAAAGTGTTCCTTTTTATAGCTGAGTAATAAATACTCCACTGTGTGTGTGTACCACATCTTCTTCACCCAATCACCTAGGACATCTAGGTAGCTCCTATGTCTTCACTGTTGTAAACAGTATTGCAGTGAACACTGGGGTACACATGTCTTTTTCAGTTAAGGTTTTCTCGGGGTGTATGCCCAGTACTGGGATTGCTGGGCCATATGGCAGTTTTATTCCTAGTTTTTTAAGGAATCTCCACACTGTTCTCCATAGTGGCTGTATCAGTTTGCATTCCCACCAACAGTGCAAGAGGGTTCCCTTTTCTCCACACCCTCTCCAGCATTTACTGTCTGTAGACTTTTAGGGACAAGGGCACTGAGAATGTGGATCCAGTAAGCCCGGCTGCCACCTTTCGATTCTAAAAAGCTGTGACTTGCTGCTGCTCTTTAAATGTCCTCTCATCATAAGGAGATCACAAGTAGGAAATCTGATGGGCAGCGGTGGGGCTGAGGGTCCTGGGAACACAGGGGCTCCCCTGCACCCCACCCAGCTCTCTCCCCCAAACAGGTACCGGTACCCAAGTCCCCTGGGAATCAAAACAGTGCTCCTCCACCCAGGCAGGGGTGCGAGACGGCGGCAAGGTGGGCTCCCAGGCCTGACTCCAGACAAGGAGCTGTTCAGCTTTATACTCTCTGATCGAGACTTCCTCACCCTTAAAAACCAAACAGACGGACTCAAATCACAGCCCTCCAGAGCGCTCACATCAGTTGAGATTTGACTGGGTTTACTCACTGATGTTCAAAGAGCATCTTTCAGATCCAAAAATTCTAAAACTAACAGCCACAGTGACCCACACATTTTGTTCTGAAAGTTCATTTCTAAATTAGTTTGTTGAAACTGGGAATGTAGTTCTCTACAGAAGTAACTTCAGAATAGTTAAGTTTCCATGTCAACCTACCCAAGCCTATTAACTTGCAGAATACCCGAATATACTACGACCATGACAACGTCTCCGCTCATTGGAACACAAGTGAGGCTCATCCACCTCCCACCACCCTGCCAACCACAGCCACTGGCACCAAGCGTCAGGGAGAAGGAAATTCTCAGGCAAAAAAAGGCACAGAAAATGAGAGGGCAAGCGAAGTGGGAAGATGGGTAGCAGGTGGGTGTGGGCCCCTTCCACCCCAGCACAGCCCAACGGCAGGGGGACCCCAGGGCCACACACCTCGGGGTGAGTCCAGCAGGCACCATCCTGCACCACCAAGAGGGAGCAGAACCGGGGGACACTGACGTGGGTCATCAGATTGAACAGATGGGGCAATCGGGAAGCAGCCGTGCAGTATCGGGGCCACGAGCCCCCGAGTCCCACGTCAGCTCAGGATACGAGACCTGATCTGTGCCGGAGCAGAACAGACACTTTGCTGAGTCACACTCCACCAAGGCTCTCGGTGATTTCAAATTCCCCTAGTTCTGTGCATCCCAACCTTGGTCCTGCTGATGCTCCATCACACTGTTTATGATCAGGAATCCTGCCCCATGAGGTCACCAGGCCCTGACGTCCTCCCACAGGGGCCAGTCATGACAGTGTTTCTGACAAATCAAAAGTCATCAGGAACCACTCCAAAAATGGGTTGGATGAGGAGTCAAATTCTTTTTTAAAAAGCCTTCCCACAGACCAACAACAGGCAGCGAGAAGAGATGATGGGAGAGAGACGGAAGATCCCTTTCAAAATGAAAGCAACAAACACTGTCCAGAACTGAACGTTAAAACTCTACCAGAAAGACAAACAAATAAAAAACCCACACCAGTCACAAAAAAAGAAAACGGAATAAAGAGAAACTCCACATTTCTGAAAAGCTTGACAATACTAGACAGATTTCAACTCTTTAGAAAATAATCTAAAATTAATCTGGATTCTGGAGTTTGGCAAAAATGTTGCTAAACATCACCTGGAATAATGAAATATGTGAGAAAAATCAAGAAACTTAAAAAAAAAAAAGAAGCTACTGAGGAGACAGGGTAAGACTGCACCTTCCAGATATAAAAATATACACTGACGTTCAAGGACTGAGGAAGTAAGGGCCCGGAAATAAACAGGTCTGTCAACGCAACAGAACAGAAAGCAGAGCAACAGATCCAAGTATAAATAATCATTTAATATACAGTCCAAGCAGCATTTCAGATCAGCGGGGCAAGGCAGACTAGTGAAGAAATGGATTGAAGTGTCTGGTGAAAACCTGGGAAAATAATAATAAATTAGATCCCTACCACAAAGCATCACCAGATCAAAGCAGAGACATCACCTTGCCAACAAAGGTCCATCTAGTCAAAGCGATGGCTCTGCCAGTAGTTATATATGGATGTGAGAGCTGGACCATAAAGAAGGCTGAGAATTGATGCTTTCAAATTGTGGTGCTGGAGAAGACTCTTGAGAGTCCCTTGGACTGCAAGGAGATCAAACCAGTCAATCCTAAAGGAAATCAACCCTGAATATTCATTGGTAGGACTAATGCTGAAGCTGAAACTCCAATACTTTGGCCACCTGATGCGAAAGAGCCGAATCATTGGAAAAGACCCTGATGCTGGGAAAGATTGAAGGCAGGACAAGAAGGGGACGACAGAGGAAGAGATGGTTGGATGGCATGACCAACTCAATGACATGAGTTTGAGCAAGCTCCAGGAGATGCTGAAGGACAGAGGAGCCTGACGTGCTGCAGTCCGTGGGGTACAAAGAGTCAGAGACGACTTAGCGGCTGAGCAACAACCACCACCAGGAAACATTCACCAGATCAAACTAGACGTGACAGAGACAAAACATGGAACCACAGAATTCTGAGAAGGCCAGCAAACATCTGCATTATCTCAGGGTGGGAGAGGACTTGTTCCGTTCCCACTGGGTCACTCCCAGGGTTCCCAGGGTCTCAGCTCAGAAGAGGAGCCTCGTCCCCTGGCCCCAGCCCTGCCACCCAGAGCATCCTCCGCCCCGCCTCCCTCCTGTGGGCGTGGATGAAGGGTGAGCAGTTGGACCCCCCCTCATCCTGGCCCCGGGGAGGAAGAGCCACTGTCCCAATCTGATCAGGAAGCCTTTTCAAGTGTAAGTTTTTCTGGCCAACTGCCCCCAGAAAGCCTAGAAGGGGAAAAAAGAGCTGTATTTCCAAAGCTCTAGTGATGTGTTATGATTCCTTTTCTTGTTTTAAGCCAATGTTCGCTTTTGTATCTAATACTGCAATTCATTTATATTCTTTTTCTTAAAGAGAAACACTGCAGGGAAGGGACAGGGAAGCCTGGCATGCTGCAGTCCATGGGGTCGCAGAGTCGGACTTGACTGAGCCACTGAACTGAACATTGCATAAGCTTCCAGGCTCTGCAAAACCTGGACCCAGGCAGCCCAACTCTTTCCTGCAACACCTTGCCCACAACTCTCTGCACAAGGACTTCACTGCAGCAGGAACACGGGTAGGAGGAGACCCTTGATGAGAATTCACGAATAACTGCACCTTTATAACGTGGAGTGTAGAGTTACGGTTAGAACCCAGCCTTCAGAATCAGGCAGACCCAGAGCTTCAGTTCCTTTTTATGTAAAATGCAGATTATAATACCCTGCAAGTCAGGAGGACTGGATGAGATCGGGTATGCAGAAACGTGAAGAACAGCACCTACTCCGTGGCAGACATCTGTGGTCTGGCTTCTGAAGACATGAGGCTCCAGAGCTGAAAAGCCACAGCCCTATTACCTATTCGAGTCCATGATTTTTACCCCTTAGAAAGAAAAAGACTACCTAGAGAGAGCACTCTTATTACTGTGTCCACTGCAACTGTAGAGCACGAAGAGAAAGTCATCGCAATTTTTCAATTGCTGACATTTCCGGCATATTTCTTATATAAGTCAAAAATGGGAACGTGACCAAAAGAGATAAGTATACGACCCTCAGAGAAAAATATCAGGTCTCATAAAATGTAAACACCCACACTGGCCTATGGAACTACGAATAATTGCTTCCTTACCTCTGTATAGCACTCTGCAGTTTACAATTTTTACAGTTCAGAGGGCACTTTTACAAGAGGGATCAATCTCACAACAACCCCTTTAG
This sequence comes from Budorcas taxicolor, assembly GCF_023091745.1. NCBI lineage: Eukaryota > Metazoa > Chordata > Mammalia > Artiodactyla > Bovidae > Budorcas > Budorcas taxicolor. The sequence continues at coordinate 37,373,653 of NC_068933.1, read as the reverse complement.
TAGGTGTTCATACCCCGTTTTATAGATGACCAGCTGACGCCGGAAAAGAAACCCTCTGACCAGAACAGTGTTTGGTCCTGGGGCCAACTGTTGGGGGGGCTTCTAGAAGCCCTCCAAGCCCCAGACCCTCCTTCGGGCTGCTCCCTCAGGGGGTCCTCTGGGAAGAGGGGGTCTTGGTGAGCTCTCTGAGGTCACAGGGAGGAGAAAAAGTCACTCTAAATTCCAGTGGAGGTCACCGGCAGGCAACAGCTTCCACTAACGTGGAAAATTTTTTTTTTTTTCTTTTAAATCTCTGTGTTCTGAGCTTCCCTGGGGGTCCAATGGTAAAGAATCCGCCTTGCAATGCAGGAGACACAGGTTCAGTCCCTGGTCCAGGAAGATCCCACGTGCCGTGGAGCAACTAAGCCTGTGCACCTCAACTACTGAGCCCAGGTGCTGCCACTGGTGAAGCCCATCGGCCCTAGAGCCCGTGCTCTGCGACACGAGAAGCCGCCCCAGTAAGCAGCCCCGGCTCCACAACTGGACAGTAGCCCCCACTCCCCACGAGCAGAGAAAGTCCATGCACAGCAGTGAGGACTCAGCACAGCCATAAATAAACAAATACGTAAGTAAAATTGCTTAAAATTTTAAATGCTAAAAAAAAACACACATCTCCTCTATTGGGAAACAAAACAGCAGGCAAAGGGCAACGCCCCAAAGGGCAGGAAAGAGGCCACCACAGCAGGTGAGCCATCCTATAAACAATGCTTTTCTCCAGGTGGGATCCCTCTGTCCTACAGCAAAGGTCGAGCTTTGAGGGTCTCGAGGCGGTGGGAGGCACAGGGCCAGGCACCCCGTGCTCAGACAACAGAGGAGGAAGTCAGGCACGTAGGTGCACGGGGACACGCTTTGCACTCGGCGTCGGCTCCTTCCCTTTGCGCTACAGACTCTCCGAGCCACGAAAAAGTAGAAAAAAGAAAAAAAAAAGCTGTGCTGGCCCACCACCAGCATTTCAAACCTGGGCTGAGCACTGTGGGCGCGAGGCCACCCGCTGTCTTGGCACCCAGCAGCCCGACTTCCATCCCGACTGCCCCGACAGGGCGGCCTCGCCCAGCTCACCTGGGCCCGCAGAGGCGCACCCCTGATAAACACCACTCCGTGGTGCCTGCTGGACCCAGACGGAGTCCAGTCAAGCCTGTGATCATGGGAAGCGAGGCAGCCTTTCCCAACCCACAAGCTCAGAAGTCTTCTACTTTGTATTCACAGCAGCCAAGACATGCAAGCAACCCAAGTATGCATCAGCAGAGGAATGGGTAAAGAGGACATGGCTCGTATAGACAGTGGGATGCTGCTCAGCCACAGAAAAGAATCAAACGATGCCATTTGTAGCAACACGCATGGGGACCTGGAGATGACCATACCAAGTGATAGTGAAAGCCGCTCAGTCGTGTCCGGCTCTTTGTGACCCCATGGACTGTACATCCACGGGAATTCTCCAGGCTAGAATACTGGAGTGGGTAGCCTATCCCTTCTCCAGGGGATTTTCCCGACCCACGGATCGAACCGGGTCTCCTGCATTGCAGGCAGATTCTTTACCAACGGAGCAATCAGGGAAGCCCCATACTAAGTGAAATAAGTCAGGAAGAGAAAGACAAATACCATACAATATCACTCATATGTGGACTCTAAAATATGGCACGAGTGAATTCATCTACAAAATAGAAACAGACCAGACTTAGGGTTATGGTTGTCAAGGGGGAGGAGGGGATTAGGGGGAGGGAAGCGTTGGGGGTTGGGGACTAGCAGATGCCAAGTATTATACTGAGGGTGGATGAACAAGGTCCTCCTGTACAGCACAGAGAGCTATACTCAATATCCTGTGATGAACCACAATGGAGGAGAATATGAAAAGAATATACATGGGTATAACCGATCACTTTGCTCTACAGCAGAAATGAAGCTAACACTGCAAATCAACTATACTGCAATTTTTAAAAAACGTGTTTTAAGTCTTCCATGTAGAAGCCACAGCTAAATGTTCACCAGAGGCTCCTATAGCAGGGTGGCCTATCTCCTGCCAATAGGCAGAGTCTGCAGTCCCCACACCTCCATGCTCTGAGACCCCCCCAAGGCCGGCAGGAAGGCATCACAGCCCAGGCCACAGCTGGACCCCACCGCCAGCCCTGCACGTGGAGTCTCGGAAGAGGATCCTCCATGCTCCCACCCTCGCCTCCCCCCATCCCCACCTCCCTCCTCCACGCCCTCCCCTCCCACTCCTTGAACACATGACTCGCGTGCCTCGCGAGGTGTGCGAGCCTCCCACGCCGAGCTCTGCCCAAACTGCCTGTTTGTGTGTAAATAAAAAATGACTGTTGTTTGAGCCGCTATGTTTGGGGAAGGTTTGCCATGTGAGAATAAGTAACCTACACGGGACTGCAGAAAACTCGACTTCTACTTACAAATTCTAAATGAAAGATGGTGGGAACCTCCTATGTATTAAATCCATTACATAAAGTTCAATTCTGTATTCTAGAGATAACTGGAAAACTGAAGGTACAAATTTGCCGGAGTCTGAAGAAAACTGTGTTTTGAAGAAAAGGTCACAAGCAGTTATTTTCTAATAGACCACCTCATATTGATCAGCAATTAATATGCAAATACTTTGAGAAGTGCTTTCTAAAGTAACAGAAAATACACTTTTCCATCCTTTCCTTCCAAAAGGCTGCATGCATTAACTACATTAACAGCCAAATAAAGCTGTTTTTAAGTCTCTATCATCCAAATGAATTATCCACATTGTTATACATTCATCCACCGTTCTAATCTAACCCAGGTGCCAAGATGCTGATTTCTCTACCTTGGGTCCTAACCCACTATTTCTGCACAGGAAACGTGATGGAAGCTTCTACAAATGTGATATATAGGACTATTAAACAGCCAACAGCTCACATTTCTCCTAACTCACAATTTGGCTACAGTTTCCGAAAATGAAAAAATAGAAACCATTTCTAAAACAGCTTTCTCTTTTATAAGCAAAGCCCATTTGTAATAAACTACATGAGATATTCAAATCTGCCTGATCGTAAGAGAGCTGTTTAAAAATACATGTCTGGAATTCACATTTGCAGTTTGCAGATGGAACAATAAAGATACTTGGAATTAATAATTCATACGTGATTTAGATCCAGCAGGAAGGAGGTGGCATGCAGGCACATGCTCTCAACCTCTTTCTTCTTCACACCCTGGGTCTTCCTGCAGGCGAGTCAGCTCAGGGACTGACTTGGGAAGTCAGGCCGAGTTTTCGAGTTGTTGTATCCGAGATGGGAGATGAGAATTCAGGACTCTGCGAGGGTCCCTGGGAAGAGTCATAGCTTCCTCCACCAGGGAGACTGATTTTATTACAAAAATATCCTCTGTTATTTTGAAACAAAATGCCAGGCAACAGTCCACACCCTGAGGCAGAAGGGAAGAGGTCTGAGCTCTCTGGCCAATGTCCACACTGCAGGCCCTGGGCCCCTAGGGGTTTCCCAGCCCAGAGGTCAGCCAATCATGTACAGGGCATCCCCCCCAGGGATGTGGAGTGGGATCCCAAAGCCCCAAACAACCCAGCCAGCCTCACCTAACAGGGGCACTTGTACCAAAAGTGAAAGTCCACTAACCAATCCAAACAGGACCCAACGTTTGCAGAAATGTAACCCACCAACCAACAAGGCCCTACCATATAGCACAGGGAACTCTACTCAACATTTTGTAATAACCTGTAAGGGGAGAGACTCTGAAGAAGAATAAATAAGTATGATATATATGTAATAGAATCATTGCACTGTACACCTGAAATTAACAAGATATTGTAAATCGGTTGTACTTCAATTTTTCAAAATATGTAACCCATCAATCCACTTTCACCACAGGATAAAATTTAAGACAGAAACTCACTAGAGCTGTGTGTGTGCTCAGTTGCGTTCGACTCTTCGCGACCCTATGGATTGTAGCCTGCCAGGCTCCTCTGTCCAAGGGATTCTCCAGGCAAGAATACTGGAGTGAGTTGCCAAACCCTCCTCCAGGGGATCTTCCCGACCCAGAGATCGAACTCTAGTCTCTTGTGTCTCCTGCATTGCAGGCGATTCTTTACCCCCTGAGCCACCTGGGAAGTCCCACTAGGGCTATACAACCGAACTATAAACTCCACCAGCGGCCGCTCAGAGTGGCACCATCCGGCCCTGCAGCTCCAACTCCCTAACGATGGATAACAGAGGATATTTTTGTAATAAAATCAGTCTCCCTGGTGGAGGACACTATGACTCTTCCCAGTGACCCTTGCAGAGTCCATCGTTAGGGCGTTGGAGCTGCAGGGCTGGATGGTGCCTGATCGTAGTCAAGGGTGGGGCACCACCAGCTGACCCGCACAAGGACTCCCCAACACTGCTTCTCAGGCTCGTGGCCTTGAAGTCGTGGCGTGATCTCTCCCAGCCTCAGCTCCTCCTCTGTAGGGCGGACAGAATGACACCTGCCTGTGACTCTGTGAGGAGCACTGATGCGGTGGTTCTCAAAGTGCATCCCAGACCAGCGGCCTCAGCCTCATCTGGAAACCAGTGAGAAACACACATTCTCAGGCCCCACCCAGCCCCACTGAGTCAGAAACAGACTGGGAGCCCATCAGGCAGGGAAGCTGCCTGAGTTTTAATGAGCCCTATGGGTGATTCTGATTCATAGTCAGGTCTGAGAACCATGGCCAGGCTGCTCTTTCTACTTATTAACTGCTTTAAAAAAAAAAAACTTAAGTATAGTTAATTTACAATGTTGTGTTTGTTTCAAGTGTTTGCTTCAAGTTTGTTTCAAGCAAAGGGATTCAGTTATACCTATTTGTATATATGCTTTTTCAGATTCTTTTCCCATGTAGGTTATTACAAGATACTGAGTAGACGTTCCCTGTGCTATAGAGTAGGTCGTTGTTTATTTTATATACAGTAGTATATATCTGTTCGGACTTCCCAGGTGGTTCAGTGGTAGAGATCCCACCTGCCAATGCAGGAGATGTGGGTTCGTTCCATCCCTGGGTGGGGAAGATTCCCTGGAGTAGGAAAATGACAACCCAAACTCCAGTATTCTTGCCTGGAGAATCCCATGGACAGAGGAGCCTGACGGACTGCAGTCCATGGAGTTGCAAAAGAATCGGACACGATTTAGCGACTAAATAACAACCACCACAAAGGGTCTATTCATCCTGAACTCCTAATTTATGGCCCAGCTGTTCTTAAAGCACTCTGCACAATACCTGGTGTGTTAACAGTTCAACAAGTGACAATTACCACTGTTACAGCCGAACTCAGCTTACTTTGTCCTTTCCCTGAAATGCAGGTGACACACAGTTCTACTAACAGTTGTTAAATTTCCATGACGATGCCAACTGGGATGGTGATGACAGTGACAGGGAGGCTTAAAGTGGCAGCTTTTCTACCCAGAGTGGCTGGAAGGCGGACAGAGCCCAGAGGACACCCTAGTTCATGGCTGAGAATGTATACGACTAACTCAGAGACGTGTCCCCTCTGCAGCCATCCAGAGGGCAGAAAGGCATAAAGGAGCTGCTTATACAGAACTTTGTTAGTTCTGGCTGCCATGGAATTCTTCACCGTCGACCCGGAGGGCTTTCGGGGGCCCTGGTGGAGGGTTGGCTGCTATGCCTTCATGTGGTGGTCAGAATCCAAGATCATCCACAGCCTAAAAAGGCGCCACCACCCCCCCCAGCACACACCCGGCTGAGCTCCCAACGGGCTGGAGAAGAGGTGCCATCTCCGGCCACGAGGGGCACAAGCCTGGAAGGTCAGAGGAGCCCAGTGCCCGGGCCTCGTCACCCTTCGGGGCAGGCTTGCCCGGATGCTCCAACAGATCCACCGGAGCGAGCAGGAATCCCAGCGGGAAAGGGTCTCCCTCCAGCCCGGGCCCTGCCTCTGGCCTACCGCTGGTCCCTTCCCTGCCCTTCTGCTAAAAATCACCTTTTCCAGAGCCATCCGCCAACGGGCTCCAGCCAGGCTGAGATGGAAGGCAGGGGATTTCTCCCCTGTCCTCTCTCTGCTTTGGATGGCATCTCCAGCAGGGGCACCAGACAGGCCTTCCCTCCGCTTCCGCGGGAGCCTCCATGGGGCTGCAGCTCGTGGCCTCTGGGGACAACCACCACTCCCCCCCAACCCCAACCCCTTTGTTCAGTGGCTTCCTGCTATTGCTCACCTCTGGGTGACTGCATCACCCTCCATTTAGCTTTCAGACCTTTCAAAGACCTTCTTAACTAAGTCCTTGCATCAGCGGGTTCCTAGCTGGCTGCACGGGCCACGGCTAAAGCAGCCTCCTCTTTCATCGTCAGCCTTGATCGTGCCTTACCTGAGGCCTGCCCAAATGACCCAGCTTCCTTATCAAGATGCTCCTTGGGGCTATCTTCTTCAGTGGGGAGCTCCTGTACAAACCTAGGTCTGGGATCAATTAGATTTGATACCAGCCTTCGCAACTGTGCCCTGACACCAACCCCAGCCCTGATCACCCAGACCTGCTGCCCATCTAACTCCAGCCCCCTTGGAGACTCCCTGGTGGCTCAGATGGTAAACAATTTGCCTGCAATACGGGAGACCTGGGTTCAATCCCTGGGTCTGGAAGACCCCCTGGGGAAGGGAATGGCAGCCCATTCTAGTATTCTTGCCTGGAGAACTCCATGGACAGAGAAGCCTGGTGGGAAACAGCCCACGTGGTTACATAGAGTCGGACACAACTGAGTGACTGACGCTTTCTCCTTGTATTCGGTAACTAAGCTAACGGGCACACTGAGTTTCTCAACAGATATTTTACGCTTGAAACTCTTTCCAGGAGCAACTAAACACCCACCGAGAACTGATTAGGTTAAACAGGCAAAAGTCAACTTGTAACTTGAGATAACTATGTAACCGGCCCCACACTCACCTGATGTTTTCACAACGTTCTGCTTTCTTTTGGCTGGAAAGATACGGCAGCTGTAGGAACCAGAGTCAGAACACGGTGTTCCAGAAAATGAGGATGCTTCTGGCAACAACCCACATAAATGCAGCAAGTACAGTATTAATGACCAGCCTTGCCTGATGCCTCGTGTTTGGTATAAGAGTTCTACCCCATTACAAGTTCTGCTTCCAAAAGCAATCACTGAATGACCCTTAATGGCCAACCTTTTAGAGCTCCACTCTCTTAATTGATTTCTCAAAAAAGCTCAGTAGTGAAAAAGCCAAACCAGACAACTGCATGTAAGAAGACTATGATAGTGTTGATCTGGGATTGAAGCCAGGACTGGCAAAGGCTGTGACTTTCCAGGGCAGACAAGCACTATATTTATTAGAGTTGCACACTGCACTACAGCTTTTGGACACATTCAGCTCTTGTCCATGAGAGCTTCTAGAACAGGGAGAGGGTACGGGGTTTCCTTAAATGTTAAGTCAACTTCGAGAAGTCACTGACTGCCTCGATACGTGCTTCTGAGCCCTTCCGGAGTGACTCGGCTATTCCCAGTCTGCCCCGAAGCTTGTGCAGGCAGCTGTCTTAAGGAAAAGCACATTAATACAAAGAAGGAAGAAAAGAACAGGCGCAGACGTACAGGTTATGTTCTAAAAGAAGCCCCTGCACAAATGGACAAGGTCCCCAGGCGTTTATGCCACGCTACCCACGCAAAGACACAGGAGCACTGTGTCTGCAAAAGAGCCCCTCCAAGTCAAACAAGCCCAGGAGACCTGACCGAGTGCTTTCAGGCCAGCACAGAGCTCCCATCTCGCTGTATTTGCACAGAGTCTAGTATTAACATCACCTAATGTTGTGCGTGAGGATGTAAAATCCCAAGAAAAACGCCCATAGAAACATCCGTGTGAAACTCGGAGCTTTTCCAAAGCGCGCTGCTACTATTTTCTAAAGCCACTGACTTACTTTCAGGTTTCTACAGCTTTGGGAATCATTTAAATCATAACAGCTTAAGCTAAAAAATAAGAACTTGGACTTTTATTATTTTTTCCCACCCCAGTTTCTGGATGACTTCATCTCTGAAAACTTACAAAAGGGAAATTTTTCAACTAGGAAATGTGAGCGTGTGGGTCTTGTCCTGCGTCTTGCCTTCATTCCACCCCTGTCTAGTCATATGACCATGAGTATATTTCATAATCTCTCTCATCTTTCGTTCTTGTAAACAAGGTGGTTGGCCCCTTCTAGGCCTAAAAATGTTCTGATTACAATGTACAATCAGCTCCAGAGTAATAACCCAAGAAACGCAGTTTTCATTCAAGGTAAATTTGAAGCACGATGAAACAAAAACACCGGCTCTTAGATTTCTAAAACCATTTTGGAAACTACACTGCAGCCTACGGCTGAGATTAATAATATAAGAGAAACAAGAAAAAGACCAAGGAATGCATGTGATTTAGAATCGTTTCCAAAAGTTACTATGTTTCACATGATGTAATGCAACTTTTTTTTTTCATAAATTTGCAGTCAAAAGCTTTTTCCTCTGCTTCAGAAGAGTTTGCAATATTTCTCAATGACAGCATGTGAGGAAGAGAAAAATCAAATATTACACTACGTGAGCTTTCATCCTGTCACAAAGCCATTAGAGCTAAGGAAAAACGGTGGCATGGTTTAGTTTTATTTAGAGTTTCTTCTAAACAAAATGAAAAACGAACAGAAAAACACTCTGAATATAAATTTTTAAAGACTTTAGGGATTCAAGAGCAATAGCAAATATATATGCATATATATATATATATATATGTTGACACAGGCCTATAAATAGTCCCTTCTTCTATATGTATATAGGATTGTATGTGGCTCCTACCAAGTGTTCCTTTTCGCACTGGCATCATGAGTAATTAGATATCCTGCATTCCCAGGTCACTGTCATCAGGAATTTAGGGCCTGCCTATGTGAAAAAGATTCTGTCTCCCACTCAAACTATATACAATCTGTCCTGAATGCTACTGACTGACCCCCGTTGAGCTGAGTGAGGCATGACTCCATGCCCCATATTGTTTAAGTCACTTGTCCTCAAACCAGCCAACCAGGTACTACCTTACATTAGGTCTAGGAGCAGGAGAAGGAACAATCACATGTGTTTAGCACTTCTGGTCCAGAACTTCACAAACTGCACCCCATCCAATCAGACAAATGTGCCCTAAACATCTCAGTTTTTAATCCCCTCTCCTACCATAATACATGATGAGATAACAGTAACACTGCTATTTAAATAGAACTTTGACCAGGGGTCAGCAATCAAGGGCTGGAGCATATAATTTTAGCTTCTGCAGCCCACGAAGCAAAATTGAGGCTATTATGTAGGTAACTTACATAACAAGGGAACACACACAAATATTCTCAAATTTGTTACCGATCAAATTCTAAAGACAGTAACACCAACTGACTATAACAGATCTCCAAACAAGCAAGAACAGAAATCTTGGGAGATTTACGTTTTATCTAATTGGCTTTCATCTCCAAAAGCCAAGGCTCCCTATCACCACCCTTACTGCAAATATTCATCTGTAAATTCTTAGCTGGTAGGCAATGCAGAAACAGGCAGCAGGCCAGACCTGCCTGTGGCTGGCTGACCCCTGCTTTACAACTTACCCACAACTTACCCAGAATGTTTTCACTAATCATTCACTCCGCTCATTTTCATTATATGCCTTCAGGGATTCTTTTTAAAAAAATTTGATGAGTATGTACCATGTGCCTTACTGGACCACAGGGATACAGACGTTTCCATCTTTTCTGGATACATGCCTAGGAGTGGGATGACTGGATCATATGGTAGTTGTATTTCTAGTTTTTTAAGGCACCTCCATACTGTTCTCGGCAGTGGCTGCACCAATTGACGTTCCCACAAACAGTGGAGGTGGGGGTTCCCTTTTCTCCACACCCTCTCCAGCATTTATGATTTGTGGACTTTTTGATGTTGGCCATTTGGATCTGGGGAAGGAAATGGCAACCCACTCCAGGATTCTTGCCTGCAGAATCCCACTGGACAGAGAGAAGCCTGGAGGGCTACAGTCCAGGGGGTCGCGAGAGTCGGACACGACTGAAGTGACAGTGTGGTGCAGCATTCCGACCTGTGTGAGATGCTGTCTCATGGTAGTTCTCATTTTTATTTCTCTAATAATTAGTGATGTCAAGCATCTTTTCTTGTGCCTTTTGGCCATCTGTATGTCTTCTCTGGAGAAATGTCCATTTAGATCTTCTGCCCATTTTTGATTGGGGGGTTTGTTTTCTTGATATTGAGCTGTAGAAGCTGTTTGTGTATTCTGGAGGTTAAACCCTTCCATTTGCATCATTTGCAAATATTTTCTCCCATTCCATAGACTGTCTTTTTGATTTGTTTATGGTTTTCTCTGCTGTGCAAAAGCTTTTAAATTTAATTAGGTCCCATTTGTTTATTTCTGCTTTTGTTTCCATTACTCTGGGAGACAGATCCAAAAATATTGCTGTGATTTATGTCAAAGAGTGTTCTGCCTTTGCTTTCCTCAAGGAGTTTCATAGTATCTGGTCTTAACACTTAGGTCTTTAATCCATTTTGAGTTTATTTTTGTACATGATGATAGAGAGTGTTCTAACTTCTTCTACAGGGAGCTGTCCAGTTTTCCCAGCACACTTATTAAAGAGATTGACTTTTCTCTATTGCATATTCCTTTCTCTTTTGCTGTAAATTAATTACCCATTAATCAGTTCAGTTCAGTTCAGTCGCTCAGTCGTGTCCGACTCTTTGCGACTCCATGAATCGCAGCACACCAGGCCTCCCTGTCCATCACCATCTCCCGGAATTCACCCAGACTCACGTCCATCGAGTCCACAATGCCATCCAGCCATCTCATCCTCGGTCGTCCCCTTCTCCTCCTACCCCCAATCCCTCCCAGCATCAGAGTCTTTTCCAATGAGTCAGCTCTTCGCATGAAGTGGCCAAAGTACTGGAGTTTCAGCTTTAGCATCATTCCTTCCAAAGAAATCCCAGGGCTGATCTCCTTCAGAATGGACTGGTTGGATCTCCCTGCAGTCCATGCCTGCAATTCATGGGGTCGCAAAGAGTTGGACACGACTGAACGACTAAACTGAACTGAACTGAACTGACAGTGCCTAGAGAAAATTACCTTTCCAACATCCCCTGAAGATAGAGATGGGCAATAAGACATTACTGGAAGTCATTAGATAGGGTTTCTAGCTTATTGAACCTGCAGGTACCCTTCTGACCTTCCCTCTTCATTCTTCGTCCTTCACTGAGATAGGCAAAACGGCTGGAGTGGCAGCAGCCGTCGAGCCCATGAAGAAGGGAGGCCAAGAGAATCTCAGGTGTCCTAACATCCTGAGGACATCAAAGCAGTGTCAGCAACTGTCCGCCAGTAGTCTTCTTGTTAAGAAAATAAACACTTGGGTATTTAAGATCACGGTGGGATAGACTCTGTTAACTCTCAGCCGAAGGCAGTTCTTAAAGGGGAATACATAGGCTACCAAAAAGATCCCGTATCTCGGTGATAAGACATTTGTTGTAAATATTATAAATGTTGCAGATGATGGTGATGTTAGTCTTTCTGAGGGAGCAGGCACTGAAGCACAGGGAGGCTAAAGCAGTTCACCCAAGGTCTCGCAGCTAATAAGCTGGAGGCCGGGCTCTGAATCCACAGTCCATGCTTTTGACTACAAGACCACAATATCACACACGACATACGAACATACACTGCACAAAGTAACCTCCACAGATACATTAATCTTCAAGAAGCTTTGCTGATTCACAAAGGGAAATTCTTATCTCACACCACCCCCAAACTACTCCTCTGACACTGCTTCCTGCAAGAACTGAGACCCTCGTAAGCCTCACAAGGCCCTCGACCAGCTTCACAGCCGCCTTACGTGTTGCCTTAAATCCCGCTTAGACCATGACCACGGTCTCCTCCGGAAGTCCCTCCTCACCCCCTTCCACCACGGCAAGATTCACCTCCCGAAAACGCACTCTGATCTCATCCCAGCTCTTCACACAAGCCTTCAGTGTTCCACGTGGCCTGCCGGTGATCCCAGACTCTCCCCACCTTCCCGCCTCCCCCCTCCACACTCCACGCCCTCCAGCGTGCCCTGCGTTCACCTGGGCTTCTCCATCTTGGACCCTGGCACGTGCACGTGGACACATGTCCTCTCCCAGCCCTCCCCCAGCTCCACCTTCAGCATCAGACCTCACCCACAAGACCAAGTCTAATAGCTCACATGCCATGTTGTGGCTCCCTTCCAGACAAGGGCTCAGCCACCACAGATCTGTCTGGGGAGGGAAAGCTCTGGGTTTCAGTCTCCCCTAGAGAGAACGGGGGGAGCCCAGCCTGGCAGCAGCCCCCACGCAGACCAGGCCCAGGACTGGATCTTGCCCAGCATCACTCACCCGCCTCAGGCCCCTGCCCACTGAGCATCCTTTCCACTTTCTTCCTGTCGTCGGATCAAAATCAACACCTTGGACAGTCTTCAAGCTAAAAATACTCCACGAAAGGGAAACACATAATCCTCAGGATGTCTGAGAAAGGGGGGTGAGTGAGGCCCCAGGGAAGCTTTGCCAGCACCAAGGGGTCCAGTCAACAGGAGGCCGCTGCCTTGCTGACCCAATGACCAAACTCATCTGAGTCAAGGAAATGCAGAAGGCAGCTGGCCCAAGGCCAGGACACCCTAAGAAGGGGCTCACCTCCCCTGAGACCAATGGGAGCGTTAATTACCACTGACAGCAGCGCATCTTGCACAGGAAACGCAAGTCCAGCCAAGCACAGAGCCTCCTCCTGGGGCTGCAGGTCTCACTGATGGATAAAAGCCATCAGGTTCGATGCATGACGTGCACGAGAGCCGAGCCTGGAGCTCCTGGGTGTGACTGACTGCAGTCCTCCCCAGGGCGACAGCTGCCAGCAGGGTCCTCTGCTCACGGGACCCCGAGCGCTCCTCCCGACCCTGCAATTCCTCATATCATACACACGGTGTGTGGGCATCTGGACAGCAGTCCTCCAAGTAGCTGGGGGCTTCTGGAGGGCAGGGACTTCTCTGATGGCTCAGATGGTAAAGAATCTGCCTGCAATGCAAGGGACTCAGGTTCTATCCCTGGGTAGAGAAGATCCCCTGGAAGGAGGCATGGCAACCCACTCCAGGATTCTTGCCTGGAGAATCCCATGGACAGAGGAGCCTGGCGGGCTACAATCCATAGGGTAGCAAAGCATCGAACACAACTGAGCAACTAACACACACACAAATACACACACACACACACACACACACACACACACACACACACCCGCCCCTGGAGGGCGGCATCCACTCTACTGTGCTTTTCTGCCCTCTCAGACTAATATCCGCACTGCACTTGGGAGAGCTTTTCAAGGTTTTGAACGAAGAATGAGAATGCTCCGAATCGGCTGAATTTTATGGTTAATTAGGCAACTCAGTGGGTCACGTTCCCACCCTTCTCTCCTCCCCTGCCCCGTGCCCCCATAGCCTGGAAAACATCACCCAGTGGACGTGCCGTGGGAGAGAGAAGAAGAGCGCACCTCAGCCCTGTGCGCTTCTGGAGCCCCCGTCACGCTGGCTTTAGGTGGACTGTTCCAAAGCATCACGAATGCTGGCTTTTTATTTTAAAACACATCTCATCCCTCTCCTCCCCAAATCACACCTGGCCTTACCCAGTAAACCACAGTAGTGGGGGAGGTGTTTACAGCCCTCTTTCTTTGTCTGCCAGCGAATCCCCAGAACCCCTCCATTTCAATTAGGAAGAATACTGTTTCCGGTTCTAACAGATTTCACAAAATAGCCAAGAGTGTGAGCCAAAGCCCAGCTCAGCCGTATCTGTGTTCTCGTAGGGACCAGCGTTTTCCTCAACATCCGCAAAGGAAACTTGACTTCCTAAAAGGAAAGCTGTAGGGGGCAGGGAGGCTGATGGTGCTCCACACCCCCAGCCCGCCCGCCAGAGCTATCAGAGCCACCTCCACGCAGGCTGCCGGGAATGCGAGCCCAGGCACCAGTCGGGGCAGGGAGGACCACGCGGGGCTTCGCGGTGCCTGTTCCTCATCTGAAGCCCACCAGGCCCCCGGAAGAGTTCTTTCTTATGTCTGCAGCCTCCAGGGAAGAAGAGGGATCGCTGTCACGGGGATAATAAACATCTGTGGCTGCACCCCAGGCATCTGGAGGCCAGATCCCCCCAGGATGTGGTCCCCCCAGGATGTGGTCCCCCCAGGATGCCGTCCCCCAGCAGGAGGTGGGGACAACGCCAAGCAAAGGCCTGGTGTGGTGGCTCTCACTTCCCTCCACATCCTATCTGAGCAAAAATCAACACCACAGACAGTCCTCAGGCTAAAATACATCACAGAAGGGAAACTCGTGACCCTCAGGATGTCTAAGAAAGGGGCCTGGAGGGAGGCCCTGGGGAAGCTGTCCCAGCACTGAGGGGTCCAGCCAACAGGAGGAGGCGGCCTCTCTGATCTGCTGACCAAAGCCATCCGAGGCCAGGAAATCCAGAAGGCAGCTCAAGGGAAAAGCAGCGTGAGGTTCAACAGGATCTGAGAACACCAGCACTGCCGGTGGAAATTCTGCTGCTGAAGCCAGGAAATCCTTGCTTGGTTGAGAGCTCAGGCAGTTCTGTGTCCAGAACGCACAATTCCACAGAGCCAGCGCCAACCTCTGAATTCCAGTTAAGGGCTTCCCGGGTGGCTCAGAGGGTAAATAATCCACTGCGATGCAGGAGACTCAGGTTCAATCTCTGGGTAGGAAAGATCCCCTGGAGAAGGAAAGGGCAAACCCCTCCAGTATCCTTGTCTGGAGAATCCCATGGGCAGAGGAGTCCACGATTGAGCAACTAAGCATGCATGCTAACTAAGGGGCCCGGTTAATACTGCAGATGCCAGCCCACTTACCAATTCTTTCCTATAAAGCTGCCTGATTTAGAGGACATGTGGTGTTGGAGAAGACTCTTGAGAGTCCTTGGACTACAAGGAGATCAAACGAGTCAATCTTCAAGGAAATCAATCCTGAATGTTCATTGGAAGGACTGACCCTGAAGCTGAAGCTCCAATACCTTGGCCACCTGATGCAAAGAGCCAGCTCATCAGAAAAGACCCTGATGCTGGGAAAGATTGAAGGCAGGAGGAGAAGGGGACGACAGAGGATGAGATGGGTGGATGGCATCACTGACTCAACGGACATATGTTGGAGCAAGCTCCGGGAGATGGTGAAGGACAGGGAAGCCTGGCGAGCTGCAGTTCATGAGGTCGCAAAGAGTTGGACACGACTGAGCAACTGAACAGCGGCAAATACCTGAGGGTAGGTCAGCGGCAGGAAGAATGACAGCCGGACCAGCACCGCTGTAAGTGACGCAGCGTCAGAGGTGGAGACCGTTTACTGAAAGTCATTGATCGAACATGGGAAGCTGGGAGATGACCGCTCTGGAGAAGGTGGCCTCCATAACTTATCATCCAAGGGGGCACACATCGCTGATGACTGTGTGGGGCAGGAGACAGCCCCCAGGAACCCAAGGAGGCCAGCGTGTGGTCACCATCCTCAGGAGCCACATTCAAATTAAATCAATGGCAGGGATCAAAGGTTTAGCTGACATCACTTAAAATCCACCCCCAAACGCCCTAAAACTCTACTAAATGTAAACAGCAAAACCATTCGGCAGCTCCATCGTGAGCGAACACAAGGAGCCGGCAGAGACAGGGACAAAGTTGGGGGACGAGGCGGGAGGTGGAACCAGAGAAATACGGGTTAGTCTGGACCCGAGGTCAAGATGACCGATCACACGACTGCTTCATTTCTCACGTCTTAACGGCTGAATGATGCAGTGTTTCTATGTGCAGAGGGACACGCGCAGCGCACACTAAGCAATGAAGCCAGCTTGTCAATTCAGCACCCGTGACCCACCCTCCACCCACTGCATCCGAGCCAGGACAGCACCCACCCCCACACATTGCACGGAGGCCCATCCAGGAGACGGATTTTCATCTCTGTTAGTCAGGCGCTTACACGCTGACGCACTGACTGGTGAGGACTCCAGACTTTCAGATCTCTTCCCGAAACTCATGGTCTGCCGTGATGAGGGTTCGCAGCAGGTCACCGAGGAGGGAGGGTTCCCTGTGCAGCAGAGCCAAGCCTCCCAGTCCTCACCTGCACCCAGAGAGGAGCCGCGAGAAACCGGGAGCACGGAGTGGAGGGGCAGCACGTGCCCGGTGCCCTAACCCCGCCAAGGGGGCACCCAGCCCAGTCCTCTGCACCACCATGTGGACAAAGCCATGCTATTTACTTATTTATCTATTACTTTTAATCTCAATTTTAATTTTTTAATTTTTATTTTTTATTGGAGTATAGTTGATATACAACGTTGTGTTAGTTCCAAGCATACAGCAAACTGATTCAGTTATACACATACACACACACATATATATGTATTTTCTATTTCAGACTCTTTTCCCACTTAGGATATACAGAACATTAAGTAGAGTTTCCTATACAGTATACAGTCTGAGAATTATTTATTCTACGTCTGTGTGTGTATGTGTGAGTCGCTCAGTCATGTCTGACTCTGCGACCCCATGGACCGTAGCCTGCCAGACTCCTCCGCCAATGGGATTCTCCAGGGAAGAGTACTGGAATGGACTGCCATTCCCTTCTCCAGGATTGTACATGTAGTAGTGTGTATATAAAAGCTTCCCAGGTGGTGCCAGTGGTAAAGAACCTGCCTGCCAATGCAAGAGACGTAAAAGATGCGGGTTTGATCCCTCGGTCAGGAAGGCCCCTGGAGAAGGGAGCGGCAACCCACTCCAGTATTCTTGCTTGGAGAATCCCATGGACAGAGGAGCCCGGCAGTTTAGTCAAGAGGGTCACAAAGAGTCGGACACGACTCAGGCGACTCAGCAGCAGCAGCTTGTGTATGTTAATCCCAACATCCTAATTTATCAACCACATTATTTACCTGCTTTGAGCCTCTTTCATCACCTGTGTGTGATCTCCCCACCTCTGAAGAAAGGATCTGGTCAGACAAAGCTTCCCTGGTGGTTCAGATGCTAAAGAATCTGCCTGCAATGCGGGAGACCTGGGTTTGATCCCTGGGTCAGGAAGACCCGCCTGGAGAAGGGAAAGGCAACCCACTCTAATACTCTTGCCTGCAGAATCCCATGGACAGAGGAGCCTGGTGGGCGACAGTCCAGGGGTCACAAAGAGTCGGACATGACTGAGCGACTAACATTTAGAGCCTATTACTATTGTATACATGCTTGAGGCTGTATTTTTCTTATATAATAATAATTATTATTCATTAGGAAATAATGAGGGAAGGCCAGGATACAGACCCAGGACTGGGTTCCAGGACACACTGCCCAGCATTCTGATTAAACACTCCCAAAGAGACTGGTGCATCTTTTCAGCAAAGAAGTTAGTGTTCTTTAGGTCTTAGAAAAAGGACAAACGTATGCCCAGTGGCCCTTCAATGCCTTTTGATATCAGAATTCACATTCTCACTTGACAACCATTTCCCACGTATGTGTTATGCCAGGCGCCGTGCCAGGCAGAGGAGCGCGGTGTAAACAAGAAGCAGGGCCCACCCTCAAGGGGCCCATTTCCTGGCGGGGAGAAGGGAGACAATAAGCCAGGGAGCAGACTCGCAGACGATTTCCGACAGCTCTAGCGCCAGGAAGGAAACACACTGGGTGCCACGCTTCGGTCCAGCTGCTGGTGTCAGGGGGCGGGGAGGATTGTTCTAGAAAGGCTGGTCCAGGAAAGCCCATCGGAAGAGGGACTGTCAGCTGAGCTCCCGGGGCGAGAGGGCAGTTGGTGAGTCCAAAACCCCAGGGATGTGGCCACCTGGGTGCGTCCTGGAGTCCTCCAGCCTCCAGAGTGTTTCAGAAGTACAGCCTGAATTAAGAGCTACCCAGATAAGTCTGTAAGTGAGCTTGGGACAGAGCCATGGGCCACCAGGGGGTTAAGGCCTTCCACTTCAGACCCTCTGCTCCAACAGCACGTAAACCAAACCCCGAGTGAAGGCCAGGTAAGAGGCCGTGTCCAGGAGTAATGACTTCTTTTCACGTCACAGTCTGGAGCGGGGCAACACTGTGTGTACAAAGCATTTACTCCCCGGAGGCTTGACTCCTCCTCCCTAAGGAATACTTCTAGGGAAAACATGACAACTAAACCAGCTTACCCCATGTCTCTGGAAAGCATGACAGCTAAATCAGCTTACTCCATATCCCTGGAAACTCACTGCCACTTCTCATTTCAAGTGTTAAAACAAACAAACAAAAAAAACTGAAAAAAAGGCAAAAATTCATTATGGTTCTCTCTGTCATTCCATAAAATGCGTAATCAAAAATGAACACAGCATGACTCTGCATGGGGAGTGAACAGGGTTTATAATCCATATGTCAAGAAATAATGATCAGCTGAGCATCCTGGCACCCCGCTGACTTTGAAAGCCCATGGTGAAGCAGGATTTGGGCTTCCCTGGTGGCTCAGATGGTAAAGAATCCACCTGCAATGCGAGAGACCCAGGTTTGATCCCTGGGTCAGGAAGATCCCCTGGAGGAGGGCATGGCAACCCATTCCAGTATTGTTGCCGGGAGAATCCCCTGGACAGAGGAGCCTGGCGGGCTACAGTCCATGGGGTCACAAAGAGTTAGCCACGACTGGGCAACTAACACAAGAGGCAGGAAAGTCATCTGCTCAAAGGTCAGTTCCTGTAAGACCTCCAAGCCGATCATCACCTCAACCATCAAACAACTGTATGGCCCACAACAGGAAGCTCACCAAACCCACCACAGCGGCTTCCTCTGGGAAGCAAGAGGAGGCGGCAGATGAAGAGTTCATCTATCAGAAACATTCTACTCCTTTCATTAAAAAACAAAATCTGAAGCAAACACAGCACAGTACTTATGAATTCCAGGGAGTGGACCCTGAGTGCTTGGGGCATGCACTCTATACTTTCCGTATGCAGGAGGAAGAGAGAAGGAACATTTGAAGGGTTAAAAGCAAAAAATTCTTCATTTAACGCTTCTTGCATAATAATATGTTAAACTGTCTGAAACCCTGTAATTATTTCCTAGCATGACTGTTTGCCAGTTGCTGAGGCAATGTTCCTGAATTTATCATCAGCATTTGTGCTCCTGTTATATTTATATAACATGAGGGGCTAAGGAGAATCTGCTCAATGCTGTGTAGAGTGTCTGTTTCACCATCTCCTCTTTAATCAAACAGACTAAGCGCGTCTCTTCCCATTCTTCCTGAAAGCACTACAGACAGTCCCTATAGCCTTCTAGAAAGACTGACCCTGGCCCACCTTTTCCAGAGCCTCGCTGCTGACTTAGGAGATTTGGGTCAATCTTTCCATAGACTTTTTTTCCCCTTAATTTATACTTTCAATAAAAATCTATTTCAGAGGGCACTGCTACTTCAGTTTCCTACGTGTCTTTAAAGGGTAACTCATGGTCCTTGTGTTAAGTCAGGTCCAGTAAAAAACCAGAGTCATCAAAATGATCGTTGCGTAGTGCTAGGGCAGGGGTTGGGGCAGGAAACACAGAACTCAAAGTTTTAGAACTGATATTTGCAGCCTGAAATGTTCGATCAATCAGTTTTACAGCCGTTGAAAACACCGCCCTCCTGCAGGAAGGTGGGGTGGTGAGGAAGTAGACAAAGAGCCAAAGGAAGAGATTCTAACAACTTCAGCAGTAAATGTTAACAGGATTCAGTTCACACTGGTGAGAAAATACGGCTGAGCAAATCCTGTGTGTTGAGTGGCAAGAAGTAATATATCCCAACAGTGCTGTCCGTTTAAAGGGACATCACAAATAAAACTTCTGCTTATAAGGAAGCTTTTACGGTATAAAGTCTGAAGTCAACACTGTCATTACATTTACAAATTAATATTTCTCACAAACTCATGGTTAGCAAAGGGGATAGTGGGGGGAGCAGGAGGAGAGGTGGAGATAAATTAGGAGTTTGGGATTAACAGATAAACAGTACTATACATAAAAGGGATAAACGACAAGGACAGGGAACCTTATTCAATATCTTCAAATTACCTGTAATGGAAAAGAATCTGGAAAAGAAAAATATACACATGTGTATATTGTGTGTGTGTATATGTGTGTATATATATATATATTTATGTATAACTGAATCACTTTGCTCTATACCTGAAACTAACACAACACTGGAAATTAACTACACTTCAATTTTTAAAACGGCTCTTTAAAAAAATCAATATTTTTCAGACATTCAATCTCCAAATGAATCTTCGGCTCTAAAACAAAGGACAGAGAGTGGAAAAGCCCTAAGAGCCCACAGGCTTCCACGGCTGAATTTTTAACCCGGACTCGGCATCTCACGACGGCCCGGAGGGTCACGCAGACAGTGTACCTCTCTGCTCCAGGCTGGCCCTGGCAAGCCCACAGCTGCCACTTCCCTCCTGTCTGTTGCGGTCTCCACATTCCTCAGACCTAGAAGGGGGTAAACCAACAGCATGTGGCATCTCCCCCGTGCCCAGCAGTACTGGGCCAGCCAGTTCTCAAATATGTTAATTTCACTGACTCTTCCCGGAGCCTCAAAGGCGGTGTCCCCTCTGCGTTGCAGGTGAGGAAGCCGCATGCCTGAGATGGCAGGAGTGATGAAGCCCTGAGACCAGGGTTAGCGCTCAGAGGTACCCAAGACTAAACCTTCCTTTAGCGTCCAGCCAATGACACAGGAAGCGGAAAAGGACACATGTGCCCACGGGGGCCAAGCAAAGGTAGCAAAGGCAGCCGTGTCCATCCACAGCGCCCGCTCTAGGCACGGGCACTCTGCTTCCAGAAACTCACTCTGCCTGTTCTCCCAGGGCCCACATGGTCTTAGAATTTCTCCTACTAAACTGCCGATCAGCCCGCCCCAAAGACCTTCCCACCAAGCTACTCCTCATCTCCACCAAGCCTCTCCATTCTAACCACCACCATCAAAGAAACAGAAGCGCTAACCTCTGCATTTTTAAAAACCGCCTTCTTGGTCAAAATAACAGTCCCCCAAAGTTCCATGGATGTACAGTTTCTTGTTACGTTACTAAAGGCAGAGGACCATCTCACTGAGATACCTAAATGCACAGACCTAAAACACAGGATGGGGTTGTCCAAAGCTGTGCAGAGGGCAGAGCCCGGCAGCAAGCACCCCAAGGTGTAACCGTGACAACTAGCCCAACCACCTCAACTGGCTGCCAGATGCGCTTCTGGGTGAGTCCCATGCAGAGCATCCAGAAACAGCCTCATTGGGAAGCCCAGCCCTGGTCCTACCCCAGACAAACAGCGGTATTTTCAGAAGCAGTTTCCAGAGTTCTCTTCTCCTCCCATCCCAGTTACCCTACCCCGCGTCTGCCAGGAACGCTCGCCCACCAAGTCACCATCCACTCCAGCGGCTCCTTGATCCTGAATCTGGGCTGGGCTGTGGGCTCCCAAGGTGTTTCCCGGGAGGTTCCTTTCGAGTCTCTGAAGGATCCAAAGAGCAGTGGGTGACTTCTGCTCACAGGTGCAGGGGGCAAGCTGAGTGGACAGGGATAATGAGCCACATGGCAGGAGGCGCGGGAGAGGAGTCACGGGGAGGGATGTCCACGGAAGGTGCAGGTGGGAGGCGGCAGCTCAGGGACTCCAGATGCTGCGCGCCACTTCCCTAGAAGGTCTGGTAAAGAGGGATGAAGACTTGGTGGGTATCGCAGTTGAACTGTGTCCCCACCCTCGCCCCCAGGACCTCAGAGTGTGACCTGAGGCGGAAGCGGGATGGTGGCAGGTGTGATGAGTTAGGCTGAGGTCACATGGAGCTGAGTGGGTCCCAGTTCAGATGACCGTGGGAGGACAGGGACACGCAGACAGGACAGCGTGGGGACAGAGGCAGAGACGGAAGAGATGCGGCTGCAAGCCCAGGGCCCTGAGGATGCTGGCTGGGGGCTGGGAGCAGGAGGCAGAGACGGAAGAGGTGTGGCTGTAAGCTCAGGGCCCCAAGGATGCTGGCTGGGAGCTGGGAGCAGGAGGCAGGCACGCCGCTACCCCGAGGGCCTCAGGGGGAGCCTGGCCCTGACCACGCCTCGAAGCTGCACCTCGAGCCTCCAGCATTCAGACGGTACATTTGTTTTTGAAGCCACCCAGGGCATGACACTTTCCTTCAGCAGCTCTAAGAAACGCGCGCAGTCGAGGGTGGAAGAAAGAGAAGACGGCAGAGGTGGTACAAAGGAAACCACAGGACATGTCTGAGAATCCCTCCTCTGGCCTCAGGAGACCAGTCCTGACTCACTTCACTCTGAATAAGGCGTCTCAGCAGCTTCGCTCACACCCAAAGGGCTGCGGCTTCCCCGCCCCCATTTCAGCCTGTCCTTTACAACTGAGCTGCTGCTGCTCCTCCAAAGGGGGCTTCACAGGTGGTGCGAGCAGTAAAGAACCCGCCCACCAATGCAGGAGACCTAAGAGACACAGGTTTGATCCCTGGTTCAGGAAGATCCCCTGGAGGAGGGCATGCAACCCACTCCAGCATTCTTGCCTGGAAAGTCCCAGGCACAGAGGAGCCTGGCGGGCTGCAGTCCGTGGGGCCGCACAGAGCTGGATACGACTGAAATGACTTAGCATGAACGCACTCTGCTTCAAAGGCAGCGCTGCGCCTGGAAGCCTTCCCTGATGGCCTCCACTCCTGCCAACATCCTGCTCCAATTGTTCTGTTGCCTGTTGTGCAAACTGCAGACACTTCCCGAAACTCTGCTCCCCCCGCCCCACCTGCACCCTCTCATCTCCTTCTAACAGCAGCCTGGGTTACTCCTTCCTCTTCTGAACCACTCACTCCGGACTCAACCCTTTGTTAGGGTGGCCTCTCCTGGCCCCTCCACTGAAACAAGTCTGCAAGGGGTATGAGTTGTAAAGACGTGATCCCTGGGTCAGGAAGATCCCCCTGGAGTAGGAAATGGCAACCCACTCCAGTACTCTTGCCTGGAGAATCAACATGGACAGAGGAGCCCGGCGGGCTGCAGTCCATGGGGTCGCGAGAGTCAGGCACGACTGAGCTACTGAGCACAGCAGAGCTATGCTGTATCAACAGAAACGCATGGTGGCAAGAAGTGCCTTTGTGTTCTCAAAATGATCTAACTGAACAGATTATCTTTTTTTTCTTGCCATCAGTGTACTGGTTTTATTTTATATGAACTGGTAATTACTACATGCAATATTTTCCCATCATGAGCACTTAGTAATTTTCAGAAACACTGCTGTGACGCTGTCACCTCCCTGGCCCTAAACATTTCACAGTGTGCCATCATTTATCTGATAAAGTCCAAACCATTTAGCCATCTCTAAATTTGCCCACACTGCCTCCCACGACTGAGCTCTGCTCTGGAGAAAGGACTTATTTTCACCTTCACACACACGCACACACCAGAGAAACTGACTCATCCATCCAAAAGAAGGATACAGTTGACCCGTGAACAACCACGGGTTTGAACTGCGTTGGTCCACTTACACTCAGGTTGTTTTCAACAGGAAATGCTTCCATACTACAGGATCCAAGGCTAGATGAGTTCTGTGGATACAGAACTGTATCCTGACTACCCGTGCGTATGAGGAATGGAGGGCTGGCTCTGAACTATAAGCGGGTCTCAACAAGTCACAGATAGATTCAAGGGATTAGATCTGATAGACACCGTGCCTGAAGAACTGTGGACGCAGGTTCGTGACACTGTACAGGAGGCAGCGATTAAGACCATCCCCGAGAAAAATAAATGCAAAAAGGCAAAATGGTTGTCTGAGGAGGCCTTACAAATAGCTGTGAAAAGAAGAGAAGCTAAAGGCAAAGGTGAAAAGGAAAGATATACCCATTTGAATGCAGAGTTCCAAAGAATAGCAAGGAGAGATAAGAAAGCCTTCCTCCGTGACCAGTGCAAAGAAATAGAGGAAAACAACAGAATGGGAAAGACTAGAGATCTCTTCAAGAAAATTAGAGATACCAAGGGAATGTTTCATGCAAAGATGGTCTCAATAAAGGACAGAAATAGTATGGACCTAACAGAAGCAGAAGATATTAAGAAAAGGTGGCAAGAATACATGAAGAACCATACAAAAAAGATCTTCACGACCCAGATAATCACGATGGTGTTACCACTCCTCTAGAGCCAGACATCCCGGAATGCAAAGTCAAGTGGGCCTTAGGAAGCATCACTACAGACAAAGCTAGTGGAGGTGATGGAATTCCAGTTGAGCTATTTCAAATCCTAAAAGGTGATACTGCGAAAGTGCTGAACTCAAAATGTCAGCAAATTTGGAAAACTCAGCAGTGGCCACAGGCCTGGAAAAGGTCAGTATTCATTCCAATCCTAAAGAAAGACAATACCAAAGAATGCTCAAACTACCGCACAATTGCACTCATCTCACACGCTAGCAAAGTAATGCTCAAAATTCTCCAAGACAGGCTTCAATAGTACATGAACCGTGAACTTCCAGATGTTCAAGCTGGATTTAGAAAAGACAGAGGAACCAGAGATCAAATTGCCAACATTCGTTAGATCATCGAAAAAGCAAGAGTGTTCCAGAAAAACATCTACTTCTGCTTTACTGACTAAGCCAAAGCCTTTTGACTGTGTGGATCACAACAAACTGGAAAATTCTTAAAGAGATGGGTATACCAGACCACCTTACCTGCCTCCTGAGAAATCTGTATGCAGGTCAAGAAGCAACAGTTGGAACTGGACATGAACAACAGACTGGTTCTAAATTGGGAAATGAGTGCATCAAGGTAGCCTCCCACAAATGATCATGAGTTTCAGGGTCTAGACCTTCATCTTGCCTCTTGCCACACAGCTTCCTGTCCACTGTTAAAACCACTCATTCGATAAGTGTTGATCTGAGTCATTTTTACTAGGACTTAGCTGCCTACTTCTCCCTTGTTCTTTAGACTCCCAATTAGAACCATTACAACTCCAATCTTGCTCCAGGCAGTAATGTACTCTCCATAACAAAGGAACTTTGTTTCCCCAAATCCCTTGTGGCTAAGGATGGCCTACTTCTGGCCAGGGAGGTGTGGGCAGAAAAAAGCTGCCCTCTTCCTAAGTATGAGAGAGGCACGCTCAGCTAGCCCACGCCCTCAACCTCACCATTCACCCTTCTTACTGCTTGGAAGGCAATGTAAGGGCAGAGGTGCCAGCTGATTCTAGACCTAAGAAGGAGAGAAAAGCAGGGCAAAATGCTAAGGATGGAGATGCCGCCCTGTCTGGACCACTACCTACCGCCTCTGCATGTCTTGTCAAAGGAGAAAAACAAACCCCTACATTTCAATCCAGAGGTTTGGGTTTTCTATTACATGCGTGCTAAGTCACTTCAGTCGTGTCCAACTCTGCAACCCCATGCACTGTAGCCCACCAGGCTCCTCTGTCCATGGAGACTGTCCAGGAAAGAATACTGGAGTGGGTTTCCATGCCCTCCTCCAGGGGATCTTCCCAACCCAGGGATCGAACCCACCATCTCCTTGCAGCCCCTACATTGCTGGTGGAATCTCTGCCACTGAGCAGGGAAGATTCTTGGATTTTCTATTACATGCAGCCAAACTTAATCCAGAAGGGCCAGGGAAGAGGTGTCCTTGATAATAAAAGAGATGAGTTAGGCCTAGTCAACAGTGATAATCTATCTGGAGAGAGAGAAACTCAGAGGAATAATTCTAACACCAGACGGGACGTGACCAGCACGTAGGCCACAGCTGAGGTGCTCACGGGGGTCCAGGGTGGGAAGAGAGGGCTTCTGGCTAAAAGCATTTAAACTGAGCCACTTCATACTAAAAATACCCCATTTATCCCACCCAGAGAGATACTGTTCAATCCAAGAGAGTACATCCCTACCGGCGGACTGCACGGGTTTGAGCCTCTTCAGGGAGTTACAGAGGCGACTCCCTTCCACAGACAGGTGGAGCTGAGGGGCCAGACTGCACCTGGAGGGCATCTAGGACTCCCACTCGCCCCCTTCCTTTCTATCCACCCACCAAAAGAGCCCCAAATACATGTTCTCAGGTCCCCGAGGGGACCAAACTTCCCCTGTCCTCTCCAGATGAGCCAGGGCACCCTGGCAGAGCAGCTCCCTGGAGGAGGAGGAGGTTTCTGTCCCATGTTCCAAACCATCAGAGCAAAAGCGCTGATGAGACCCAGAGTCACAGCCTGCAGAGAAGGCGGCCCTGCCGTGGCTGGGAGACCCCGAGGCTGTCTGAGCTCAGCTGCCCAGCCAGGGCGCCCGGAAAACACAGCCAGGGGTTCACAGCCCTGTCCTCCCAGACGCCGAGGGCTGGGCTGAACATGGAAACAGGAGCCAGAAACAGGAGCCCACCAGTGCGGCCGGCCGCTCCCCGCTGGAACTCGACCACCCAGCACTGTCCTCACCTGGCCCTCCACACGAGGCCAGGGCCCACGACCCCCTGAGGGTCTCTGGTGTCTTCCTCCTCCCAGACTCCCGGGGGTCCCCTCTCTGCCACCGCCTCCTCCACAACCCACTGCTGCTACCAGAGCAGGTCTGATCCATCCCGCACCCCCGCCTTGGCTCACCCAGTCCCAGGCGGGCACCTCCTCCACCCCCCACGCCCCTGACCACATTCCACACGGGCTCTGGGCTCTCAGCACTCCCCAACCACAGACGCTCTTTAGCGTTCACACCCTTGTGATCTGAGGAGTGGTTCTTTTCTATTTTTTTTTTTAATTGAAGTAAGAGTTTGATTTGAGCTTCCTGGTGGCTCAGATCTGCCAGTAACACAGGAGACCCAGGCTTATGTTAGTTCCTGGTAAACAGGAAATCATATATGAAAGTGAAAAGAAAGTCAAAGTGTTAGTCCCTCAATCTGGTCCGACCCTTTGTGACCCCATGGACTGTAGCCCACCAGGCTCTTCTCTCCACGGAATTCTCCAGGCAACAAGAATACTGGAGTGGGTTATCATTCCCTTCTCCAGGGGATCTTCCTGGAATAGAAGATTCCTGGGTCGATCCCAGGTCGAACCTGGGTCTCCCACATGGCAGGCAGATTCTTTACCTTCTGAGCCGTTAGGGAAGTCCATATATACATACATATGTACTTTTTCGGATTATTTTCCAGGATGGGTTATTTAGTTCAGTCGCTCAGTTGTGTCCAACTCTTTGTGACCCCATGGACTGCAGCATGCCAGGCTTCCCTGTCCATCACCAACTCCTGGAGCCTGAGACAGTAAATACAGTTCCCTGTGTTAATACAGTTAAGTCTTTTGTTTTTTATCTATTTTATATCTAAGTAGTTGTATCTGCTAATTCCATACTCCAAATGTATCCCTCTCCTACTCACTTTTCCCTTTGGTAACCATAAATTGGTTTCCTATGTCTGTGAGTCTGGTTCTGCCTTGTAAATAAGTTCATTGGCATCATTTTTTAGATCCTTCATATAAGGGATACCATGATACTTGTCTTTCTCTGACTTTCTCCACTTAGTACAACAATCTCTAGGCCCACTGACATTGCTGCAAATGGCACTATTTCGTTCTTTTTTACGGCTGAGTAATATTCAGCTGTATACATGTACCACCCCTTCTTTATGCATTCACCGTTCATCACTGATGGACGCTTAGGTTGCTCCCAGGTCTTGGCTATTGTGAACGGTGCTATGACGAACATTCGGGTGCATGCAGATTTTCGATTTAGAGTTTTGTCCCCTTTATGGCAGGAATGGGACTGCTGGGTCAAATGCTACTTCTGGTTTTAGTTTTTTAAGGAACCTCCATACAGGTCTCCAATTTACACTCCCACCAGTGGTGCAGGAGGTCACACCTCCTGTTTGGGAAGAGACACTGCCTACTGGCAATCAGTCCAAGGTCGCCAGGCCAGGCCCCAGAGAGGGCAGCGCATGGGCATAAATCCCACCTCACCATCCAAAAAGAGAGAGAAAGAGAAAATGAAGTCGCTCAGTTGTGTCTCACTCTTTTGCAAAGAGTCAGACCCCGTAGACTGTAGCCTACCATAGACTGTAGCCTCCAGGCTTCTCTGTCCATGGGATTTTCCAGGCAAGAGTACCAGAGTGGGTTGCCATTTCCTTCTCCAGGGGATCTTCCAGACCCAGGGACTGAACCCGGGTCTCCCGCATTGCAGGCAGATGCTTTACCCTCTGAGCCACCAGGGAAGCCCATTCAAAAAGCCCATCCAAAAAGTAGCAAGTGTCACCGTCCAAGCTGACACTACTGACCCTGAGGGCCACCTTGCCCAGGCTACACCCTTTCTCCGGAGGCCCCCATGCAGTTCAGTTCAGTTCAGTCGCTCAGTCGTGTCCGATTCTTTGTGACCCCATCAACTGCAGCACAACAGGCTGCCCTGTCCATCATCAACTCCCAGAGCTTGCTCAAACTCATGTCCATCGAGTCGGTGATGCCATCCAACCATCTCAATCCTATGTCATCCCCTTCTCTTCCTGCCTTCAATCTTTTCCAGCATCAGGGTCTTTTCCAAGGAGTCAGTTCTTCGCATGAGGTGGCCAAAGTATTAGAGTTTCAGCTTCAGCATCAGTCCTTCCAATGAACACCCAGGACTGATCTCCTTTAGGATGGACTGGTTGGATCTCCTTGCAGTCCAAGGGACTCTCAAGAGTCTTCTCCAACACCACACTTCAAAAGCATCAATTCTTCGGCGCTCAGCTGAGCCCTCTTGGAGAACAAAGAAAGGGCTTCTCTGCCCCAGATCCTCCTGGCAAACACCACCCAGGAGAAAAGGGAACTAGTCCTCCAGGGAGGCACAACAGACACACCCTAGGGCCCCAGGCAAGCCCTCTGGCTCCACCCACCCCACCCCACACCCAGAGTGGGATCCTGATCAAAGAAGCCTGAAGAGCACGGCTTTCACTGTGAAGTCAGTAACTACAAAAAATATTTTACCTAAAACACATAGGCTGTAACAGTCAACAGAGCTCCATTTGCCATCTCAAAGGTTAAATTTGAAAAGACAGCCATTTCTTCCCAGCACATCACATAGTCAAAAACTGCACCTTCAGCGCCCCACTGAGAGCACACTTCTGTCTAAGAAGTCTGCCTGCATATGCAGATTTACACGTTGCTAATTGGCTTTGGCTGTTCCTTTTACATAAAGTCAACATTTTTATGGATCATTAAATGTCTTGCTCAGCATATTAATTTCAAAAGAAACAGTAATGGCTATAAAAACAAATTCCCTGGTGCAATCAATGTAAAGACTGAAGATAACTGACTATATTTGCTATATCGCTATAGCTGAGTATCTTAACATGCTGGTACCTACACTGAGAAGGTCTTCAACTCAAGCAAAAAAAAAAATTTGTACCAAAGTCTTTCTTCCTGTGATTTAAAGCTGACTGACCGATGCTGGTTTAAGTTCAATACAAGCTACTTTGGGGACTTCCCCCATGGTCCAGTAGATAAGAACCCACCTTCCACCGCAGAGGACACAGGTTCTGAACCCTGGTTGGGAAACTAAGAGCTCAGATGCCTCGGGATAACCACGCCCATACGCTGCAGCTGGATCTCCCTGGCTACCACTACCAGCCACCCACCACAGCTCTGGGGACAGAATGCAGACAGGCAATTCCAAAGTCCATTTCAAGACTGCCCTTCTCCATTTTGTCTCCACTTGCTTGATTTCATATGACTAGAATGCTAACTTTCTAATTTTAAAAAACAGATATGCAGCAAAGGTTTACTGTATAGCCCAAGGAACTGTAGTCAAAATCTTGTAATAATCTATAATGGGAAATAATCTGAAAAATAATATATGTGTATAACTGAATCACCTTGCTGTGTACCTGAAACATTGTAAGTCAACTACACTTCAATAAAATATATATACTAAGAAAAAAAATATTTTTAGAAAGACTGTCCTTTTCAATGTCTCCACCTGAGAGCCAGCCTCCTCCAGGTACACAGGCTACTTCACTTAGTCAGGTTACCCTTGAGCTGACATCCTGGGAACACTTGACCCTCCTGAAATAGATGAGGCATTCTGGCCTCTGACCCTAAGACCCAATGGATTGATATCAAAATTTAAGGTCAAACCTTATTTCCCTTATATTCAAGCTCTTATATTTGGGAGGACTTTTGGTATAAGCCTAAAGAACTGAATACAGTATCTATAAGTGTGTTTAACCTTCTGAACATGCAGATAAAAGACAAGTATGCCAGTAACAAAAGAACCTGGCCCTCAGCACCGTACATTAACATCAGCATTAAACCCTATATATTAGCACTGTGCTCTGCTGTGCTCAGCTGCGTCTGTCTGACTCTGCAACCCTATGGACTGCAGCCCACCAGGCTCCTCTGTCCATGGGATTCTCCAGGCAAGAACCCTGGAGTGGGTTGCCATGCCCTCCTCCAGGGGATCTTCCCGACCCAGGGATCGAACCCGAGTCTCCTGCTTCACAGGTGGATTCCTGACCGCTTCCACCAGGGAAGTCCACATTAGCGTCAAACACCATGTATTCACTCCAACATTAGTGCTGGGTGTTCGCATCCACATGTGATGTGGAAACGTCACGTCACACGCATCCTCTCCAGACACCCAGGGACTATTTGGAAAAAGAAGAAATGTTTCTCTCAGATCTCAAGGGTGGCTAACTGCATCAGTTCTCAGGTTAGCAAGAGTAAAAGAAGGAAATGGAATGTATGAAACTAACCACTAAGGAGGCAATGCTACCGGAATAAAAAGAGGCCGTGAAGGCTGGAGAGGAAGGTGAGTGGACAGGTTGATTTTCTAGTTCAGGGCACAGAGGTCATGGGCAGCTCCTCCCACACTACACGACCTGCACTTTGGAAGAAGTACCTCCTTCTCGAAGGTCAAAATGAAGCATAATGATACACCTTCACCAGTTAATGGTACTGTACATGAGAACAGTCTATAAACGCCCTGGCTATGTTATAATCTGTAAACTGCCCTGGTCCCAAATCTAAGTGAAAATAAAAATAGTGGGATTGAAATAGAGCTCTGATCTATAGTTCCATTCTTAACCAAAGTGTCTGTCTTTCAAGGGTAAGAGACTTTTTTCCAGCAATAGAAGTCATCTACTCTATTTTTATCACCAACTTTATCACCATTTTTGAAGGATAGGGGTTTCAAATAGCCCCTTTCTAAAACCCTAGGACTTTCTGGCTGGCGAGTACATTTGTGCCCGAGCACGGGGTTTCTGCATGAAACCTCTGCCCTAGCTTCTCCGTGTCCGAGGCCCTGAGCCAGGCAGACCCTGGGGAAACCAACCTCACACCCACTTCCTGTAGCCGCTGTGACAAATTACGCCAACTTGGTGGCTTAAAGCATCACAAATCTATTGTGTAACAGGTCTGGAGGTCACGGGTCCAAAATGGGTCTCCTGGGCTGGCCCTAGCATCCCAGGGCTTGATCCTTCTGGAGCACAAGGAGACTCTTGGGGGAGAACCATTTCTCCACCTTCCCAGTTTCCGGGGGCCGCTTCTTTCCGGTTGGTGGGCTCCTGGCTCCACCTCTGAGGCCAGCAATGGCCGGTTGTGTTTTTTTGGTGTCGTGTCAATGGGTTCTCTGTTCTCTCCATCACATCTTTTCTTTCTGAGTCTTTTAACACTGCGATCACACTGGCCCTCCCCAAGATAATCCACATAATCTCCCCATCTCCAGGGCCCTAATCCCAATTACCCCTGCAAAGCCTTCTCTACCATGTAAGATACCACGGACTCCAGGGATAAGAAGGTGGGTGTCTTTGCAGGTCATTATTCTGCTGCCACAGCACTCGCAGCTCATGAACGAGAAGGGTGAGAAGCTGCAGGGAGTTCAAAGCAAGGCACCAGTAAGTCCCCTCTGCCCAAGTGTCTTGGGCTCCATAGTGTCCCTGGATATTGCAACTTTTCGGGAGGTTAGAGGACGGTGGGGGGTCAGGGACGATGTCTCACCTCCTCTTGGTGCCCCCACATGCCCACCTGCATCGTGGCACTTTGCATCAGCCTTGGCCTGTACCATCACCTACCCATGACCCCTGCAGTTTACCTGAACCTGACTCCATCCTTACCCAGCGAGCCACGTCAGATGAGGAACACACACACGTCTTTTTCACACAGCATGGACGAAAGCTCATTCTCAGATGGGTGGAGAATTCAAAGGCTCTTGTCTTCGGCCAGCATCTCCAGGGCAGCTGACCTTGTAGAATAGTCAGAGCCAGGTGGTTCAGGACACAAAGTTCTCAGAATCGTTGCCCGCCAGCTGCCCAAGACCCTAGGGAGTGTCCAGAGTGGCTCTGAAAGCCAACTAGATAAATCAGAGCCCATGACAAGGCACCAATAAATCTGAATTTCTGCAAAAACCAGAAATTGGTAAGCATGGCCAGTAATCACGGCCATTTATCCTGGAAAAGTCATGGGCCTCAGACTTACTAAGATATTGGCAATCCTGCCTGAATCCCCTCTATGTTACAAAGTATACACTTGAATCTGCATGTCTGAATTTTAAAAAGGTATTGTAAGTAGTTACAAACTTGAAAGAAAAACACAAGTATCTTCAGGACCTTGAATAAATGAAACAGCCCTATGTTCCTAAAATGATGAATAAGAAACAAAAAGACATTTATTTAAGACAAAAATGTTTAATTATCTCAGTACATATGAAACATCCACACAATACAGTATTAGATAGCTACTTTTGTGAAATGCGGAAAACGCTTATTTTCAGGATAGGCATAAAGTTGTATGAACAATATAAATACTGAATATGTAAAAACACATTCAGAGACAACGGAAGGAAAATACATCGAACATTGGCAGAAATTTCCTCTAAAAAGCAAGTGTATCTGTTACAGATCTTTAACTGCAAACCACAGTTCTGACTAACTCAACCCAAAGAAGTTCTACTGTGATCCAGTCCTGGGAGCTGGGGAGCCAAGTTGGCAAAAAGTGAGAAATAAGCACTTCAGGCAAGTCCTCACCCAGGAGCAGTCACCCAGGTGCCACTACCAGGGATAAACGCGCTCCGAGCTCGGGTATTTTTAAACTTTGTCACTTTCCTCAAATCCTTGGGAAGGAACACTGTTTACCTAGGTCACAGGCCTACCCTGGGGGCAAAGCCCCTTCTTAACAATGCCCCCCCCCCCCCCCCGCCAGACTCTACCACGTGGGGAGAGGTGTAATCCCCCAGAGGAGATCTGAGAGCTTTATGGAAGGAGGGGGTGATAGTTTAAAAAGTTGTGACCTCCCTGATGGTCCAGTGTCTAAGACTCAAGCGCCCCCAACACAAGGAGCCCAGGCTCCATCCCTGGTCAGGGAAGTAGATCCCATATGCCACCCTAAGACCTGGCACCGTCAGATACGTAAATAACATGTTTCAATGTGATGGGGCCCACATGGGGTCTCAGCAACAAGAAGGCTCGTTATGTGGACCTTGCAAACAAAGAATAAAATCACAGTGATCTGTGAGACGGACCAAACTGCCCAAATGGCATCCTGTTATCTCACTGGCGTCTGTCTTCTCAAAGCTGCAAGACCACCGGATTCCAGACCTCTGGCTGCGTGACCATCCCTTCAGGAAATTTTCACTGGTGGGGTATCAGGAGGACTCCGTCAGAAAGGGAGGACGCTGGTCCTCCTTAAGGGCCAGTCACCCTCTC
Source organism: Budorcas taxicolor (assembly GCF_023091745.1). Lineage (NCBI taxonomy): Eukaryota > Metazoa > Chordata > Mammalia > Artiodactyla > Bovidae > Budorcas > Budorcas taxicolor. Next base: position 37,340,077 of record NC_068933.1, on the reverse strand, counting down.
TTTTCCCGCTAATAAATTTCCCTTCTCTTGCCTGACTGACCAGCTCGCTCTCTTTTTCTCTGCAATCACCTCATACAATGAAATAAGTAAAAAAAAAAAAAAGAAAAGAAAAAGTCTGATCCAGTGGAATCAGGAGTGAAGTTTGTCTTTTTTAAATACTTTACTTGTTAAGATTCCTTATAAAGACGAACTATTATTTTTACCGAGATCATTATGTTCTTTTCTACACCCAGGTGGACCCTGCTGATGGCCCATGAAAATCCGTCTCCCCCTCCTCTGGAAACCATGGCTGGCTGACGTCTTTCCCCGCAGACAGCCGTGGCGCGGTCACCACGGCCGGGGTGACCGAGTCCTCCTCACCGCAGGATGCCCGAGTGGAGGCGGCCTCGGACAGAGGGCAGGCGGCCGCGACCTCCTCCCCCGTCCCAGGGGCAGCGGGCGAGCACAGCCACCACCCGGCTCCCCACACCCAGGGGACAGCAGCGCCCTGAGGGCGACGGAGCCCCGACTCGGGAGGAAGGGGAATCTCAGCAAAACGGCCCTGCTCCCGGGAGCCCCTCAGACCACGCGAGAGGGACCCAGAACTTTCTCCTTCAGCCACCACAAGAACTGCTGAGTCCCCCTGCTGTAACCTCTGAGCCTCACCCTGACCCTACCGTGCAGACGTCACTGCAGGGTGGGCAGGAGCTCCGGGAGCCACACCCCGGACAAACCACGGCGCCTCCAGCCCGGCTCCCCCAGCAGAGCTGAGGCCTGGACAAGCTGGGGAGACTCTAGCGCTTCAACCGCCCTGGTCTGTAAGATGGAGTTAGTGGGGGTGTCCGCCTCGTCAGGCTGTCTTGAGGACTGAGGGAGTCTGTCTGTGTAAAACACCATGCTGACCGCACAGAGGATGTTACATTTCTACATTATTTCAAAAGGACTCCTTTTTTTCAGTTATATTTCAGGTATTAGATTTGGAAAAATTTTAACACAACTATTAGCCTTAAAAATAAGCCGTGAGCAGGGTGAAAGCTAGAACTGTAAATAGGTAAGAACACATATTAGAGCTGTTCCTTTTACTTGAAACTTTGTGCCCCGTGGCCTCTGCTGAGTCACACTCTGAGTCACGCTGGCTCTGCATTTTTTGTAAAAGCATGTTGCCTATAGCCTGAAACATACAGGAAGGTATAACACTTTTCCAATCACATAGAGATAAAAAGTTGCAGAATGCAGAGTAACATTTGTCTCCTTGGAGGTTCACTGGAATACCCTGATCTGACCTATGTGGAGAGCTGCAAGAACAAAGGATTCCCACAAGAAGTTTGTGACAGTCAACCTCACCCCTCACCTTGCCTTTAAAAGTGCTTCGCTGAAACCCTTCAATGAGTTTAGGGGTTTGAGGGGCACAAGCCACCCATCTCCCTACATGGCCCTGAAATAAACCTTTCTCTGCTCCAAATTCCGGCATTTACATTTGTTTGGCCTCACTGCGAGCTGGGCATAGAAACTTGGGTTCAGTAACAGAATAAGGATCATTCTCCATATGTGTAGCAGAAGTCAGAACTGTAGTAAGAATAAAGTTTAAGAAAGGCTTAAACTCAGCAGTGTGAGCTGAAGATACAGATTTACTCTGAATCCTTCTCTTTGAGGGGCCTATGAGTTTAGGTCAGACTTTGCATGAGTCTGTTCCAACGTGAGCACACGTGCGCACACTCACACGTTCACACACAGGCACCCATGTCGATACAGAGCTGGCCCCACATTTCTGCCCACGGTTTCTGCAGCTGAGGATAAAGTACTATTCATTCAGTGAAGACGCACATTGCTGCCGCATAAAAAGGCGGCTTGTTAATTCATTTCTCAAGTTTTAATACTTTCTTACAACTTCTCCCCAAAACTCTGGAATGGTTTTAGGTGTGTATTACCGCACTGCGGAAAAAGAAATTAACCCTTTCCTGGACCCTGGGAGACCTAACTTCATTCCAGCCGGGAGCCTTTCAAGAAGGTGAAATAAAAAAGGAGGAAAATAAAATTGTCCCTCAGGCAAGGAGCTGTGAGCTTACAGATGTCATGTTACTGGTGAGTTTACTAAGGAAAATTTTAACTGTTCCTTTTCTTTTTTTAAGCTGAATATATTTACCCAAGGCAGTTAACACAAATTGCCTGTGTGTCCTCTGACAAAATATTCCATGGATATTTCCATAACAGCATAAAGTGGTTAAATTGTGCCTACCAGATGCAGCCCAGTGTGGCTGAAATGTGCCACAGCTACCAGGTAAGAAAGTGTCTTTTGAGAGCTAAGGCATGCAAGGAGATGCTCTGGGCATATTAACCCAAGGGAGCTAATAACACATGGAGTCAAAAAGTAGGCTCACCTCACTCTGATACCGAGGCATTTACACGTGTGCTTGCTTATTACATGACAGATACAGGTGTCCAGACAGGGTTCACATGCAAATCGCACCCGCTCTTATCCAATTGCTCTTCACGCCTCTAAGGGGCAGAATTTAAGACCAATGGGTAGAAGCTGTAGAAAATATATGAAAAACTTTCCAACTGGGCCACTCAGATTCAGAAGGGAGCCTACTGTAAAGCGGTCAGTTTGCCACCCCCAGAAGTATTCAAACAGACTGGACAGCCCAGGATCTTGAAAGAAGCTTTAGTATGAGAATGTTAGCAAACTCCATAGGGATCTAGACCCGATCGAGGTTTAGATCAACAAGAGCCCAGGACCTCACCAAGGCGTTTGACTTCAACCTAACGATGTTTTTCTTGAGAACTGCCCAGCCCCAGAAAAGTAAGCTCCAGGAGTGACAAGGCACACTTACAGTGTGAGAAGACTTCTCTTCCTGGTCAAGGTCATCCCCACCACCCAGTGCCTGGTGGCTCTGGGTTCCCCCTGGGGATGCTTAGCAGCAGTGAGGAGGAAGGGTGGATGTGCGTCCCACAGAGATGATCCCAGGCTCCTCGCTGAGGGAGGGACATCTCCCTTGAGGGAGTGCCAAAGAGCTCATCCAGGAGAAATACAGGTAACCAGGACCAGGCCACCTCCTAGGGCAGAGGGGGGACCACAGGAAAGAGTGCTACAGCAGCCCTCCAGACTAGAGACCTCCTAGGTAAAACCTTCCAATCTTTCTGATGGTGCCCATGAAATAGTTAAAAGACCCCCAGTCTTCAACCCCAACTCTAAGCTGCCTCCATGACAGAAAAGCAGAAAGATCGCAAAGCCAAAATCACGTGACAAGTCACATCCTTCCTCCTATAGACTCTCAGGATCACCATCCCCAAGTCCGAACCAACCGAAGGATTAAGAAGGCAGAGGCAGGACTGCCGGGAAGCAGGCCAGGCTCCCCGCACAGCCCCTGGCTCTGGAGAGGGCTGAAATGCAGCAGAGAGGATTTGCATAGTGGAGGCCCTCCAATCAAGTCGTTAATAGAGAAACTGCTCACGCTAGATGCCTAAAAATGTTCTGCATCGTTACGTGTGTATTATGTACGTGCTGAGAATGACAATGTTTAAGTGACGGCTATTCTGAATGGACTCAACCCAAAAAACCGGGTGAGGGGATAAGCACAGAAGTTTAATGAGGGACCCCCCTGGCGGTCCAGGGGTTAAGACTTCACCTTCCAATGCAGGGGGTGCAGGTCTGACCCCTGGTCGGGGAGTGAAGATTCCACATGCTTCCTGGCCAAAAAAATCCAAAGTAAAACAGAAGCAGCATTGTAACAAATTCCATAAAGACTTATAAAAAACAAAACAGTAAAATGATAAGATGGACCCACAGGAGGAAATAAGCAGGTCTCTGCTCTGAGCCGACTGCCATCTTCCTTGTGTGCAGAGCCACAGACTGGCCACCGGCAGCTGCTGGACCTCCAGCCCCGGCCAGTGGCTGCTGAGTGGGAGCGGCAGCCCATCCTCTGCGTTCCTACAGTGCCTCCTTTAAGTTGCTGGCACTTGTCAGTCACAATGAGATAACTGGCGTGTTTTCCATTTTTCGATCATCTTGCAAACCAGACTCCAACTGCCACTGGGCAGAACCTCCTTACGAACCTGGAAAGGCTGCTCACAGGCAGCTCTCTTGCACCATGCCTGCATGACCACAACCCTCCTTCATCCTTCAGCCACCAGGACACAGTCTAAGGCTTGCAGGGACTTGGGGCAAATATCCCTGGGAGGAGGAGTAGGGGGAGGAGCGGAAGCATCAGGGGTTTGTAATCGGGAAGAACAAGTCTGACTCCCTATTGCTTTAATTTTTTTATCTCTGGCTCTTGTTACTAGTTTAAAATGTTGTCTATGGCCTGAAATATACAGGAAGCCCATTCTCAAGGCTCTGACTTTTAAAGGTATAAACAACCCTTTTCTACTCACACAAAGATAAAAAGTTGCAGAACAGAGAGTAACTTTTGTTAGAGGTTTACAGGAGCATCGTTACCTGACAGATGTTGTAGACAGCTGCAAGAACAAAGGATTCCTGTACCAAGAAGTCTGCAACAACCAACCACATCCTCTCTGCTTTCAGTATAAAAGAAGCCTGAATTCCAACTTAGGTAAGTTGGTAAGCCTGAATTCCAACTTGAGACAACAGTCCACCATCTCCTCTGACTGCTGGCTTTCCAAATAAAGTTATTATTCCCTGCCCTGACACTTGTCATTCAATTTACTGGTGTGTCATGTGAGGGGCAATATGAGCTTGGACTCGGCAGCAGGACTAAATTTAACTGGGATTCCGACTGGGATTAGGGAATGTGGGGAAATGCAAAAGTTAAAGTCACCCAGTCGTGTCTGACTCTTTGTGGCCCCAAGGACTGTTGCCCACCAGGCTCCTCTGTTTATGGGATTTCCCAGGCAAAAATACTGCAGTGGGTTGCCATTTCCTTCTCCAGGGGGGCTTCCTGACTCAGTGATCAAACCAGCATCTCTTGTGTTTCCCACATTGGCAGGAAGAGTCTTTCCCACTAGCGCCACCTGGGAAATGGAAGGGCTCCCTTAAAGAAAAGGGAAGACCTGAGAACTTGTGGTGCTACTTGTAACTGAAATTATGAAATAATGAAATTACATCAGGCTAGCTAGAACATGGTGCCTCAAAATAATAGTAATACTAGTAACAATCAGCTCCTGAAAGAGTTCTGGGATGAGTGGTGGGGATGGTTGAACAACAGTGTGAACGTACTTAAATGTGCCTTAACTGTACACTTTTAAGTAACTATTTTTAAATGGTTAAGATGGTACGTTTTATGTGTATTTTACCACAATAAAGAAAAGCTCTGGCTTAAGCCTTAATTTTTGAAAAACAAAGAGCAGATATTTACTTGTCAGCACCCTCTATAATTCCACATTAAGAATTTCTTTTAAACTGTGGCCGTGATTGTGCTGTGCTTAGTTGCTCTGTCGTGTCCAACTCGTATGACCCCACGGACTGTACCTGCCAGGCTCCTCTGTCCAGGAGATTCTCCAGGCAAGAATACTGGAGTGGGTTGCCATTTCCTTAAAATAAATTAAAATGTTGAATCAAATCATAAACAAGTAGCCAGGCCATGCTGCGCCTCTGTCTGCCCTTTCCATTCCGTATGGCAGAAGAGTTTTTGTCTCCATAATGTGTTGATGGCACACAGAAAACAAGGACATTTCCAAACAAGTGTCCTTCTCCAAGTCCTTCTTTACAGTCAGTTCTAAATCTTCCAGGTTAAGAGAATTAAGTAATGTAAGCCAAATGCTGCAACCTGGATCAATCTAGATTTAATCAGATCTTCCTTTTTCCTAGAAATTAGTGTACGAAAAATGGCAAATTTCAAACAACTTAACAAGGGTTAACTATTCCTCCTGCTGTGGTTGATGGATATTAACAAATCTCAATTAATGTCTTGGTTTGATTGCTATCAACCTAATTGATATTAACAAGGATATGCACTCACTTATTTTTAATTTCCTGAAACACAAAAGTTGGAGTTTTTAACAGTATTTCTCCAACAAAATACACCAATTTAAGATTCGTACGTGTCCACTGTGGTTAACTCTATGAGCTGCCACAGAACATGTACCAAAGTAGTTGCTGTGCTCAAGGCCCAGCTCTTGAAAACCAGAACACAAACACACATTCTGACTCTGCAGTAGTTGACCTTTCACCTAGATATTGGATTTCCCCAACCCTGAAATAAGAATACGAAGCAGCTGAGTCTTCCTGTGACTTTTCCCGGGCACCAGCTCAAAGCAGAGCATGTAGTAGGGGCTCAGTGAGCACGTGCTAAATGAACCCATAATAACATCAAGGCTCGTTTACAATAAACACCAAAAAGCAAGAAGTATTCACAGACACTTCAGGCAACAAGTCAACCTGCAAAACAGTCACACGTGAATCTTTCAAAATTATGTCATTTCCGAATGCATTACCTCAAGTTATGAATCGCCATCTGTGTTATCTAGTATGACTGCATCTTACGAAGGGAAGCGTGGTGGTTTTCTTTCTTTAGAATGTAAACAACTTCTAATTTAACTGTTGGGTTGACCAAAAAGCGTGTTGGGTTTTCCCGTAAGATGGCTCAAGTAGTGCTTAGTTCTTTAAAACTTCATTCAAAACAATTCTGTTAGGTCGTACTGACTGATACCATATTGACTGATATTGACTGGTTGTATGACTGATATGGGAGCTGCCATATGACTGATATGGCATTTTTTAAAAAATTATCAAAATGGGTGAATTTTTGTGTAGCTATTTTAATACTGAAGATAGAAGGAAAAAGCAGTATTTGGGGCATTTTATGCTTTCTTATTTCAAGAAAGGTAAAAATGCAACTGAAACCCCAAAATAGATTTGTCCCATGTATGCGTGAAGTGCCGTGAATGATTGAACTTGTCAAAAGTGGCTTGCGACGTTTCTTGCTGGAGATACCTCATTAGGCGACACTCCATGGTCAGGTAGACTAGTTGAAGTTGATAGCAATCAAATCAAGACATTAATTGAGATCAGCCAACATACTCAGCCAAATCAAGTGTCGAAAATCATTTGCACCAGCATGGTTACGTTCATCACTTCAGTGTTTCAGTTCTACGTAAGTGATAAAAAACCTTCTTGACCATACTTCTACAAGCGATTCTCTACATAAACATAACAATACATTACGTTTTTAAAACAGACTACAAAAGGCGATGAAAAGTGAATACTGTACAATAATGTGGAATGGAAGAGATCACGAGGCAAGCGAAATGAACCACCACCAACCACACCAAAGGCAAGACTTCACCCAAAGAAGGTAATGCTGTGCATACGGTGGGATTGGAAGGGAGTCCTCAATTATGAGCTCCTTCCAGAAAATCAGATGATTAATTCCAACAAGTATGCCTTCCAATTAGACCAAATGAAAGCAGCACTCAGTAGAAAGCATCCAGAATTAGTCAACAAAAATGCATAATCTTCCATCAGGATGGCATAAGACCGTGTTTCTTGGATGACCAGGCAAAAACCATCACAGCTTAGCTGGGAAGTTCTGATTCATCCGAGGTATTCAGCAGACACTGCACCTTTGGATTTTCACTTATTTCAGTCTTACAAAGTTTTCTTAATGGAAAAAATTTCAATTCCCTGGAAGGCTATTATAGGCACTTAGAACAGTTCTCTGCTCAAAAATGTAAAAGATTTTGAAAAGAAGGATTATAAGGCTGCCTAAAAAATGGCAGAAGGTAGTGGAATAAAATGGTGAATATGTTGTTCAATAAAGTTCTTGAAAATTAAAAATGTGTCTTATTTTTACTTGAAAGCCAAAGGAACTTTTTGGCCAACCCAGTGTTCTGTAAATTCGATGATACTGAGTTTATCGTTTTTAATTTGTTCTTTTTAAAGGTAGAACATGTAGATATCAAATTCATTTGTAAGTATGAGGATAAAATATGGCAAACAGATGGGGAAACAATGGAAACAGTGAGAGACTTTATTTTCTTGGGCTCCAAAATCACTGCAGATGGTGACTGCAGCCATGAAATTCCAAGACATTTGCTCCTTGGAAGAAAAATTATGACAAACCTAGACAACATATTAAAAAGCAGAGGCATCACTTTGCCAACAAAGGTCCATTGAGTCAAAGCTGTGGTTTTTCCAGTAGTCATGTATGGACGTGAGAGTTGAACCATAAAGAAAGCTGAGCGCCGAAGAACTGATGCTTTCGAACTGTGGTGTTGGAGAAGATTCTTGTGAGTCCCTTGGACTGCAAGGAGATCCAACCAGTCGATCCTCAAGGAAATTAGTCCTGAATATTCATTGGAAGGACTGATGCTGAAGCTGAAGCTCCAATATTTTGGCCACCTGATGCAAAGAGCTGACTCATTTGAAAAGACTCTGGTGCTGGAAAAGACTGAGGGTGAGAGGAGAAGGGACGACAGAGGATGAGATGGTTGGATGGCATCACTGACTCGATGAACATGAGTTTGAGCAAGCTCTGGGAGTTGGTGATGGACAGGGAGGCCTGGTGTGCTGCAGACCATGAGGTCGAAAAGAGCTGGAGACGACTGAGCAACTGAACTGAACTAAACTGAACCTAAACTGGAGAACCTTTACTTTCAAAGGATTATACTCCTAAACCAGTCCTTTAGATTGCCGTGTTTGGAAATGCTTTAGCACTGAAAGAGGATTTCTGAGAATTAATAAGTTGATAAAGAATAAAACATTTGGCAAGGATAGGGGAGAACAGGCAATAATGACCTAAGAATAGACACTGTTTTCCATTTCTTTTGTCTGACACAGTCGTGCTTTATGTGGAAGTAAAGTAGTGCTTTATGTGTGTAGTAAATTTAAGGTAAATAAAAATATAATCTTATCCATAGATTTTAAATACACAGTCTTACAAAGCAACGTTGCCAGTTTGGAACACACTCCCTGTGGTTATGTTACCATTACAAATCACATTCAAGGCCACACTTGATCAGTGGTTAATGTGAAATTCTATTGAAGTGTAAAATAGATTCCGTTATTTCCCACTTTGAAGACCTGTACTTCCCATTAGTAAGAATAAACCAATTCTGTGTCCAGGATAAGCCCCAAGTCAAACTCCACTGCCTCAAAGTTTCTAATTGCAGAGTCAGCTATGCCAGCGTGGATTATCACTTGTTGCTGTTTAGTTCTCCAGTCATGTCTGACTCTTTTGCGACCTCACAGACTGTAGCCTCCCACACCATGGACTGTAGCCTGTCAGGCTCCTCTGTCCTTGGGATTTTCCCAGGCTAGAATTCTGGAGTGAGTTGCCATTTCCTTCTCCAGGGGTTCTTCCTGACCCAGGGCTCAAACTTGAGTCTCCTGCATTGCTAAGCGGGGTTTTTTTAACCACTGAGCCACCAGGGAAACCAGGATTATCGCTAGCCTCCTCCAAAGTCCTTAAAACAGGATCGAGGAGGCAGTGTCCATGCTGAGAGAGGTCTAGATCTTTCTACTGATAGGGGAACACTGTGGCCTAATCTATGCCAGCTTTCCACTGTCTGAAATACACCTCACACACGTTCACCTTTTGAAAATGAGACACACACAAAAAAAGAGATACTTCTTGAGACAGTCAAGTAAAAGTTTTTTTCACTTATCGATATATTTTAATACTTGTACATCATTAATCATCTGCATCATTCTTTTGAAAGGCTAATAAGAATTCCTCTGTATGGAGACACCAGAGTATCTTAACCATTCCCCATTGATTTATATTTAGGATTTTCTTCTCTATAAAGAATGCTTCAGTGAACATGCTTTATATACCTTTGGATACTAGTCTGATGATCTCTGTAGGATGAATCCTTATAAGTAGATTTACGAGGTTAGAGTATGAATTTTTTTAAGAATTTTTTGACATGGACCATTTTGAAAGTCTTTATTAAATTTGTTACAGCGATTCTTCTGTTCTGTTTTAGCTTTTTGGCCTCAAGGTATGTGTGATCTTAGCTTCCCGGCCAGGGATCAAACCCACATCTCCTCCACTTAAGAAGGCAAAGTCTTAACCACTGGGCAACCAGGGAAGTCCTTGAATATGCATTTTTCAACTGAGGTATCATTAACACAATATAATTAGTTTCAGATGTATAATGCAATGATCCAACATTTGTACAAACTGCAAAACACTCGCCAGAGTAAATCCAGTTAACGTCCATCACCACAGTTAGTTACAAAATGAGGAAATTTTAAGCACAGTCTGGTTATTAGGCAACTTTTAAAGGATGATTATTAATTTTTTAGGTGTGAAGAGGGCATGGAGGTCTTGCATAATAAAGACATTTTTCAGTTGAAATAAATATAATATTCAAGCAGTATGTATTCCCCCTGCTACCCAAGGGAAACTTCAGCAGATCCCATAATTCTCTGGCTACTTGTAGGTAACAGAAACTCCTCAAGTTACTTTAAGTCAAAAATACAATGATGATTCAGAAAATAAAATGTCAAGTCAGTACACTATCCATCCTTGAAGTAAGGCCAAAAAAGTAAGAAGCATCATCTTCTGCCTTCCCCCTCTCTCCCCACCTCTCCTTCCTGGCTGTGGTTACCTCCCCTCCAGGGTTGGAATGGCCACCTGGCTGCTAATACCATGAAAATGAAGTGGCACAGACTTCCAGCACAGACCAATATCCACTAGTCCCTTCCTCTTGACAAAAAGAATCTCAATTTTAAGCTGGGCCCATAGTGGCCCAGCAACAAGCTTTTATTTCCAAAGATCTCTTAGAGCTGGGCATGACCCCATGACTCAGCTCTGCCTAGTGACACATAGGCAGAAATGTTGGGTGTGCATCTTGGAAGTATCCTTAAAAGGGAGGGAGGAGATCCTGCCTATGTCTGCCTGCCTGAACTATCATGTGATGGCTGGAACTGCAGCAGCCCCTCTGACCTGGAGCACGAGGACCACAGTCACAGCCTGGGCCATGGGGCAGTGAACTAGGAGGTGTGATCCTGGCAGCTCTGGAGCCCCTGAACTGCCCACTTTCCTACTGACTGTACATAAGAGAGAAGCTAACTTCTACCATGTGTCACCACCATTCTTTAACTTACATGCCAGCAACTTACTCCTCACCAGTACAGAAGGCTTTGCATGCTCTGGACCGGCAGATACCTAGCCCCTACCCTCTGATGCACGGGGGCCCTTCTGTAGGGACTCCAGGGGCTCCCCTCAAATCCTGTGCTATGGGTGATGGACCCAGCCCCCGAGACTCACTCCACAAGCTCTCCTCTGACTGTGCCCCTGAGTGGGGGTCAAGGTCCAGGCTGGTCTCCCTCCCTGCAGGGGCCACACCTGGTCCAGGCGAAGCACTCACAATCACCCCAACACATGTGGCAGTGGGGGGCCCTGTCCCAGCTGCTCTCACTCGCCACGCCCCCAAAACATCTCACCAGATTCAGAGCCGGACCCCCAGGCACCCAGCTGAGGGGACCCGGAGCAGCACCCCCCAACCCCACATCCTCCCGGAGGGGCTGGTGCACAGTCAGAGCAGAGGATTCTCCACAAAGAGAGCGATGCTTTTTATACCCTCAGGGTAAGGAGGATTTTCAAGAGCTGTGAACCTCGTGTTCAGACACTGCCTCTGAAATGCCCATTTTGATCTTTCTCACAACTTATTTTTGTCACTGCTATTTGCTACATTTGGGGGCTTTAGTCAAGTTTTCCAATTCAACAGCCTGTCGCAAAAACAATAAATCTTATGTGGACACAGCAGGAGAAGGAAAGGTGGGACGAATGGAAAGAGGAGCGATGAAATATATCTGTCATCCCATGTGAAACAGATAGCTGTGGGAAACTGTAGTCTAGCGCCGGGAGCTCGCGGAGAAGGAAATGGCAGCCCACTCCAGTATTCTTGCCTGGAGAACCCCATGTACAGAGGAGTCTGGCGGGCTACAGTCCAAGGGTCAGACACGACTGGTGACTAAACCACCACCACCACCACGACAGGAAGCTCACCCTGGTGCTCTGTGACCACCTGATGGGGTGGGATGGGGTGGAGGTGGGAGGGAGGTCCAAGAGGGCGGGACGTATGGATACGTTTGCTGATTCATGTCGATGGATGGCAGAAACCGTCATAACATGGCAAAGCAATTATCCTCCAATTAAAAATAAATAAATCTAGACAAACCAACAGCTCACGTGGGGATGCACGTCGGCGGTAAACTCTAATAAAGCAAGGAGACGATTAACACGATATTTGGAAGCGCAGTTAGCCCTGGGTGGGGCTGGGTCGGGAGGAAGGCAGGGACCCTGACCCAGAAGCACATGTGGGGGCTCCAGAGGGAAAGTGCCAGACGCTCCCTGGACAGCCATTCACTTTGTTATTATAAGCTAAAAGGGACATGCCTGTTTACATGTGCATGTATCTATCATGACTAATGAACTTAAAAGGAAGCAGCAGGCACAGCGTAACATGTAAACTCCACAGCAGACAATCTGGACGTGAGCCTGCACTTGACCTCAAGGCTATGAACGTGATACAAAGTGGAGCAAGCCAGTCAAAGTATGGCCCTTCCAGTGGTGGCCTCGGAGGCATGTGTCACCACTGACCTCAGTGGCAGAGGTCAGTGCTTTGGCAATGACAGATGAGAGCAAACAGATCACAGCTGCTATCTGAGACCCCGGAGCCATTCGAGGGGAGAAAGTCTCCAGGCCTCGCAAGCTGGAAAGGAGTCTGGGCCATCTGCTCAGCCCCCCGGCTCTGGCTGTCCGCAACACCGTCCACACCAAGGAACGTTCGGTCAAGGCTCCTGAGCTCTCTCTGTGTGACTTTTGTAATTGCCAAAGTGACTTTCTGATTATGATCTGGTTTCTGGGAGCTCCCTGAAGGGCAAAGAAGGTGCTAATCATGGAGGTTTCCCTGTTGCTGTTGCTAAGGCAACGCCAGCTCTCTCACCCTCAGCAAGGGCAGCTTGTGTCACCTGATCCTCACAGTCAAGTTAATCTGACTGAGAGGCACCAAAGGAGACAGACTCAGAGCAACCGGCTCCAAGATTCAAATCCTACTCGCTTCACCCCTTAAAAGCTGTCATCGTGAGCGATTTTCACAGAACCTCTTTGGGCCTTAGTCTCCTCACCCGTAAAGTGGGAATAACGATAGTACCCACCTCCTGGGGTTGCTGTGAAGACCCCATGAGTTAATGGTCCTGAGCCACTAGACAGCAGATGTCACAGAGTGAGTACAATAGAAATGTTTGCTATGACTCCCACTTTAAGGACCAAACACCGGAGGCGCAGGTGCTAAGGTAACTTGCTTAAACCCCATACCTGGCAGCCAGTCGAACTCAAGTACGTTAGGCTTCAGACCCCACGTGCTTAATCACCAGGCCTCTTACCAACCAGCAAGACAGTCACTCGTCAAGGTAAACGGATCTCTGTGCCTTGGTGTGTTGGTGAAATTACTTACTCAGGCCTGATGACGCCACTGTAGGCTGACAGAGACCAAACCATGGGCCTCCGGAACAGAGAACCCGACTCCCCAGCTGAGCCCCGGGTTGGCCGCGCAGCAAGCCACCTTCTCTTGGACCATCATCCCAGGAGAACAGACAGCTGTGTCCCTACCCACCCCCCGCTGAACTCAGAACAGTTCAGAGGGAGACACTGGCCCCCAGTTCTCCATTTCTAGGAAGATGGCAATTAGCAGATACAAAATATAAGTTCTTCTGTGACTCCAAACAGGTTCTCCTTTGAGCAGGTTAAAAGGCAGCAAGCTTTCCTTCAAGACCTTTCTAACCCGAAGCTCAGGTATATCACTCCTGTGAAGGGCAAGCAGATGGACCCTGGCCCGAGGGTCACCTTGGGAGACTTGTCCTCAGGCCTGGAGACAAGTGCAGGGATGCGGGACCCCCTGCTAACACCCTGTGACCTTGAGGAGGGCCAACCTCTCTGCACTGGCGTCCCCACACGGGAAGCAGAAAAGTTAAACCAGACAATCTGTGAGTTCCCTTCCATTCTTTGATCTTTATATCCATATTTTAACTCGGAGCTAAATTTCATTTTGAGTTGACCGCATTCAAAAACAACTCAAAATAACTCTCGCTTCAAGGCGATACAGGCTGCTTTCTTTCCAGAATGCATAAAGGGCAGGCAGTGCCAGTGCTGTTTGCAGTTGCGAAGGGGAAAAGGTGCTTTCAAAGCCCCTCCATGAGCTGCTGGGACCAACAGAGGGAAAAATCTATCAGCCTGGTAAGCGCACAGCACGTGAAACAGGCCTAAAAAGCTTTTCTCCCTGCGAATAGTAAGCAATAAACCGGGCCTACTGCTAAGCTGGTTCACACCCATCAACCCCAGATTACCATTTGCACATGTGTATGCCTGTGTGTGCACATGCTCACAAGAAACTGGGTTTTTTAAGAAAGGTAAGTACTGCAGAAGTACCGTAACCCTTCCGAAAAAGACAACGTTCATTACAGGGATCGTCTCAAAATGAGGTGGATAACTTACCAGGGACACTAGCCTGATCCATACATAGTCTTACCTTTGGCCTCATACGGACAAAGTGTTTCTCTATGAAATCCACAACGCAAATTAACTTCTGAAAAAAGACTGCACAGAAAAAATAAGCTGAAAAAGTAAGTAATGGGGACTTCCCTGGTGGTCCAATGGCTAAAGATTCCACAGTTTCTGTGGAGGGGGGCCTGGGTTCTACCCCTGGTCAGGGAACTAGATTCCACATGCCACAAATAAAGAGTTCACAAGCTGAAACCAAGACCCAGTACAGCCAAATAAATAAATATGCTTTTAAAAGTAAGTAATGGACCACCTCATTGGACTATCAGGAGACACTGGTTTGACACCTAAAATTATTCTTTTTATCTGCAGCATGTATAAAGTGCAACTATAATACTAACGGGTTTTCTCTTCCAAACAACACTGTCACTTGTATTTTTAGCCTTAAAAGCTATTTTACAATTCGTCAATTTAGTAAAAATTAGTTTCATCAGAAATATCTGTCCAGAAGCCCAACTCATGAAAAAACGCCAACTATAGACAATACATCACTCCACTCATTTTTAAATCATAATCTTTGTAACAGGACCTTTCTTAATGGCCTGACGGTGCTGAACCCTCCATCAAACTTTGCTGCATTATATGTGGTACACGGGCACTCTGATAGGAGGGAAAGAGAAAAGACAAATGATCCAGGAAGCTGAGGTATGTCACACGTAATGACCAGGCTATTACTCTGAATGACAATGCCAGGCTTGTGCTGAGCACTTTGCCTAATTAGACTTCACACGAGGGGGAAAACACTTTAATATTTAATGAGTGTAATGGTGTAATCAATGTACACAAGTCAGGCTTGATAAGGAATACTGCTTATTAAAGAGCGAGACAGATGGCTGCAAGAGAGGTACCATCATTCAAGGTAAAACTTCACAGTCTCGCACGGTGGGCACCAGGCACGCACTTTCCAATCACCGCTGCAGCCCCGGCCACACCATGCATTATTCAGCCTGCCTGCTTGCTCAGTGGACTACAGATACACCCACATCATAGACGTAAGGAAATCACTTGGTTGAAACAAGTCAGCTCTGCCATTTCTCAAGCCGTCTTAACCACTCTGACTGCTGTCAAAATCCCCATGAGTCAAGATCTCCAACGTCTCTCTTATAATCACTTCAGCAAGATAATTAGTCCTCCTTTTTATTACCTTCAAGAACACTTAATGTGCTGGAAGCCTTCCTGACTCTATTAAATCCAGCCAGCCTGCCGCAAGATTATGAATGCGTAATTGGTTTACAGGTAGCTTGCAAGAAAACACCAAGATAGCAAACAGCATGTGGGAACAGAGTTAGAGACAGGCAAGCTTACGAACAGCACGTGATACTAAAAAGGATTTTGAAGGGCGGGTCATTTGGTTTCTCCAAGGTCAGCTTTACCCGCACATGCAGGGATCCTGGGAGGTAACTTGTCCTGTTTGTGAACACAGTTTCTTCCCAGCCCTGTGGATTTTAAGTTGATGTCTCTGTTCATTTCATGCGTGTTTGCAGAGAACCTTCCTTCCGTTGTCTACACACTGAGCCAGGCTGTTCGCAGGGCATCAAACAACAGCTGCCTGAACTGCAGTCCCCACGCTCCAAGGGCCTGCGGTCTTATCCAAAAATGACACAAGGCTGCTGCTGCCTCAGGCCTGGTACCACGGGGGGCGGTGGGGCGGGGCGGGGGGGGGGGTGCCACGCCTGGACACAGGAGCTACAGCACCAAGCAGGCTTTCATGAAAATGCTGGGTCTCCTTGCCACGTCACCTGTCCTGCCACAGCATCTGGTCTACCTGAATCTTGGTTCTTCCAGTATTTTCATCGAAGTTTCAAAATTTTCCACAAATAAAGTGCTTTGGATACTGCTAAGTACCTAAGTAGATTTTTTCCTAAGCTTCTGCTGCTTCTGCACTCACAGTGGGGGAAAAAATGGGCCTCGATTTAATTTTAAAACCTATTATTCAACCTGACATAGCTTCAGTGACACCCATATTTGCATTTTATTCCTCTTTGGCATAAACAATCCAATTTTTGATTTGTGTCCATAAACAAACTCATCCAGAACTATTCTTACCAAGTGTTTCCAGAAAGACCATGCGTTTCAAGTCCAGAGGACAGAGGGTTTCAAATTTTAAACCTCTCGCTGGATGTGTACAGAATGACTCCAGACGAAGCTGGAATCACTCAGAGTCAATTCAATTCATGAAGTGTATGGCCATCATTCCCACTTCTGACGCTGTAAAATCAACAGGAAATAAAAACGAGTCCTGTTGATCTTGAAGCAGGCACTAAGAGCTCACCATCCCAGGGATGATGTTCCACGTGTCACTCAGCCGCGGCTTGACAGTATATCCCGTCTTCGTATTTCATGCGACCGTGGGCTCCTTGAGGTCAGAAACCCTTATCTTCTTACCTACGTATATCTCTAGCACCGAGAACAGTGCCAGGCACTCAAAGGGAGCTCCCTAACCAAATTCAGGAAAATCTGAGAGTTGTACAGGTGGCATCACTGTCAGGGCACCTAAAACTACCTGCCAGCCGGCCTGGTACCCAAGGAGACTGCATGGCCCATAGCGACCAGCAGGATGGAAACAAGTAACCTGGGCTCCATTCTCGACAGTGTCATTCCACTCAGCACCTGAGTCATCTTAGACAAGGCACATCCCCTCTCTGGGCTTCTTTCTGAAAACCAGGAGATAGTCCAAACGATCTCAAATGTGCTATTATTTCTGCAAAATACTGTTGGTCTAACTGATCTGAGAGATAACATTTCTCTTGATGTATGCTTGTTAAGCGGTGGTCCCCGCCCCCCACAAAAACTTCCAACTCCAAGAAGTCACTGATAAGACTGTTAAATGAAGTCGACAAATCCTTCAGAATCCAAGTGCTCCCTTCAGATGCACGGTTTGGCCATTTCAAAGATTTTTAGCTCATGTAGACAGACTAGTACCAGGCACTATTCGCACAGTGGATGGCTAGACTTTAGTCAAAGCTAACTGGCTAGCTTTAGTCAAAGCCTCTCCTCCATCCATTCTCGGACTCTCATTCCTAAGTGATTTAAGAGTTGCAATTATGCCTGTCCGCCTCACACTGGCATTACATTTGCCCCCCTCCCAAATAACGAAACGGTCACGAAATCACTTACAGAGACCAGGGAAGAGAGTTTCTAAAAGCTGGTGCCTCCTACACCTCCACCCCAGGCAGCACCCTCCCCACAGACCCAACCATCACCTCCTTGTGCTTTCAGGCGAGCAGACGTGTCTAGATCCTGCATCTCCTCCCACCTCCACCCCATTTCCATCAGAACATGCAACTTGTGCTCGGCAGAAAGGCCCTGAGGAGGCTAGCGACAGTCCAGGCTGTGGTCCAGACTCACTCTTGGAGGAAGAGAACAAGGTAATTCCAGTGAAGCCGGATAAATTCTCCTGACCACCCAAGGATAGTCATAGAAAAACACACTCAGGACTTTTTATTTACATCAGTGAATAATACCCTCTACAAAGAACACTCGTTTTTGAGACAACCCAAGGCCCAAAACGTGGGATCAGCTCACGTGATCCAAGGGAGGAGCTAGTTTTAAGCGCGGGTTCTGGCTTCAGCCTCCAATCTGACTAATGGAGCCGTTCACAGTCCACCCACTTCACTGCTTTGCATTCAAATGGCCCCTGAGTTTCAATAATCAGATTCCTACTTCAGGGATTAAGAACCTGCTCATGGTCACAGAGTCAGTCAGCTGGGGAATCCTCTCTCCGTCAATCTAGACTCCTCCTGAAGCAACAGGGCTTCCCCGGTGATGCTCGTGGTAAAGAACACGCCTCCCAACGCAGGAGACCTAAGAGACCTGGGCTAGAACCCTGGGTCAGGAAGATCCCCTGGAGGGGGGGATGGCAACCCACTCCAGTATTCTCACCTGCAGAATCCCACGGACAGAGGAGCCTGGCAGGCTACAGTCCATGGGGCCGCAACAAGTCGGACACGATTGAAGTGACTTCACATGCCATGAGGAGGAGAGAAACAAAACAAAGAAAAACTCTGTAAATTGAGCTCTCTCTCATCATTCTGGCCCAGAAACCTATGGGCCACAAGTTCAGTGAAAAGACACAAAGTTCAGTTCAGTTCAGTTCAGTTGCTCAGTTGTGTCCGACTCTTTGCGACCCCATGGACTGCAGCACGCCAGGCTTCCCGGTCCGTCACCAACTCCGGAAGTTTGCCCAAATTCATGTCCACTGAGATGCCATCCAACCATCTCATCCTCTGTCATCCCCTTCTCCTCCCGCCTTCAATCCTTCCCAGCATCAAGGAAGGACTCTCCCAACCAAAGAATACGCTTCAGATGCAAGAGCTTGCATGTCACAGGCACATCCAAAGAAATACCCCCCCAGACACTTCTCCTTTGCTGGCTTCTCATCACACAGGCACACACACGTGTGCTCACTTGCTCAGTTGCGTGCGACTCTTTGTGACCCCATGGACTGAAGCCCGCCAGGCTTCTCTGCCCATGAGATTTCCCAGGCAAAAATATTGCAGTGGGCTGCCATCTCTTCCTCCAGGGAATCTTCCCGAGCTAGGGACTGAACCCATGTCTCCTGAGTCTCCTGTATTGGCAGGTGGATTCTTTACCACTGAGCACCTGGGAAGCCCCTTATGTAGTTACACACATCTGTAACTAAATCTCACTTCTACACAAAAAAGACAGCCAAAGGTACCCTAGGTATTTTGAGTGATTTATGTCTATGATGTCCAAGAAGTACTTATTTTCTACCCATCTGTATGTAGAGTAAAAAATAAGATAGGGCCTGCTACTATCGTTTGGGCAGCTCGTTGAAACAGCCAAGAGACACCAGCCATTCTTTCCTTTTTTAATATTTATTTACTTGGCCGCATTGGGTCTTAGCTGCTTCATGTGGGATCTCACACTGCAAGCTGTGTTGCAAGGGCTCGGGAGTTGTGGCCCATGGGCTTAGCTGTCCCTTGGCACATGGGATCTTAGTTACCCAACCTCAATCAAACTGGCATCCCCTGCATTGCAAGGCGAATTCTTAACCACTGGACGACCAGGGAAGCCCCTAGGCATTCCTTCTTTAACAACAAGACCCAGTCATGGTCTCACCCCTCTTGGCCTAAGACTGTGACCTACATGAAGACGTTGAGGGCAGTTTTATGGGATCAGAGTCTACCCCCAGACATCTTATCATCAGGACATATACACGGTGGACATTCAGGACACACTGGATTAGAAACCTCTAGAACTTTAGACAAGAGTGGAACTGAAGAGCGCAGGCCCCGGGCGGACACAAGAGCTCCTGTCCCCGTCTCCCCTCCCGCCTTCCTCCCCGGGCAGCTCTGCAGTCACAGCAGCTGATGCCACCACATCTCCACCGCATGCCAAGCAATCCACCAACATTGTCTAAATCAATCTGCCAGCTGCCCAATATGATGGGCACTATTATCTTCATTTTACAGATGAGAAAACTGAGACCTAGAGAAATTCAGTGACTTGCCCAGGAGCACAGTTAAGAAAGGGTGGAGTATGAACCCGGATAAACGGGCTCCAAGGCCCAGGCCCACCCCCAAGGTGCTGCCTCCTGGCTCAGTCCCATGGACTGTAGCCAGCCAACCTCCTCTGTCCAAGGGGACTCTCCAGGCAAGGATACTGGAGTGGGTTGCCATTTCCTTCCCCAGGAGATCTTCCCACCCCAGGAACTGAACCCACATCTCTTGGGTCTCACTTACTAGAGCGATCAGGAAACATCCATTCCACTCAGCTCTCCAAGAACCTCGGGAACCAGTCTGTACTTCACAAGCAGGATTCCTCTGCTCCCCACAAAGCTACCCTTCTGTAGCTTTTTAAAAGCCTGCTTGTTCGTTTCAATATACACTATTAATTCCATTAAATGTGCTTTTGAAAACTACAGTAGCTTGCTTTAAACAAACGGTTCCCTGATTCAGCACCTTTTTAAACCTTCTTTGCATTTTTTTTTTAAACCCTGAATCAAGCTTCTCTTGTACCTGGGCAGGTTCTGTTTGCTTATCCACAGAAGGGCTGGTTTATGACCATGTGCCAATGCAGGACAAATGAGTCAGGGCTCCTGCTCCCTGGCTGAGGTGCCGTTCCCAGACTGTAATGATTTTGTGAAGCCTGCATTCCATCCTTACCACACATGGCATCTACCCCCGGACACCAAACAAGGCGGCCTATTATCATAAAGCCACTGGGAACATCTCCCCCAAAACACCCCCAACCTGACAACACAGCCCACGCTATAGAAATGCCAGGAGGACCCTGACCAGCGCCCCTTGAGCCTGGCATCCTGCCTCACCAGGAACAGATCTAGGTGTGTTTAACCGAATCCCCAACTGGAATAAGCAAAGGCTTATTCTCCTGCGATACCAACGAGCCCTTGAAGGTCTGGAGTGGAAACTGGCAACAGCTAATCATTCTGACTTGGCTGTTTGCTAGGAGAGGCTGCGGTGCTTCTGGAAAAACCCTGCAGAGGGAGGCCAGGGAGCTGGGAGTCTGTAGCCGGCCCTGCAGCACTGGGGAGGCGGTCCAGGCGGGCTGCAGGCCACTCCTCGCGCCTCCGCACAGCCACTGGCCCGCACATCTGAGCCACCTGACCACCCTCATGCCCCCGAAAACAAGCTGCTCACGTTTCTGCCTCCCCTTCACCCAGATCCCAGACCCCTTCCACTGAGCTGCTCTCAAATTCAGGTGTGGCTTGTTCCAATTTTCCTGAGACCCCAGTTCTTGGCTACTCCTCCAAAAGACCCTCATCCTCATCCCTAGACCCCTAGTCACCTATCCTGGGCTTCAAGCTGCCCTGGCTCCCTGGAATTCATCCTCCTCTGGGCTCCTGGGTAGCAACCCCACGTGGCAGAAGCTCACGTGTCACTGGGACCAGTCATGTGTCACTAGGAGCCCGGTCTGTCCCAGCCCCACAAGGAGAGCCAGAAAGGAAGATTCTGAATCATTCTATCTGAGATGCTAAGCGTCTTTATCTCTACCACCCCCCATGATGGGGGGATGGGAGGAGAAGAGACAGTTGGGAAAGGCAAAGAGGCAGGCACCACTGTGGGTCAGGACTCCCCCCTTCTAGGGGTCTCATGCCTTCCCCATGCATCTCATTTAATTTCTGCAACAGCCAGCACAGTACTATCATTCCCCATTATGATACACACACACATACATTCCCCATCATGTACACACACACACACACACATACATTCCCCATCACGTACATACATACATACACTCCCCATCACATACATGTATGCATACATACATTCCCCGTTATGTACATACATACATAAATTCTTCATTATGTACATACATACATGGAAGCATGCATTCCCCATCGTGTACACGCATGCATGCATACATTCCCCGTTACGTACATACACACATACATACATTCCCCATTATGTACATACATGCATTCCTCATTATGTACATACATGCATTCCCCATTGTGTACATACATGCATACATACATTCTTCATTGCGTACATGCATGCATACATACATACATTCCCCATTGTGTACATACACAATACAAGAAACTAAGCTTCAGAGATGTCCACCGATGGGACCCCTGGTCAGAGAGCAACAGAGCTGAGATTCAAACCCCAGCAATGCCCCCGCAAAGGCCTGGAGCCTTCCTCTGCCCTGCAGCCTTCCACACCTTTGCCTTCTCTTCGGTGTCTGGCAGAGCACCTTCAGAAAAGAGGTGAGAAATTTCTGTTAAGTGAACACATGAGTGGTTGACTCCAGCCTTCACACCTGAATATTCTGCAACCCAAGCGCCGGATTTTATTCATACATTCTGCTTATAACATGCCTACGAAACACCTTGTTAAGACGTTAAATGTTGTGCGGAAGTAAGTTGTACCACACTGTATTGTATTTCAAGCTACTAGAAAAAGCTACAAATAAAAAGATCTACAAATAAAAAGTGCTGAAGCAGACCCGCTGATAACAGTTTATCATCTTGCTCCATCGGGTCTAGGAAAGGACACAAACACAAGAATCTAAGGAAAATCAATCTTTTCACATTTTGCTAACCCTCAGGACACGAAGACGTTTTCTGAGCTACCAATTCCAGGAGTACTGATGCTGGAAAAGAGCACAGAGTGGGAGACACGGACCTGCCACCCAGGCCGCCACCTGAGCTGACCTTGGGCAGGTAACTCGCCTCTCTACATCCTGGTTTTCTCATCTGCAAAATGCAGATAATAAGAGTGTGTCTTTCTAAGGTTGCTGTGCTGGCAAAATGAGTAACTCCTGGCCCGCATTTAGGAGAAAGGCTTCCACGTGGTTAAGGGCTCTGTGTGAGACATTTTTTTCACATGAAGAGAAGAACTATAATGGAAATGCAGCAAGAAATCGGAAATGAATGAATCACTTGCTTCTGCAAACATTCTTATAAGCACTAAGCTCACCTGAATCCTCTGTTCCAGACTGCTGTGCCTACCAGCATGCTCTACCCTGAAAGCAACGCTATCAGGAATAAACAACAGCAACCACCAGCATCAGCGATGGTGCATCTCTCATCAACCAGGTGCCAGCACTGTCCTAACCACCTGAATAGGTGTAAGCCTCTCACACAGCTGTGCAACCTGTGCCCCCAAAAGAGTGCCCCGCGGGAGGTGAGCGGGCTGAGGTCACACTCTGTTCCCACGCTGTGCAACCTGGCACGGATGCTCCAGCTCACAGGGCATCTCCTGGAATGGCAGCAGCCTGTTCACAGATGTCAGCAGACACACCAACTGAAGCAAGTTTCTAAAGGGCGGGAGACAGAAGCAGAAGGTCACCTTCGCGAGTACCCAGCACCTAAGTCAAAGGCCATCACCCTAGTAAGTTCATTAACAGAGTAGACTTGGATTTCCCCCAACCACCAGGGTGATGTACTCAGTCCATCAGTCGTGTCCGACTCTTTGCAATCCTGTGGGTTGCAGCCAACCAGGCTCCTCTGTCCATGGACTTCCCAGGCAAGGATACTGGAGTGAGTTGCCATTTCGTCCTCCAGGGGATCTTCCCGACCCAGGGATCGAACCTGCACCTCTTGCATCTCCTGCACTGGCGGGCGGGGTCTTTTGAACGGCCGCTATTATCAAGTTGCCCATGTGCCTCGGTGTCCAGTGTAAACAGACAACTCTCATCCCCCCCTCCTCCCTGTTTCCCACTTCCCTCTTCCTCCATCAACTCAAATATCCCTGGGTGTGAAAAGGAAACAAAGGGTCAGACATGACCCCGGGATAACCAGACGTTATGTTTCCCACTATCTGAAAACAGCAACTAAAATGATCTGTGCAGCAAAGCAACGTGCCACTACGTCACAGGATCCAAACAAACTTTTCTTTGCCAACTCTAGCGGTGCTGTTTCTGTGCACCCAGCACCACCCCGGCGCAAGTTCCTACAAAAGACTCCCAGGTGTAAACAGGCGGCTCCTCCCACCCCGGGCAGCCATCATCTTGGTCAGCTCCGGGGCTCCAGGCCAAACCCAAATGCTCATCGCTGTGGCTGAGCCTCGGGAGCCTTCCGGGGGGAAGGGGGGCGCGTGAATATGGGGAGCCCTCACTGCTGGATGTCTGAGGGCCACCACAGCACTCACCCAGCTCCAGAGAAGGGCTGTTGTGCAAACAGGATCTGTGTGACTCTGTGATGGGCTCAGAATCCTAAACACAACCCCCAGACGTTAGCTGACTCGTGGGGAAGGGATAATAAGAATGATCTACGGCCTTCACGAAGCAGTTATTCCTCTTCCCCAGTTCTCAGAAATGATCTAGACCTTGACAGAAAGGCAGCGAAGACCAGACTGCCTGGTGTTACAGGGTCGCCACGTGACATGTATCCAGACAACACAGCAACTCAAAAAGATGCATGCACCCTTATGTTCGTAGCAACACTATTCACAATAGCCAAGACACAGAAGCGACCTAAGTGTCCACCGACAGCTGAATGGATAAAGAAGTGGCACACATATATATATACATCGGAATACTACTCCGCCATAAAAAAGAAGGAAATAACGCCGTTTGCAGCAACACAGAGGGACCAACAGACCATCACACTAAGTGAAATAAGTCAGAAAGACAAATAGCACAGAACATCACTTATAAGTGGAATCTAAAATACGACACAAATGAACGTGTATCTAAGAAACAGAAGCAGACTCACGGATAGAGAACAACCCTGGGGGCTGCCAAGGGGGGGGGGCTGGGGGAGGGTGGAGTGGGAGGCCGGGGTCAGCAGGCGTAGGCTTTTACGCAGACTGGATAAACACTAAGGTCCTACTGGATAGCACAGGGAACTATAGTCAATATCCTATGATAAACCACACTGGAAAACAATATAAAAAGAATATATATGCTAATCACCCTGCTGTACAGCAGAAATTAACACATTTTAAGTCAACTACACATCCATTAAAAATACTGAAAAATAAAAAAGTTCCATCCTGTGAAAATCAGAATCAGGAGTCTGCTGACTTTCTGAGCTGAGAAGAAACCCCTCGATAAGATTCGGGGCCTGCAATACACTATACCCTTCTGTAACTATTGTTAGTTTTTACTGCACCGATTACGGGTATTTAGTTTCTCACTGTAATTGCCATTTTACTGAAAAGTTGAAAGCACAATATTCCCTTTTTCTCTCACAAACAATGTCAATATTTTCAGTCATCGTGTTTGCTTACACACCTTGTCAGTGTTTTTTTCCTACCAAATAGCAAATTCCATCTGACAAATAAAAACACCAACACACCTTCAAATTGTCCAATAGTGTCAAGCATGAGTAGCTTCATTCAGGGTAGAATTTGGAAATAAAAGGGCTTGTCAAAAATTCCCAGAAGAAAAATGCTTTTCAATGATACATTCCTAGAATATAATAAAACGTACTTTTCATGTGTGAAATTTCATGTCGCCCCTTTTTTAAAAAAGACACCTGCAGCTTCTGCTGGCCAGATAAATTTCTTGAGAAGCAAGTTATTAGTGCTGCAAGTACCAACTGAGGAAACAAAGCAATATTCATTTAAAAGATAAAAATAAGACCAAAAACATACTCTCCCTAAACCCTGAAAGTACTAGGCCAAAAGCATAGATTTGAATTTTTAGACAGCTTTTAAAATTATATATTGGAATATAAGGATATACAAAGCAAAAATCCCAATTCTTAAATCTCCTTTAAACCTTTAACTTTAATCTAAAATGGTACCGTATCTGACATTTAAGACCACCTGCACATACTTTTTAGGCCTTCAGTAATGCTTCTCACACAAGGTTGCCCTTTTCCATATGGAGAACCGAAGAAGTTCAGTTCCTTTGCTATTGACACATTACAGCAGGGGTCCCCAACTCCAGGATCTAATGCCTGAAGATCCGAGGCGGAGCAGATGTAATCAGAATAGAAATAAAGAGCACAATAAATGTAATTTGCTTGAATCATTCCAAAACCATCCCCCGCCCACCCCTCAGTCCGTGGAAAAATTGCCTTCCACTGAATCAGTCCCTGGTGTCAAAAAGGTTGGGGACCGCTGCATTAAAGGACAGAATAATGGCAAAGAACAACAGCCTGGCTGATACACTATGCAGAGGGGGCCCCTAGTGGTGGAGCCGCTGCCCCGACTTGGCTTTGCAGTTTTTCCAAGACTGCTTCACCACCACCAGGGCAAATCGATCGGTAATAAAGTCTACTTCAGCTGCCTTCCATAATAACCTCTATTAGCCCGAATATACAGCTGAGCCATCATTTAGAATCCCGAGGTGCTTTCACTAAGGGAAAAAAAAAAAAATGTGACTTGAAGAATAACTTCATTACATCCTGTCTTTCAAATCCACAAATATTTATGAAGCCCCACCTTGCCAGGCCCGAGCTGGCCTGGAGACACAAGCTGAGAGCCAGAGCCAGCACCGTGCACTTTCCCGTGCTTTCTTTCCAACGTGACACCATTACACCAGGGACAGAGCTGGAGCACCAGGAAGACTAGGAAGTACAACTCATCCACCCGTGACCTCATGATGAAATCTCACCAACAGGAAAAACCTGCAGCATCGCCCACCCCCACTGTTCCCAAACACCCAGACAGGGCAGCATCTGAGGTTTTTTCAATCAAGGGCGCTTGAATGAATGGCCGGGAAGGAAGGTGGCAGGGCAGAGGGAAGTTTAAATGAAAAACAACTACACGGAAAACATGCCAGAAAGTCAAGGAAGACAAGAGACAACTTTTCCAGAGCATTTACTATGCTCCCGACGCTAGGGGTAAGTCCCTAAGTGTTATTTCCTTTTCCCTAACAGCTTCATAAAGTGAGGGATATTATTGGCTTTTAACAAAGTGGAAACCAAGGCTGTGAACTTGCCCAAGGTCACACAGTTAACAAAGGGGAGGCTGCTTGGAGACCAAGAGTCTGTCATGGCAAAACCAAAGTTCCCATCCCTTCAGTATCATCTGGCAAATCCAAATGCTGGAGATTTTGCTTTGAACTTCATTAATACAGTTTGCAGTTTGGAACACAAAGATGAACAGAATTAAAGCATTTCAATACCATACACTTTAGAGCACATACAGGATGGAAAGAACCATCACATATTTCAAATGTAATGGCCCATCTCTGGTTTTCCAGGAACCGACCTTGTCTGGAAGCACAACAGGCCACCCCACATCCTATTATGCACCGATTCAGTGGACGTGAACTTGGGCGAACTCTGGGAGACAGTGAAGGACAGGGAGGCTGGCCTGCTGCTGTCCATGGGGGTCTCAAGAGAGTCGGACACGCCTTAGACACTGAATACCACCACACGTGTTCAAATCAGTTTCTAAAACTAAAGCTTCACGTTTTCGCTTTATGCTTCTATATCCAAGTTTGAAAGACTTTTCTCCTTCCAATTAGCAACATGACGGCGCTGCGCAGGGCTTGTTCATAACGTACATTGTGGCCAGTAACGCTACGATAATTATGACTTTCTGGAATGAAAATGTGAACAAAATACAAGAAATCCGGCAGAACTGAATTTCAATTTCTAGTAAAAAGGACGCGAAAGAACAGCTAATTATCTTTATTATCTAGACTTCTCTAATGACATTAAGTAAAAACCACTCCGAGGCTTTGAAATCAGAATAAAAGTGGAGTTTGCGAAATAGCCCCTCTATCATGAACTGGTGCCTCCCAGGGCTCGCTGTCTCGGCTTGCACGCCGCAGTTTTGCCGCCTCCTCTCCCGTCCCTTCGCTCATCGATGCAAAGATAACTTCAAAGTCCCCGACGC
Source organism: Budorcas taxicolor (assembly GCF_023091745.1). Classification (NCBI taxonomy): domain Eukaryota; kingdom Metazoa; phylum Chordata; class Mammalia; order Artiodactyla; family Bovidae; genus Budorcas; species Budorcas taxicolor. Next base: position 37,312,401 of record NC_068933.1, on the reverse strand, counting down.
CAGTGCAGGTGCAGGAAGCGCCGCGGAAACAACTTTGGGAGTCTTTGTAGCGCCTTCCTCACCCACCCCCGCCCTCCGCCCCACCCCAGACCAGCGCCCTCGAGTGCCCTCCGCCCCACCCCAGACCAGTGCCCTCCACTGGCCGCACACGGCACTTCCTCCCAGCACCCCGGATCGTGGCGACCCACGCGCACGATCGCCCCCAGCCCGGGTCCCAGGCCAGAGGGCCGGCTGCCCGCCGCCGCCGAGGCGCGCACCCGGCGCCCTCTCCATCCCAGCGAAGACGACTCGGTGCGGAGCAGCAAAGCGGTCATGCGGACACGTGCAGAGGCTACTTTTAAAGTGGGTGTTCGAGAAAGTCATTAAACAGCTAAAGGCCGCCGCCGGAGGCTGGTGAAGCCAAAGGGACCCCGGCGCGGCCGCGCCCCGACCCCTCTCGGGAAGCCTCGCCGGCGACCCCGCGCGCCCACCTGCGGGCGCGGCGCCTCGCGATCGCAGCCGCCCTCGCCCCTCTCCCCTCCCTCCCCTCCCTGCGGCGCGACCCCCCTGCGCGCGGCCCTGCCCTCCGCAAGCCCCCCGGGGGTGGCGGGCCGGGGGGCGCCAGGACACCCCTGCGGCGCCCGCGCCCGGCCCCGACTCACCGCGGGGCGCTGCGGGCGGCTCCCAGAGCCGTTCGCTCCTCCTGCGCGGCGCCGCGGGCTCGGCTCCACCTCCCGCTCTGGCTGCCGCCGAGCCTCCGGGGACCCGCGGGCGGGGAGCGCGGGGCCGTCGCCAAGCCAGGAGCCGGGGCTGGGGCTGGGGGGCGGCGAGGCGCGGGCGGGGCGGGGGGCGCGCCGGCCCGAGCGGCTCCCCGCGCGCCGGGCGCGCCCGAGACCACCCCGCAGGTGGCGGCTCCGCGCGCGCCCGAGGCCAGAGAAGTTGCGGGAGGGGCGAAGACGCGGCGGCAGCCGGGCTCCGGCCGAGAGAGGGTCGGTATCTCCTCGGCGAGGGTGGTCCTTCCTCTTTCCGGACCCCCTCCCTGCCACCCGTCTGGCCCCTCGCGGCTCTGGGCGGCCCTCCCTGCCCTGGGCCGACTCACTCACCAAAACTTTGCAGACGGCGCTGGGGAGAATTAATCCCGGAGTCGCCGTCTATGCGGCCCTGGGGGGGTTTATAGGACGCCCGCCCGGGAGAGAGCGTGGACTCGCCGCGCGCGGAGGTCGGAAAGCGGTGAGCCTCGAGCCCCGCCGCTGCAGGGAGTGAGGTCTGCAGGGACCCCTGACGACCGCTGGGGGGCCGCGGAGGGAAGTGGCGGGGGGAGTGGAAGGCAGGCGGGAGAGCGTTGATGAGAACGCCCCCGACACACACACATGCCCTCGGGGCCACGGGTGCCCTGGACTTGTAGGCTTTTTGCGGGAGGCGAGGTTTGGGGGTATCTTGAGCCCTGGTATAATGAAGGAGGCTCGCGAGAGCCAGTGTCCCGCTGGAGGAGGCCACTTCTCCACCTGCCACCCCGTCTCAGAGGCCCCGCGGTGGCGCCAGGGCAGGACCGGGGCTAAAACGCAGCCCTCTGGTTCTAGGTGCTCCTTCCACTGCCTGGCCAAGCGGAGCGCTGTAAGTCCCCAGACTGAGGACTTGCTGGCACAGGGCAGTGGTCCCGGAGGCAGGCACCTGTTTGCCTGCAAGAAGCAGGCTGGCTGCCAGACTGCTGGCTCCTGGGGGTGCTTCGATGGCCCCCAGCCCAGGTGAGGTCATCCCTCTTCCAAGGATGCCCTGAGACGTCGGTGGCTCGGCCCCCAGCCCCCACACCCTTCAGTGAGTTACCTCGTGATGAGGTTCCCACAGGAACTCAATTATGATTTGGAAAAGAGGGGGAGAAGCAAGCGTTTCCCAAAGGAATGAAAAATAGTGTCAGTGTGCTGCCCCCAAAACGTGGCAAAGCAATGGAGGTGGTCAATAAATAGCTAACTGGGCATCCACGCGTATGTAGGTACAAGTCATTGGTCAAGCCTCCTCTATCCATGTCATATGACAGTCCCCACTGGACAGATGGAGGCCCCCATGGAAGCTGGGTTAGTGATGCGGCGTGTAAAGATTGGAGCCAGCACCGCCAAGCCCTCTGGGGAATAAGGAACCTCTTCAGAGCCTTCCAGCTGTCACCAACATCCCCCCACCCCCAGGCAGTGACAGGTGGATTGTTAAAGCATTGATTTTCTTTCCTCTGCTGAGCTGTCTGCCATTGCTCTGTTCAATGATGTCTCCAGAATTTCTATTTACTAGGGTTTAAGTACAGAATCTGGTTTGGAGGAAGGACCAAAAACTTGAGCAGGGGCTGCTGTGCCGGACTCCAGGGGACTCAACTTCTAGGTCATGGGGACTGGCCGTGGGCAAGATAGGGGGCACCCCCTGTGGCTGCAATTGTTTCTTTCCCTGTCCTAAACAAGGAAAAGGAGATCAAGTCAGGATTAATCGCCTCTTCTCCAGCGCTTGTAACACGCCTGTCGAGGTATCTGAAGAAGTTTTCCAGTCTTTCTCAGTTAGATACTAATAGATCAGCACAGTGATCTAGGTATCAATATGTTTCACATCGACACACATGTCTCGAGTCAGGAAGGGCTGGCTAAGGTGTACCTGATGCTAAGGTAATTTTTCACAATAGTTAGTACAATAATGAAAAAATAAGACAGCTGAAAAATGATAAAACTACAAAACTAAGTCATAGCATAATGTGAGAAAATACAATACTTTTTGTGGGTGTGCTACCCAGAAAGAAAGTAGGTATTATTTTGGTAATTATGTGGTAGATACTATTTTGAGTATATAGATTATTTGGGGGTACTGTTTCAGAGGGGGCACTGGTATGAGGTGCCGTGGGTCATCCTTAGTCTCTCCCAGGGACAGAAACAAAACTAGGGAAAGAGCATCCTGCTCACCCCTGTAGCTCTGCCCTGTACGATGGATGTCGCCAAACAGAACTGGGACAGTGACGCCAGTGGAAGGACGGGTTCCCTTAGACTTTCTTGGTTTTCTACGTGGGTTTCAGCTTTTAGCCAACATGTTCTTATGTAAACGTTTTTCACAACAGAGTGATTTAGGATTCAAAATATGTTATGTGAATTTCCATAACCTATTTATAAAGGTGCTACCACCTTTTCAGGTCCTGGTAATGTTAAAAGTACAGAAATACACAGAAAGTTCTGGAAATAAGGAAGATCGTGATTTTATCCTCATGGCGGGCGGGGGGGCGGTGGTTGTTGGGGGGAATTGTCATATAAAAACATACTGTACAAAGATACTATAGATCCCACACATATGCCACTCAGCCAAAAAAAATTTTCTTAAACTAAATAAAAGGAATATAAAACATATCAACTGAAAATTTATATGGGAAAAGTAACAAATATCTTCAGTGAATAAAAATACATGTACTGCAAAACAATACATACGATGTCAAACTTTTATACTTAGAAAATACAAAATATGTATAGTATAATATGTAATTTGTTTAATAACCATTTCAGATATATACTGCATAGGTACTAAACTTTAAGTACAAAAATATTTCACCCAGTTCAAGGTCAGACTGCTCGGCCTTGCCAGGATCCTTGAGAAGCCGCACCCAGAGCCGTCCAGGAGCAGAGGGAACAGTTGTGAAGCCCTTTCATTAAAACTCAATTACTGTTTTACTAAGAGACACAATCAGGCGGTCACTCAAGTGTGTTGACTCTTCCTTTAAATAGCTCTAATAATCAGGGTTATCTGATTTCTTAGATCACAGCGACTGTACTGTGGAGTCAGAGGGACTCATTTGATGGGCGAGGTCTGTCGTGCTCAAGTAGGAATGTGGTGGGGTTCGGGAGAGGAAAGGGTAGGGGTGGGGGTGCAAGGTTCAGACCGGGTCTAATTATAGCCCATAGCATCTCGCACATATGCAGTGTATTTCCAAGTAGATTTCCCCTTAAACTGAGGAACACAACGTGTGACCTAAAAAAGCAAGCTTTGTTTTTCTAGACCAAAAATCACACACATTGAAGACCTCATTCCATAAGCCCTGTAACTCAGAGCAGAGGGGCAGTTAACATGTGTTGACTGGGGCTTCCCTGGTGGTCCAGTGGCTAAGACTCACCCTCCCCATACAGGAGGCCAGGGTTCGATCCCTAGTCAGGGAACTAGATTCCACATGCCACGACTAAGATCTGGTGCAGCCAAATAAGTATATTTTTAAAATAATAAAATGTGTTGACTAAGTAAGGGATACTTGAAAAAAAAAATTGGGGGAGGCCTTGGTGAGAATTTTGGATTTCATTCCAAGTGTGATGGGGAATCTTTGGAGGGTTTTAACTTGGGAACGATGTGATCTAGTTTACATTTTCCAAAGATGACTGTTATGTAGAAGAGTGACTCAGCAAGGCAGGTGAGGAAGCTGGCAGGCTGATGAGGAAACTGCTACAGCCCAGCGGGTGACGGTGGCCGGGATCAGGGTGGTAACAGAAAAGATGGAGAGAGGAGGCAGGCTCAGGGTACAAACTGGAATATAACCACAGAGCGTTTTCTGATGGAGTGGATGGTAGTTGTGCTGCGACGCAGAGGGAGGAACGAAAAGGGCGTAACTCAGGGTAACTCCAAGGCTGTGACTTGGGCAAATGTTTATATGAGTTGGTGGGGACTAGGGGAGGTCCCAGTTTTAGGTAGGAAGGAAAGTGAAAGTCCCTCAGTCGTGTCCAACTCTCTGCAACCCATGGACTATTCTGTCCGTGGAATTCTCCAGGCCAGAATACTGGAGTGGGTAGCCTATCCCTTCTCCAGGGGCTCTTCCCAACCCAAGGATCGAACCCAGGTCTCCCGCATTGCAGGTGGAATTTTTACCAGCTGAGCCACCAGGGAGGGAAAGGCATGCTTTTAATTTCTGGTGGTCGTTCTGTAATAACATCTTTACAGAAGGCATCAGACTCAAAGAGTTGCTTGGTATTACCTGGAGTCCTGCACCCTCCGTTCTTCTCCGTGCTCTTTCTCCCCAGGTCGGTCCAGGAGCAGGGTGAAAAGGACGAGACGTCCTCCCGTCCCGGCGCCCCCACCGAGCACTCTTCCCCGAGTGCCAGACGGCTGGCGCAGTTCCGCGGGCTCCTGCTGTCAACAGGATCCGCGAGACCTCACGGAGAAGCGTGTAGCACGCCAAGCGGCTTGCCCGCGACGCTGCCACTCTGCTTCTGTGCACCCGGCATCCCCCAGCCCACCCCGGGAGACAAGAAACGCCTTACAGGGGGGAATCACAGAAAACAACTAGGGCCGGGCAGCACCAGAGACGAACGCACATCTGGTCTGCCTCCGCCTGACACAAAATCCCGAGATCCAAACACAGATGAGCTCGAGACAGGGCCTTCTATTTCTACAGCATGAGACAGGGCCTTCTATTTCTACAGCAGTCGCGGTAATGCACCCTTGTAGAAATCTAGCTCAGCTGGGCCTGTCTCCTCAGACAGCAGGAATTCTGGCTTGCAGACATAGCCCTTGGACACCCCAGGTCTCTAAAGTATACAGACAACTCCGTACACACAGCCCTTTTAACTCTGTGCAGACAACCTTTTTAACTCTGATGGATAGATTATTTTAAATATTATTACTTCTTTCCAAGCATTACTAGCAGCTTTTTTAAAAAATAGATCATTTATCACTTAAGTCAGTATCTTCAAAGTTCTGTCTGACTTCCAGGCCTTACTCTGGGCCCTGTCACTTCTATAAATACATGTGATAATAAGGTCTCCATTAAAAAGAGAATGTGTTTCAATAACACGTTATTGTAAGAATATTACTGACAATACACATAGGCTGTATAAGGTGTACTCAAGGATGTTAGTGGCTCAGTGGTAAAGAATCTGCCTGCCCATCCAGGAGACATGGGTTCGATCCCTGGGTCGGGAAGATCCCCTGGAGAAGGAAACAGCAACCCACTCCAGTATTCTTGCCTGGAGAATCCCATGGGCAGAGGAGCCTGGCGGGCTACAGCCCACAGGGTTGCAAAGAGTTCGACACGACTTAGCAACTAAACAATAAGGATGTCAGAACAGAAAAGCTCGTATGTAAAATATTAACACTTAGTGATGAGAGGGGCAAGGATAGTCAAAATCAATAGGTCAGGGATAACTCCTCCTGAAGGAGAAGCAATAAGTTCAATTGCTGTTTTTGTTTAGTAATTAAGGCATGTCTGACTCTGCAACCCCATGGACTGTAGCTCACCAGGCTCCTCTGTCCATGGGATTTTCCAGGCAAGAATACTAGAGTGGGTCACCATTTCCTCCTTCGGAGAATCTTCCTGAACTAGGGATCAAACCTGAGTCTCTCACACCTCCTGCATTGGAGTTCCTTTATCACTGATAAAGAGAAGCCCAAGAAGTGCGATGACCACTGACAAAAAAGGACACAGAAAGGCAGAGGTGATGCAGGAAACCAGCATTGCCAATTTCAGAAGCCAGGGTATTTCCTTTCCTTTCTTCACACGTATCTAAACCCAGGCACACAGGGGATCCGCTGTGTATACTCCTGCACACGTGCATCTGAGAGGGAGCTATTCAAACTCCAAAATGCCAGCACTGCCCCCATGTTCTATGAGACACGTTTAGCTTTTATGTAAACATGGCCAAAATGTTTTAGGCAAATCATTTTTCATAGCATACCAGTAAGTTAGGCAGTTGGGGTGTGCCGGGCACATGGAACGACTAAGCACAACCCTTAACCTTTTAATCCAGTAGGATTGGATCAGTGGTTTAGTCGCCAAGTCGTGTCTGACTCTTGTGACCACACGGATGGTAGCCCACCAGGCTCCTCTGTCCATGGGATTTTCCAGGCAAGAATAGTGGAGCGAGTTGCCATCTCCTTCTCCAGGGATCTTCCTGACCCAGGAATCGAACCCGAGTCTCCTGCACCATAGACAGACCCTTTAGACTGAGTGAGCTATGAGGGAAGCCACAGGAAAGATGGGCCAAGTATTGCAGGAACTCAAAGAAGAAAAAGAGAGGCCTTCAAGATGCCTGTGGAAGGCTTCGTGTTAGAAGTAGCTTTCCAGACGGATCTTGAGAGATGAGTAGGCTTTTGATGGGCAGAGAAGATTGGAGAGTGGTACCGAGAAGCAGTGAGTGGTGAGGCCAGGAAAGAAAGAGCTGCATACATCCTGAGATGGTGCAGAACTCAGGGCACGTTTGGAGAGAGCGGTAAGAGTCCAGAAGTGGCCTGAGTCCAGGCCACGGAGGACCCTGAATGGCAGATAAGGAATTCATGATGTGATTTTCATGAGCAGGAGATTGTGTCTTCGGGCCGGCAGTGATAGCTGCCTAATCACAGCCTTTCTGGCTGGAAGAGCTCCTAGCTGTTCAGAGCACATCCCCCCTAAGGCCTCTGTGAGGCCCTAAGAGGAGGTCCACACACTCCCCGCTCTGCGGGGCCTGGAGGGAGGGCATGACTTGTGGTCAGCTTAAGCCAACAGGAAATTTAGTGTGAAAATGGCTGAGCGTACAGTATCTGGGGGACCTATCGGACAAGTCTGGTTTTCTGTCAGAACCAGAGATCTGGAACTCAGGGTAGTCTGGGGCGGAATGCGGAGACCTCCACGTACAACATGTGATCATTTAAATGAGAGTGAAAGTGTATACAGTGAAAGGAGCTGACTGAGAGCACAGTCCAGGGGACGTTAGAATTAACTGCACAAGAAAAGAGGTTCTATGAAGGAAACCGGACGGTGCAGTGAGAAAGACAGGAACCAGGCATCTTAGGAGCCAGAGGGCTTCAAGAGGTGGGATAGGGGTGTAAGCGTGAAGTTCTGCAGCACCTATTGGGTTTGTCAAGAAGCTATTCAGCTGTAGGTAAGACATTATCATCAGTTCAAAAACCCAGGAGAAAAGATACGTTTCTCGCCAGTGGGAGAGCATCAGCCAACTAGGCACAAAAAGTCTCCCTGGTTGGTTTTTTTTTTTTCCCTACTAGAATCATCTGAAATCAGTACAATTACACTAACATCTCACAATGGATCCATTCACAGTAAATCCATCAGATTTCCTGCTCATGACATTTGCAGGACTTTGGGGGATGTGGATGGTGACTGTGTCACCGTGCCCAGAGGGTCCAGCGAGCCCTCCACCTCAGCCTAAAAACGTAACTGCCTGTATGTTGACTCATCCGAATGGTTTCCTGGCATCACAGCCATATCTATCATTCAAGCCACCAGGAAAATTTATTCTATCCCTTTGATAAGGGTGAATCTTTGGTTAAAATCTGGAATGGATCAGAGATGAAATAGAAAAATAATGTGACTACAAATGGGAAAGGTCATTTTTGTTAGAGGCTTTCAAAGACCTTGAATCTAAAGACCCAGCCCTGTTCAAACCCTAAATGTGTCCTAAACTGTTTGGGTCCACAGGCTTCCCAGGTGGTGACAGTGGTAAAGAATCTGCCTGCCAAGGCAGGAGACGTAAGAGACGCGGGTTCAATCCCTGGGTCGGGAAGATCCCCTGGAGAAGGAAATGGCAACCCAGTATTCTTGCCTGGAGAATCCCATGGACAGAGGAGCCTGATGGGCTACAGTCCATGGGTCTCAAAGAGTCGGAAACGACTGAGCGACTTAGTAGGCGTGCACACATTCAGGTCCACAGCCCCACTGTGGAGCAGCGAGTGGTGTCTCCGGTCTGGCTGCCTCCGTCTGTATCCACCGTGAGCATCCACTCCCCACCAGCTGCACCCTGTCCCCTTCCTGCTGGTCTGAGTTCTGCTCTGAGAAAAACCGCTGCTTTGAAGCCTGGACCAGGAGGACCCTCATCCCTTCCTGGTTGTTTTCTGTTTGTTCTTTCCAGTTTCACTTCCTCCACCCTAACTGAATCCTGCTCTAACCTTGACAACCCAAGCAGAATCAGCTCAGACCCCTGCCCTTGAAAAACAAGACCCTCCTCTGCCCAGGAACTCCTGCCTGGCATGCCACACCCCCTTAAAGGTACAGCAACACCACTCGGACCAACGTCTGCCGTGTCCCTCTGGACACTGTGGATGGGTCTGCTGGCCAGCTCTCAGGAGGACTGGCCCTTCTGTCTGGCTAATTCAAATAATAATGATAATGTCAGCGTTATCATTATTAAGATTTTGGCTTTCACCATGCTGCAGACGCTGCTCTCAGCCGTTATATACGTTTACATGCTTGCCACACCCAATGAGGAAACAGGCTTAGAGACTGTATATAGCTCTCCTGAGATCCTATAGCTGGTAAGCCATGGGGCCAGGATTCATGCTCAGACCAGCTTCTTTTCCAGTGGACACACCTCTGGGGTCCCATGCCTTAGCCCGATGTATTAATAACTGTTTAGATAGCTAAGAAAATCTTTCAAAACCTCATGTCTGCAGGGCAAAAAATTATAAAGTAGGTTCTTTGTAGTGGAAAAGCGAGGGACCAGCCATCTCTCCAGGGCCCCCTCTGAGGACAAGGTGAGTCCAGATGTGGGGTCTAGCCCATCTGACTCACATTCCATCACGTCCTTCTGATGGTCTGAAGCAGAGGTCCCCTACCTTTTTGGCACTGAAGACTGGTTTCCCAGAAGACAATTTCACCGCAGACCAGGACTGAGGGGGGATGGACTGGGGATGATTCAAGAGCACTACATTTATTGTGTGCTTTATTATTACATCAACTCCACCTCAGGTCATCAAGGCATTAGATCCCAGAAGTTGGGGACCCCTAGTCTAAATATACCTGGTCAATTTCCAGCAACGTGGATGGACCTAGAGATTGAGTGAAGTTTCAGACAGAGATGGAGAAATATTGTATATCCCCGAAATGGCAATCCACTCCAGCACTCTTGCCTGGAAAATCCCATGGATGGAGAAGCTTGATAGGCTACAGTCCATGGGGTCGCAAAGAGTCGGACGCAACTAAGCGACATGGGCTTCCCTGGTGGCTCAGAGGTTAAAGTGTCTGCCTCCAATGTGGGAGACCTGGGTTCGGTCCCTGGGTCGGGAAGATCCCCTGGAGAAGGAAATGGCAACCCACTCCAGTATTCTTGCCTGGAGAATCCCATGGACGGAGGAGCCTGGTGGGCTACAGTCCACGGGGTCACAAAGAGTCGGACACGACTGAGCGACTTCACTTTCCTTATATGTAGACTCTAAATAGAAATGATACAAATGAAGTTACAAAACAGAAAGAGACTCACAGACTTAGAGAACAAACTTCAGGTTGCCAGGGGGAAGGATGGGTAAGAAGAGACAGTTAGGGAGTTTCGTCCATTTGATGGACATGTACACACTGCCATGTTTAAAATGCATATCCAGTAAGGACCTAGTGTATAGCCCACGGAACTCTGCTCAGTGTCATGTGGCAGCCTGGATGGAAGGGGAGTTTGGGGGAGAATGCATACATGTATATGTATGGCTGAGTCCCTTCACTGTTCACCTGAAACTTTCACATTATTAAGCAGCTACATCCCAGTACAAAATAAAAAGTAAAAAGTAAATGAAAAAATAATAAATATACCCGGTCAGAGCTTCCAGGAAGTGTGGCCAAGTATTACAATGCAAAGTTAAATAAGATATTAATGAATGGATCTGCTTTTTCCATCATTTGCTTTATTCTTCAGTCACGTGATGCTGTGTTTTCTACTCCAATTGAGGTAACAGTCAACATCCTTTATTTTCAGGCTATTAAGCCAACAACTAGAGTCACACTAACAATGTTTACCCATCAAAATAGAGAGGGCTTTTTGTTTCTTTTCCTTCTCATAGAACAGATACTTCTCCTTCCTAATTTTTTTTTTACCAACATCTTGGAAGAAGAACAGTCCCAGGATCTATAAACAGCGCTTCCCTCCAGACAGAGCTTTTATCTTGATGGGCAGAGAATATAGACTGCTCTCTCACTGAGAAGGGGCTTTCTGAAGACTTGACATAACTTCTGCTATGTATTAATATTTGAGAATGATGCCCAGGAGAGAGTAGTGAAATCTTACTTATTGCTGTGCATATGATTCGGTGTTTCGTCTTTTTTTTCCCCCAGAGTCATATGGTGCTACAAATAAAATGGGAAAAGAAACAACAATACCACACTGCAGCTGAATTTCATCAAAAGGGAACTGGGCACTCGTCCATTGATTTTGGGAGTTTGCACGTGTGGCCTCTTTCCTGGGGCAGGAAGGGCTGTGGGGCCAAGTCTTCCTGGGGGATCTCCGTGAGGCTCAGGCAGGCTCATCGCTCTTCCCAGCCTGCCTCTGAGCAGTCTGCTGGAGAAAAACTGGGAAATAACACTGCAATTGAAGTGGTGAAGAAGCCGTCACATTTACACAAGAAAGCGTCCCCTAGTCAGGGTTCCCTGTGGCCACCTCCTTTCCTAAACTCTCAGGCAGCCCTGAATTTCTAGACACAGTTAACCGGAGGTGGGCTGTTACTAGATGGGGGTTCACAAAATTTATTTATGTAATAATCACACACCTGGTCTTAGCTTTCAGGTTGTCTTTCTTCACAGGGACCCCTCAGAGCCAGGTAAACTGAGAGGCCAGCCAGGCAGCTTCTTGGAGTAACAATCTATGAAACTTACATGTCACTGAAAGGAATCAGAGCTACAGCCTCCGTCAGCCTGAGTGAAACATCGCTGGTCTCACTACTCTGGAAATATTAATAGATGACATTCTAGAGTGGAAAACACCACACACACACACACACACACACACACCCCTTTATCTAAGTTGAGTATGTTGTCAGCGTATATGTGCTAAATATTAATTAGTTGCCTTCAGCTAAAATTCTGAAATCAAATAATGTATAGCATAATGCTTACTGAAGTGAGTGAGTTGTTTATTACCCTCAAATTTTAAACCTTTTAAAATACCTCCTAAGATGTTTTCTGGTTCAGAATATCACAAAAGGAAATGGAAGGGCAAACAAGAATGGCAGAGAAATGGAAAACAGATTCGAACAAATGTATCATCAGCCAGTGAAGTGGATTAAATAAGCATCTCAAGCCCCATACAGTGTTCATTGCTATAAACTGGTTTCTTCCCACTCCTACGGATTCAAGCCTACATAATTATTTAAAGCACATGAATTACTGTGTAATTGCGTTGCTGGCTTGCTCAGGGTGTTCACATGAAAATCTCAAGCCAACGTCAGAACCAATCACGCTTTTTTCACCACACAAAAAAAGAAAAAAATGACCTGGGACACTTTGAAAAACGGTGTGTCAGTTTCTTAAAAAGTTATATACACATCAACCAGGTGATTCAGCTGTTTCACTCCTAGCTATTTACGCATAAGAAATTCAAATGTATGTCCAAAGACTTACACACAAACGCTCACAGCAATGTTATTTGTAATCAGCAAAAATGGAAGCAACCCAGATGTTCATCAGCGTTGAATGAATACGGAAATTGTGTCGAATCCATACTAGGGACTACTACTCGGAATAAAAAGAAGCGAATTATTCAGACAGCGACATAGATGAAACTCAAAACAGTTATGCTAAGTGAACAAAGCCAAACCAAAAAGTGCACGTTCTGTAAGAAAATGCGCACGGACCTTTAGTGACATAAAGCAGATCCGTGATGCGTGGGTGTGAGGCGGCCAGGAGAGGTGGGAGGGGAGGATCGTAAAAGGGCAGGAGAGACGTCCTCGGGAACAGATTCATTCACAGTCTTGAGTATTGCTCCCGATCTTTATCTAAAACAGAGGTTCTCCAAGTTCTGGAGGCATAAGAATACCAAACACGCTTGTTTAAAATGCAGATTCCTGAATTTCACCCAGAAGCTAGAAAATATTTATCAATTAGCTCTCCAAAAAAGCGAAAAAAGCAAACAGTGTAGGTGCTCCACAATACAATGTAGGCAATACACAAAAGTATATTTATTCTTTATCTTGCGGATAAAGAGATGCCTAACACACAATGTACAATGAATGATACAACGCTTTTATTATAAATTTCCTACAGCTAATTGATTCCTACAGAATGCTTTTTTGTTGTTGCAAAACTCTTCTGTCTATAGCCAACTTTTAGTGGCAATTGATCAATAAGTGTAGTTCCAACATGAATGTGGATTGATACTTTTGTTAAGGTTAATAAGTAAAAGAAAAGTGAAATGTCGACTATTAATGATGTGAGAGAGACTGCTGAATTGTAATTGTTTTCTGACTATTTGAAGAATATGTTATCATACTTTGTACTATTCAAAATGTGATGGCCACAGACATGACACATTTTAATTTCAATCTGCATTATTAATATTTTTCTCCATTACCCTCTTAAGTCTAAATAATCAACAAAACCGTAAACCAAGCCTGGTTTGCTTTTGTCAATTTCCATGTGTAAATGCTCTCACCTGGCTGATTTCAAGCCACCACTGAGTATGCCAAGGGGAACAGACGCCCACCAGCACACATATTTCCACCAGCCAGACACAACGTGTGTAGCTCTGAGAGCACAGATCATAGTGGAGTGAAGGCCAAGAAGTGATGAGCTTTAAATATTTTTTACCTTTGTTTCTAATTTACAGTATTTAACTGTTAGCACATATAATTTAATTTTTAATGATTTTTAGTCATTGGCTCATTAAATTCCTTAAAATTTAATATTGGCTCTTAAGAACCAGGGTAAGTTGGCTACAACAAACCACTGACTCCATCTCAGCCCTAAGGAATTAGATTCTCTGGGGTCAGGGCTCAGGAATTTACCTTCTTAATATCGCCCAAGATGGCTGCAATATAGGATACTCATGGAGAATCTAATTGCAGAGTTCTTTACTTTTTTTTTTCTTTTTAGTGGAAAGCAGGTAATCTTTAGAGGCAACATTTTTATGGGGAAAGAATATGGGATTAAATATTAAGAACACTAAAATTCTCACTCTGATTCTGCCACTAGTTACATGGCCTTGGACAAATCACTAACCCTGTTAATTTCCTAATCTAATAAGGAGAGAGTGAGACTAACAAAGAATTAATAGATGTAATTTTTAAAGGATTTACCTACATACTGAAGTATTTATGGTTTAATGATCCGGTATCTATGGTTTGCTTTAAAAGGCTTCAAAAAACATAGAAAAAAAGTTGGGCTGGGAGGTAGATAAGACAAGATTGGCACACTGGTTTGGTGATGAGAATATGGGAATTTGTTTTTATACTGTTCTCTCTACAGCTGACTATATTTGAAACTTTACAAAATAAAAAAAATTTTTTGAAAGTCACCAGGAAACTACCAGGATCACTTTCATCTTTAAAAATAATATTTCACATTATCCTTGTGTTTCTAAACTCTTTAATGGGACAGGGGGTGGGAATTAGCATGTCGCAGGCAACTGATGCTTTGTAAAGTAAAATAAAAGGAAAAACAGAAAGAAAAAAAAAAAAGTGACTGTTGCTCAGTCGTGTCCGACTCTTTTGCGACCTCACAGAATGGTAGCCCGCCAGGCTCCTCTGTCCAGAGGATGTCCCAGGCAAGAATACTGGAGTGGGTTGCCATTTCCTTCTCCAGGAGAACTTCCTGACCCAGGGATCAAACCGTCTCCTGCTTGTTAGGTGGATTCTTTACCACTGAGCCACCAGGGAAGCCCAGTGCACAAATACACACTGTCATCTGATGCTTTAGGAAATGAATCTTCTCCACAATCACAATCTCAGAGCAAGTCAGTGACTGGTCCGGCTTCCAGCTTCCGAGGCCCTGTGGCTGTTCCGGTTACACCAAGGGCCGGGGCGCCCCCTCCCGGGAACGCGCAAAAGAGAGCGGGATGGGTTTGCTGACTCAGCTCTCAGGTCACGCTTCAATATGTGATTCAAAATACGTGCGTGGCCACACGCGCTCAGATGCTCCGTCGTGTCCCGCTCTGCGGCTCTGCGGACGGTAGCCCGCCAGGCTCCTCTGTCCGTGGGATTCTCCAGGCAAGAATACTGGAGTAGGTTGCCGTTTCCTTCTCCAGAGAATCTTCGCGACCCAGAGATCGAACGCGCATCTCCTGGTTCTGTTGCATTGCAGGCAGGCCTTTACCAAAGAGCCCCCGCGAAGCCCTATTCAAAATACCTCCTTCTTCTAATTACATGCAAAACTGGGGGCAGATATTACCGCGGGCAATTAAAAACCCAGTCACACAGAATCCTCTAAGCAGGCTCTGAGTTGTTAAGAAACTGCTTGTGCTACTTCCATTCACTCACACAAAAGGACAGAATATCTTCTGTTTCAGGCAGGCTGGCACCTGATACACAGTTTAGCAAATTGTAGATATTCAATAAATGTATTTGGTGAAATCTAGATAATCTTAAACATTTTTAGGTATTGGTGCTAAATGGTTGTAGGCAACATCACTTTTATATTTAAAATTAAATTAGTAATTTTTGATTCATCCAACTATTAATAAGTTGTTATATGAACAATGCTACTTTCCTTCAGTTTAAAAATTAAAAAAAAAAAAAAAACAATGCCACTGAAATTTTCCAGTTTGGGAATCTTTAGGCCCTTCTTAGGTTTTCCTTGTGACTCAACTGGTAAAGAATCCGCCTGCAATGCAGGAGGCCTGGGTTCGATCCCTGGACGGAGAAGATCCCCTGGAGAAAGGAAAGGCTACCCACTCCAGTATGCTGGCCTGGAGAATTCCATGGACTGTATAGTCCATGGGCTCACAAAGAGTCGGACGCAACTGAACGACTTTCACTTTCACTATATAAATTTCATATAATACTATCAATTATAAAAGCATCAGGAGGGACTTTTCTGGTGGTCCAGTTGTTAAGACTCCACAGAGCAACCCACTCCAGTATTTTTTCTCGGAGAATCCCATGGACTGAGGAGCCTGGCGGGGTACAGTCCATAGAGTCTCAAAGAGTCGGACATGACTGAAGTGACACGGTACTTTCACCGCAGGGAACATGGGTTTCATCCCTGGTTGGGGAACTAAGATCCCACGTGCCACATAGCACGCCCCCAAAATAAAATAGAGATAAAAGCATCAGTAAAAGACAAATCCTTATATTAAAATAATAAAAATGCAAGACTCAATTATATGCTGTCTATGAGAACCAACTTTAAATATGAAGACATAAGTTAAAATTAAGAGGATGGGGAAAGATATACCATGTAAACTCTAACCAGAAGAAAGCTGGAGCAGCTATGTAAATATTAGACAAGAACAAGGACTATGACCCTGAATATAGAGGACATTACATGGCAATAAAGGGTCGATTCACCAAGAAGACAGAACAATCTGAAATGCATGTACATTTAGCAACAGAAGTTCAAAGTACAGGAAGCGAAAACGTGTAGAAGTGAAGCTGAAATAGAGAAATCCACAATTCCTGAACTCACCGCAGGCTCTGAGAGCTAAACCTCAGAGTCTCACATTTCGGTGGTTTTCTGAGGGCACCCCTAGCACACATCAGAGGATAAAACAAATTCTTCCTAAAGAGAGCATCCTCGACTTAGACTCTCAGAATTCCAACGGATTAAAAGCAGCCAAATCTGATCTCACAGTACAAGCTCACCGAACACATAAGGAAGTAAGCCTCCATGACCAAAAGTCCAGAAACAGGGAA
Organism: Budorcas taxicolor; assembly: GCF_023091745.1. Lineage (NCBI taxonomy): Eukaryota > Metazoa > Chordata > Mammalia > Artiodactyla > Bovidae > Budorcas > Budorcas taxicolor. The sequence continues at coordinate 37,295,892 of NC_068933.1, read as the reverse complement.
CAAGAAACTTAGAACTCCAAGGACCCGAGTGCTGAAGTTATCAGGTACAGAATACCAAATAAATTTGTATAAAGAGGAAACATGCGGAAAAGAGCGATAAGGAAGTAACAAAACATAGAATGAGCCAATAATTTTTTTCAAAGAACCAAATAGATCTTTAAAACATAATAACTGACACTCACTGTCTGGGTAGAATGGCAGATCAGGTGTGCCTGAGAGGGAATCGGCAAACTTGGGGCCGGTTAGAAGAACAGCACAGATTTCTGCAGAGACAGGAGATGCCGTGTACTCGGGGAGGGGCAGGAATGATGATAAACCTGATTCTAGACACAGTTTATGAAGCTGAAGACCATGCAAGGGAAAGAGAAGGTCTTGGGCACAATGGTTTCCATGTGGTTGGACACTGTTGTTTCTTGTCCAAACAGGGACACTTTTTGGAGTCAAAGAGGGCATTCTTCATCACTGATCTAAGGCATCAGTCTTAATTAAACTGGGCTCTCTGGGCAAATGCAAAGGTCACCCTGTTAAAGCAGCCAGTGAGACAAGATCACCTTCTCAGAATGACGATGAAGACTGCTGACACCTAAAAATGCTAACAGCTAACTACTGTGGATCTCGAATTAGGAACTCAGAAAGGCTGTGTTTCAAGACTCAAGCTGAAATAAAGGCATTTACAGGTGGAAAGTAATTTTTCAGTCTTTGCTTCCAGTGCGTCTCCACTAGAGACAGCTATAGAAAGAAATTCAGAGGGGGAAAAGACAAAAACGAAAACAAAACCTGCTTCAGGGACAAAGTGTGAGATGGAAGGAGGAATGAATGACCAAAACAATAAGGGGAAAGGTATGTGTGTAAGCGTGTGTGTGTGTGTCTAAAGCAAATATTATCTGTATAAAATGGTAACGTCTCAAAGGAATTTTCAAAAAGATGAAATGCTGGACAACAATAGCATGTAGATTGGGAAAGAGTGATCCCGAGCATATGTTCAAAAGCTCTTTTACGATCCTCAGAGAGAAAATTCCTGATTAACATTAGATGAGATGGGCATGATATAATACTGAGGGTAATCACTAAAATAAAAGAAATGAAGCATATCACTGCCAAACCAGTGGAAGAGGTAACATGGGACAAGAACTCAATTAAAAAAAGAAAAAGAACAATAACAGTTCTGACAATAGCAAGTGTTGACAGGATTGTGGAATTAGGAGAAATTTTTTACATGCTTTGGAAATACATTTGGCATCATCTTAAAGTGAGATGTGTTTCCTGTAGAACCCAGTCATTTTGCTCCAGTGTGCACAGTAAAACACTCACATACAAGTGTACAGGAACAAGGATGTTTTTAGCAACATACATTATATATACAAGTAATACATATATATGCCTTGGCACCCCACTCCAGTACTCTTGCCTGGAAAATCCCATGAATGGAGGAGCCTGGTAGTCTGCAGTCCATGGGGTTGTGAAGAGTCGGACACGACTGAGCGACTTCACTTTCACTTTTCACTTTCATGCATTGGAGAAGGAAATGGCAACCCACTCCAGTGTTCTTGCCTGGAGAATCCCAGGGACGGCGGAGCCTGGTGGGCTGCCATCTATGGGGTCGCACAGAGTCGGACACGACTGAAGCAACTTAGCAGCAGCAGCAGCATATATGCCTTCCCTCATGGCTCAGTGGTAAAGAATCTGCCCGCCACTGCAGGAGGCATAGGTTTGATCCCTGGGTCAGGAAGACCCCCTAGAAAAGGAAATGGCAACCCTCTCCAGTATTCTTGCCTGGAGAATCCCAAGAATCGAGGAGCCTGGTGGGCTACAGTCCATGGGGTCGCAAAAGTCAGACATGACTTAGTGACTAAACGACAACAAATATATATGCATACTTGCTAGAGCTGTCATAACAAGATATCACGGGGTGGCTTAAACAACCGGTTTTATTGTCTTGCAGGTTTGGAGGCTGGAAGTCAGAGATCAGGTGTGACTTCTCCCAAGGCCGCTTTCTTCTTGGCTTGCGCATGGCTGCCTTCTTGCAGGGTCTTTACATGGTCTTTCCTCAGTTTGGGTCTACCTCTAGTGTCAGTTGACTCACTGGGAAAGACCCTGATGCTGGGAGGGATTGGGGGCAGGAGGAGAAGGGGACGACAGAAGATGAGATGGCTGGATGGCATCACCAACTCGATGGACATGAGTTTGAGTGAACTCCGGGAGTTGGTGATGGACAGGAAGGCCTGGCGTGCTGCAATTCATGGGGTCACAAAGAGTCGGACACGACTGAGAGACTGGACTAATTAGTGTCTTTTTGTGTGTCCAAATCTCCTCTTTTTTTTTCCCCTTTACTCTTAACAACTAATTTATTGAAAAATAGACAAACTGTTGTTAACTGTAGAAAATAGTAACATAGCGATTTCAAATGTATGGTTTCAACCAATACAAAAAGCAATAAAGCACTATCTGAAGACCTATGTAAGAAATACATACAGGCTCTCTGAAGTTCCTTAAATCCTGACACTAATTCTAACATGAACTTTTAGCAAAAGACCCAGCAATGTGGTAAACCCTTGACTTAAAAGCTAACTGCTTTGTATGAAATGAAAGAAGAAATGAGATCAAGATTTCTAGTGCCAGTGTTATAAACAGAACTGTCAAAAAAATAAGTTTGCAAATTAATTGAGCACAAAGTAAAAATTTTTTTCTAACAAATAAGATCATATTTCTTTTTTCTCCTCTTTTTGTCAGTATACCGGTCAGATTGGATTAGGGTTCATCCCAAGGGCCTTGTTTTAACTTAACACCATTTTACGTTGAAGTAAACCACTACTTTATTTTAAAATCTCCAAATCCAGTCTCATTCTGAATTACTGGGAGTCAGGCTGTCAACTTAGGAGTTTGGGGAAACACAAGTCAGCCCATAAAAATCCCAAGTGTATGTCAATAGGAGAAGAGATACATTTTGGAATAATTAAATATTATACAGCAGTAACATGGATGAATTACAAGGACATGTGAGAAAATGGATAATTTGAATGTCAAAAGCAAGTCACAAAAGATGACCTCCATTACAATACCATTTGTATAAACGAAAAGTAAGATTTTAAAAGTATATAATTTAGGGAGGTATGCACAGGCTGTCACTATTCTTTAAAAGGCAAAGGAATGATAAATATAAAATTGAAGATGGTGAATTCTGGAATTTTTCATGAGAAGAAGCAGGGGTGGAACTTGTGAGGAGCCCACATTACTGATAATGTTCTAATTCATAAGTTGGGTGGTGGGCTTGTGGGAATTCATTTAATGCATTGTTACTTATACTGTATCATCATATATATAATATTCACATATATAAATGTATATAATCACCTATACATATTCTTTCAGTTCAGTTCAGTCGCTCAGTCGTGTCCCACTCTTTCCGACCCCATGGACTGCAGCACACCAGGCTTCCCTGTCTATCACCAACTCCTAGAGCTTGCTCAAACTCAAGTCCATTGAGTCAGGGATATCATCCAACCATCTCATCCTCTGTCGTCCCCTTCTCCTCCTACCTTCAATCTTCCCCAGCATCAGAGTCTTTTCAAATGAGTCAGTTCCTCACAGCAGGTGGCCAAAGTATTGGAGCTTCCAATGAATATTCAGGACTGATTTCCTTTAGTCTCCTTGCAGTCCAAGGGACTCTCAAGAGTCTTCTCCAACACCACAGTTCAAAAGCATCAATTCTTCAGCGCCCAGCTTTCTTTATAGTCCAACTCTCACATTCCATACATGACTACTGGAAAAACCATAACTTTGACTAGACAGACCTTTGTTGGCAAAGTAATGTCTCTGCTTTTTAATATGCTGTCTAGGTTGGTCATAACTTTTTTTCCAAGGAGCAAATATCTTTTAACTTCAAGGCTGCAGTCACCATCTGCAGTGATTTTGGAGCCCAAAAGAATAAAGTCTCTCACTGTTTCCATTGTTTCCTCATCTATTTGCCATGAAATGATGGGACCAGATGCCATGATTTCAGTTTTCTGAATGTTGAGTTTTAAGCCAACTTTTTCACTCTCCTCTTTCATTTTCATCAAGAGGCTCTTTAGTCTTCTTCGTTTTCTGCCTTAAGGGTGGGGTTATCTGCATATCTGAGATTATTCTTCTGTATATATCAAATATTATCTAATAAGGTTAAGTATTAAAAACACCTCTTGCATGCTAAGTCCCTTCAGTCGTATCCAGCTCTTTGTGATCCTATGGACTGTAGCTCGCCAGGGATTGTAGTCCCTGGGATTCTCCAGGCAAGAATACTGGAGTGGGTTGCCATTTCCTACGCCAGGGGATCTTCCCAACCCAGAAATCGAACCCTGTTCTCCTGCGTTGCAGGCAGATTGTTTACCAGTTACAAGGGAAGACCCTTGCAGAGTACTGAGCAGCATTTCCAGCTCTTACCGCTAGATGTCAGTAGGTCCCCCATCCCCTGCCCCCGACCCCCAGTCAGGAGAAGAAAATGTCTCCAAACATTGCTAAAGGTCCTTCGGGACAATATGCCCCGGGTTCAGAACCACTGTTCTAGAGCCTTCCTGATTCAAAGGACACATAAACCACACTGGAAATATCATTTTCATCCCTTACTCCACTGTTCTGTCTTGCCAAATAAATCCGTTTTGTTCCTTAACATAAGATCTTACTTAGCCACGCAGTGTTGACCACATTATCACATTGGGACACCGGATTTTTTTTTTAATGTTTCACTTCACAAAAGAACTGTGGATGCAAAGTGAAGAGAACGTGTCTGAAGTTCTCTGTGTTGTCCTGGTAGCAAACTGTAAACTTTAACCTTCTACAGCTGTGGACAAATCCATTCTCTGACTTAAACGTTCCTGCTCATGGCACAGAATGTAAACTACAATGCAGAAACTTTTCTGCTTCTTCATAAAACTCTTTATATTTTTAAGATGAGTCCATTCCTTGGAAGGGATAAATCATTCTTCAAATAAAATTACTGGCTCAAGATTATGAATAGCTTTAGAGCTCTTGAGTGTAATAACAAAGGACTGTACCATTTTGTACCATCACGCCTGGTTTGAAGCAATACCATTGACTGGAGAACTCTGCTAAGACGGTAAGACTTTTTCCATCCCTCTTGAGGATTTTGGCTTTCTCAATTCTTTGAAATGGTTTCCAATTTCTAGAAGCTTAATTCTAGAAGCCTAATTTCTAGACAGAAATTTCTTCAGCATGATGAAGGCAATATACAAAAACCCACAGGAAACATCACATTCAATAATGAAAGATTGAAAGCTTGTCCCCTAATAAGGAAGAAAACAAGCATACCTACTTTTGCCACACCTATTTAACATAGTACTAGAAGGCCTCACCAAAGCAGTTAGGCAAGAAAAAGAAATAAAAATTTGACAGAAGTGAAACTATCTGTTAGCACATGGCATGATCATCTATGCCACACAAAAAAAGATTTTTTTTTAAGATTCCACATGCAAAAAAACAGGTTAGAGGCTTCCCTGGTGGTCCAGTGGTTAAGAATCCACCTACTAACGCAAGGGACATGGATTTGATCCTCGATCCAGGAAATTTCACGAGCCGAGGGGCAATTGGGTCCGTGCACCACAACGATTGAAGCCTGCACGCCCTAGAGCCTGTAGTCTGCAGCAAGAGAAAACTTGCAAGTTTTAAGACTCAGCATAGCCATAATAAATAATTAAATAAAATTTTAATTAAAAAAAATGTTTTTAGAAAGTCCTGCTACATATTATACTAGCTGGAGAATGGAAGGGGTATGTACCACCCTCCAAGTCAAATTGAATAAATTTTTAAAAAATGATTACAGCAAATAAGTGAATTCAACAAAGTTGTAGACTACCAAGTCAACACATGAACATCAATTCAGTTTCTATACACCAGCAAGAAACAACTTGAAAAGGAAATATAGAAAAAAAATTTTTTTAATTACCATAGCTTCAGAAAGAATAAACACTTAAAAATAAGTATGACTAAGGAGGCAAAAAACTGTATGCTGAAACTACAAAACATTCCTGAAAGAAATTAAAGAAAATGTAAATAAACAGAAAGGCACCCTGTGTTACTGGAATGGAAAATTTAATATTTTAAAGTTGACAGTTGTGTCTAGGGTGATCCACAGATTCAGTGTAATCCCTACCAAACTCCCAAATTCCCTGTAATGTGTTTCGCAAAAAATAAAAATAATCCAACTTAAAATCTGTATGGACTCTCAATGGACCCCAAATAGACAAAACTTTAAGAAAAGAACAAAGCGGGAAGTTCCCATACTTTCCAATTTGGAAACTTACCACAAAACATCAGTAATCAAATCAGTGAAGTATTGGCATAAGGATGGGCATATAAACCAATAGGTTAGAACACAAAGTGAAAAGTGAAAGTGAAGTTGCTCAGTCGAGTCCGACTCTTCACGACCCCGTGGACTGCAGCTTACCAGGCTCCTCTGCCCATGGGATTTTCCACAAAGCACCCCCCCCCCCAAATAAACTGTCACATGTACGGTCAGTTGTTTTTTAAACAAAGGTGCCAAGACAATACAATGAGGAAAGAATGATCTATTCAACAGATGGTGCTGGGAAAATGGATATCCTCATACCACACACAAAACTTAAAAGTTAACCAAAAAAATCAAAGAACTAAACTTAAGAGATAAAACCATAAAACTTTTAGAACAATACATACGAGAATACCTTCATAACTTTGAATCTGATGGTGATTTCTTGGATATGACACCAAAAGCAGAGGCAACAGGAAAAAAAAAAGATAAAATTGACTTCATCAAAATTTAAATCTTTTGTACATCAAAGGACACCACTGAGAGTAAAAAGACAAGCTCAGCTGGTAAAGAATTCACCTGCAATGTGGGAGACCTGGGTTCGATCTCTGGGTTGGGAAGATCCCCTGGAGAAGGGAAAGGCTACCCACTCCAGTATTCTGGCCTGGAGAATTCCATGGACTGTATAGTCCGTGGAGTTGCAAAGAGTAGGAGCCGACTGAGTGACTTTCACTTTCATAACGGGAAAAAATATTTATATTTGCAAATCTAATAAGAGATTAGCATCCAGAATACATAAAGAATTCCAAGTCAACAACAAAAAATAAACAACTTGATTCCCAAATGGGCAAAGAACTTAAATAGACTTTTCTCCAAGAAAGAGCTGCAACAGCCAATAAACATGTGAAAAGATGCTCAACATCATGAATCATTAGGAAATGAAAACCAAAATCACAATGTGCTATTACTCCACACACAACAGGATGACTATTATTTTTTTAAAAAAGGAAAATAGCAAGCAGTGGCCAGGATATGAAAAATTGGAACACTTGTTCATTGTAGTGGGAATTTTAAATGGTGAGGATGTGGTGGAAAGCATTTTAGCAGTTTCTCAAAAAGTTAAACATAGAATTATCATATGACTGAGCAAATCTACTTCTAGGCATATACCGAAAAGAATTGAAAGCAGAAACTCAAACAGATACAGGTATCTGTATACCAATGTTCATTGCAGCATTATTCAGAATAGCCAGAGGCAGAAACATCTTTGTGTCCATCAACAGGTAAATGGATAAACAAAATTTTACTGCCTGGATGAACCTGGAAAACATTATGCAAAGTAAAAGAAGTCAGGCACCAAGGGGCAGATATTTCAGGATTCCACTCATATGAAATTCACAGACAAGGAAAATTCAGAGGCAGAAAGCAGTATAGAAGTTACCGCGGGTAGGAGAAGGGGGAGGAGGCACCCACTACAGTTGAATGGGTACAGAGTCTCTGCTCAAGGTGATGAAAAAGTTCTGGAAATGGACATACGGTAATGGTTGCACATCATGAATATAACGCCACTGAAGTGAACACTTAAAATGATTAAAATGAAATTAACAAATTTTAAGGGCTTCCCTGGTGGCTCAGAGGTTAAAGCGTCTGCCTCTAATGCAGGAGACCTGGGTTCGATCCCTGGGGTGGGGAAGATCCCCTGGAGAAGGAAATGGCAACACTTGACACAGTAGGAAAAAAAAAAAAGAATGAACAGATAGTTTGAGAAGTCAGCTGCACAATTAGGCAAAATCGAAATCGAAATCACGGTGAAACAATAAAATCGTTTTAATTGATAAACCAAAATTTGAAAATCTGCTCACCAATAGATCAGCTGACTGTAGTTAAACCCTGGTCTAGCCATGATCCATCACCCCACGTTCTTTTAAAACCTTTAGATGACAAAATTTAGGCATTTACTAATCTTTAAAAGAAAAAGATGTGATTTTTCACTAGGGAATAAGAGAACCTGACTGTTTTTAAAAGAGGCATTTAGGATTTCCCTGATGGTCCAGTGGTTGGGAGTGTGCCTGCCAACGCAGGACACATGGGTTTGACCTCTGCTCTGGAGAGATCCCGCATGTCATGGAGCAATTAAGCCCGTGTGCCACAATTACTGAGCCTGTGCTCTAGAGCCTGGGTATCACACCCACTGAGCCCATGTACCACAACTACTGAGGCCCGTGCGCCCGGGAGCCCACGCCCCACGACAAGAGAAGCTGCCACAATGAGAGGCCCGCTCACGTCACCTAGACAGTAGCCCCTGCTCCCTAGAGAAAAGCCCACATGGCCACAAAGACCCAG